>NC_041388.1:181790647-181844356 GCF_002162155.2 Triticum dicoccoides | reverse complement strand
GGTGAGGGAGTTCCAGGGGGTGGCGTGGCACGCATGGAGGCGTCCGGGGTGTCGAGGTGGAGCGGCAAGCAGGAGGTGGCCGGGGCGTGCGCCGGCGTGCGTCGGCCACGCGCCTGTGCCTACTGGCGCGAGTAGGAAGGCGACAGGGGGGGGGGGAAGTGGAGATGGGCTGGGCCGTGCTGCTGGGCCAGGTGGGCTACCAGGTGAGCGCCAGGTAGTCCTTCTCTCTCTTTCTATTTCTGTTTTTATTTATCTATTTTGTTCTGTGTTGTTTTAGTTTAGTAAAATACTAAACCATTTTATAAAATCCTGAAAATAGTTATGTGGCTAGAGTTAAAATATACCAAACCACATAAAATGTTCCAGCATTATTGGACATGTATTATTTATATATCAAATATATATCCAATGCAAATAGTTATTTATTTAATTCAAAGGCCCAAAATAATTAACTTTGAGATACCAAAAATATTGTTTTGAGTTTTACCTCTTTGCAATATTTTCAGAGACTAAGAGGAACATTTTCTTGGACTTCTTTGAGAAGATTTTAATGTTGATCATTTTTAGAAGGTTTCTGAGGCTTTAAAAAAAATCCCTCAATTCAAATTTCATTTGAATTAAAACATGATGCTCACATGAGGTCTAGCCTAGTGCATAACAGGACCAGGGATGTGACATATCATTGCACGAGTTTCCAGAGACGTTCATGTCATCAGTGTCGTGGTACTTGAGGTCTTCGGACTTTTCAGTCCCGTTCTTGCGACGGTAGTTGTTCACGTTCATTTCGGAGAGATACTTGATGGCTCTAACGTCTTCGGGGCGACGGTAGTTGTACACGGTCCACGAGACGTCGATCGTTCGGGATCCGACTTGCGGGTCTTGCCGACATGAGGCGTTTTTGTGTAGATGAACTTGGCGCATCCGAAGGGTCACACTTGTCGTCATGGGAACTTGGTGATTCCGAGGTCTTCGAGGTCGACGGTAGTTGTACATCTCATGGTGGAACTTGACGGATCCGAGGACTCCGGGCGTCGTGGTACTTGTCACATTCCGGAACCCAAGTGGTACTTGGCAATATTCAGGACGGTCTTGGCGATTCCGGAGACATGGTTTAGGTACTTGACACAACACCGCGTAGTCATCCTTGGGGCATCGGAACTAGTTGGACTTGCCGGTCTTTACGATCTAAAGAGCACTTGGGATCTTCGGTCACCGGTGCTTGGCAGGTTGTCGAGGTGGAGCAGGGGGTCAAGGCCATGGCGCGCGGAGGAGAAGCAAGGCCGGGGCGTGTTGAAAGGGTGCAGCAGTTGCTGCTGCTGCCGGTGGCGAAGGGGATGCAGGGAAGGCGGAGTTTCGAGCGGGACTTGCAGAGGCGCGTCCTCCTTCCTGTTCGAACAAGGCAGAGGTGGGGCAGGGCTTGCCGCGGTGCAAGACCCGCCGAAAATGAAGAGGGCGGCCACGGGACTCGCGGATCCGGCAGGTGGCCGTCCAACCTGGCCGGTGGCGGATGAGGGAGCAACGGCCTGGCGAGCTTGAGGCCATGGAAGAGGAGGGGAGGCTGCAGGGGCGCCGGGCGTGCGGCTCCAGGGACTTGGCGCGGCGGCCTTACTGGAGTAAGACACGTCCATGGCAGGGTGGCGCACGGGAGAACCACAACGAGGAGAAGGGAGCAGAGGAAGATCGAGCAGGAGGTGTCTGCGCTGCGGGAGGGAAAGGGGAGATGGAATCGAGCGCAGGGCTCCTAGCGGCGCTGGGAAGATGCAAGGGAGATGGGGGTCGGGCCAGGGAGAGGTTTAGGGTTAGGTAGGGAGGGGCCGGCTGGGCTGCGGGATGGCCTTGGGCCAAAAGGGCCTAGGCGCAAATGGCTGGGAGGCCCAGCTGGGCTGACTTCCTCCTCTCTCTCTCTTTCTATAAATTCTCTTTTTCCATTTAAAAACAAAATAGAAAAGGAGAAAGAAAAGAAAGAGAAGTTAGGGATGGAATCTGGGCATGGGGATAATTTTCACGGACTCGCAAAAATGCGCACGGTCCACACAAAATAGGAGAGGCATGATTGCAAGAATTTAATTCAAAGTCATTTGAATATAATTCAAATGGTTTGAACAAGGGCTAGGAATTAGAGGTGTCCAAAAATGTTCCGATTTTTGGTAGAGCTCCGGAATATGATGAAAGAATATATGGCAATGTTGGAGACCAAGAATTTAGATAACAACGGCATTGGGATATTTTGCAAGTGTGTTTATGGGGAATCCAAATTATTGGAATATTTAATATAGCTCCCTAATATCGGGAGGATATGTTATAAACAGAATCACCATGTGAATTCCGTCGGTTTAAATGGATCGAAGATCCATACGGTTTATTTAGTAGATCTGAGATGCAAAGATTAATGACTTGATGGCATGATGACATGATGCAATGATGAATGCAATGAACCAAACAAATCACACGACGAAACCCGGAAAACCTGGAAGACACCTGAAGCTCCGTTCTTGGGGCGTCACAACACTCCACCACGACGAGAGGATCTCGTCCCGAGATCTAGGATGGCACCGGAGGGAAAAACGGAAGAGGAAGACAAACGGTAAAACTAAGTTTCTTCTTTGAGAAACGAGTGAAACCAAAGAACCTTGAGAGGTTGAACAAAATGAAAGAAAGAATACAACGAAGATGAACAAAGTTGAAAACAAACCGGTAGAAAAGAGGAACAAGGAACATTACGAGAACCTTGTAGGTTGAAAAGCATAATAAAAGGGTTGCAATGGACAAGAAATACATACAAGCACTCCGGTTGAAATGAGATGTACAAGGGACGATAAGGATGAATTACGATAACACTCCGGTTGGAAAAGTGATAAGAAGACTTGATAAGATGATAGAACTTGAGCAATGGGCACAACACTCCAGTTAAAAGGATAAGCACGAAAAGAATACAATCCTCACCATTCGAGATGATAAGTGAAAAGAGCAACATCTCAAAGCCTCTGGAAGAAGAGAAAGAATGGAATGACATAAACAGAGGGAAAAACAAGGTCTAGAGAGAGCACGCTTACAACAAATGCTGGAATGGAGTTGTTGGATTATCAACAACGAAAAGCATAAACTTGATATGGTCTTATGGAATACCTCTCAAAATTATGAGGTGACAACCTGCCACTCACGGGAAAAAAATTGGATTGATATGAACAAGGAGACGAGAAACTATATCACCGGGAGGATAGAAGAAGAATTTGGGTCGTTTATAACCACCATAAGTAGCCAAATCCTAGGGAAAGCTTTAGGTGTAATATGACACAAGCCAACTCCAACGAAGAGATTAATGGATTTAAATATCCCATTCTTGTGAAAGAAGAAAAATACATTATCACCTCAAATGATAAGGGAGAACAATTGCACTCCGGATTGCAAGATGAAGAATGCTTGAGCTCCTCTAAAAAGAATCTTGTTGAGCACTTCGAGAAGGAATTTAAGTCCTTGTTGAACCAACATGTAGAGCCTACATGAAGAAACTCCGGTAACAAAAGAATAATCAAAAGGAAGTGAAGGATGAAAACAATAAGATTGAAGCCTTGCAATGATTAGATGAAGCTTTGAAATGATATAATTGAGAGATCTTGGAACTCCGGGAAAGAAAAGATAAAGCATCTCGCACTGAGAATGTGATATGATGAACCACTCCAGAAAGCAGGAATTGAATTTGCTCGATGAAACAAGAATAAGAATTACATTATGCTTATCCCTCACCAATTAAATTGATGGCAAACAACGGATTTGGCATACTACTTATTCTCGTAGAAAGGATTAAGAGAGATAGAGCGCAAAGTTGAGGAAGTCTTGAACGAACCACCGATACGATTGAAACAACGAATCAATTAATATGATAATGAAGGACGAGAAATCTTGAACGAACCACCATAAGAATTGAAAATGAACGAAGAAAAGATAAAGAAACACCGAACAGAATTAGAGAACGAATGAAGATACTTGAGGGGATTTAGATATGTGAGAACGAAGAGATCAAGAATTGATTAGAGGATATTTGATCGATGCACTGGTAAGATTTGGAGAATGAGAGCTGAAAGCTGGAATGAGTAAATCTGAGATGATGGGCTCCGGATGATCACACTGAAAAATCTTTGCTTCGGATGGGTGAAAAGAATTCTCGCAAACGAAAACAATTATGAGAGGATGGTAAACAAGCTAGAACCATGAATCTTGAGAGACGGATAAGATTGAGGAGAAACTCTTCTTCGGTCTTCAAAATCTGAGAATGACGACGAGAAACACCACCATGATTTGTTGAGGCACTCCGGAATGAAAATTAGAAAGGTTGAACCAACGATGAAAGAATTTGAAAGATCTTGGAGAAATACACATGACTGATGATAATTCATTCTTACGTCAAACTTTGAGATGAATTTGAAAAGCTCCGGGAGAATAGAAGAGTCAGGTAAGATCCTGGAAAAAGACCCATGGGTTAGGGCCCACTCAATAGAAACACCATTGAAAACGATTTAAAAGAGAGAATGCACCGGTTGAATTAAATAGCTTGAATGAGGTAACAACCCCGAAATAGGTTGAATGGATGTTTGGATGAAAAGACGAGCCTTTTGAGATATCTTGAGCACTCCGGAACAATTGAATAGCACGCGGGGAAGATTAGGAGGTGCACCGGCATAACAAGACATTTGAAACGAGGAAAAAGGATATGATTTACAAAACTTGGATTGAATCCACCGGAGAAGAAAAAGAATGAGGAATGACGAACTAAAAGCTCCGTTAGAATCTTCATGAGAATCACCGGGTAAGAACATTGAAAGAAAAGACTGAATGGATTTTACGTCAATAAGATGGATACTTGGTTAAGAAATCTGAGTCCTTGAATAAAAAGGGGTGGGTGGGTGGGAAAACAAAGGCAACTTGGGAAGGATGAAACAAACACGTTGTGAAAACTTTGAGTTGGTCTTGCGTATGTTGAAAATGATCGGATCCACTTGAAGATAAATACGCCTGTTGAAAAAGAATTAACATGACAACCTCGATGACCAAGAGGTATTAGTATTCACATAGAAATATGAGAACACCGTTTAGGAAAGGTA
This sequence comes from Triticum dicoccoides, assembly GCF_002162155.2. Taxonomy (NCBI): domain Eukaryota; kingdom Viridiplantae; phylum Streptophyta; class Magnoliopsida; order Poales; family Poaceae; genus Triticum; species Triticum dicoccoides. The sequence goes on along the minus strand of NC_041388.1, from coordinate 181,839,257 downwards.
TGGAATCAACATTTCACATTGAAGCAACTCGAATACCACAACTAAAAAACAAAACAAAGGATTGGCTTGCAAAAATAAGCCAAAACAAACATATGATAGAGATTTCGTCCGAAGTTTTTGTGGTGGGGCCTACACGGGATCGATCGTACAACACCATCATGTACAAGGCAGTGCACATGACATACGAAGCGTCCCCGAGTCAGCATAGCCAAGGACTCTTTAAGACACAACGAGACCACTGCAAAACCAACCGTGGATAGGCGGACCACTAGACGTCGAACCCCAATTTCATATCATACATCTGTCGGAAAGATATCCTAAGAGCTACTTGAATTCCCACTTATAAACTCCCGAAACTTTCTGGTTATGCAATCAGGTGTTGGGGATACAGGGGAAGCATAATATCTCACCGAAAACTAGCAAATCCTACATCCAGCTGTATCCATCCTTCAACACATAACCAAGAAACCTTCGGAAATCATTCACCTCAACCTTCGAAAAGCATCCGTTATACGAGTTATGGCAATACTCCCGAACTCCCGCCCCAGTACTGGGTGGCGTCGAGGTTATCTCACCAACAACTGCATAAAAGAGATTTTCGATGTCGGCGAAACCCAGGTATTCCAGAATTGCAACAATAAAATTGTGACGACAACACCTCGGAGCTCAACTCCCCGGGACACTGCCACAACCCCTAAAGGTCAGGAGGCACCAAGAACAATGTTCTCGTCACAAAACCATCGGAACGATTCCAAGATACCCGCGTGATCCTAAATTTTTTTAGTGAAATTTGAGGAGAGAAGAGTCAAAACTCTACGTCAGGATGCCTCACCAGAGCGACGAAGGGACTAAGGAGTAAAAAGAATCCTACTCTCCGATATATATAATCCTATAAGACTCAAAACATTTTTCTAGACTCAACAACGACAATGATTCGATCAAGCAGGGGGCTCCTAAGGTCGGGGAAGGCTCTTATTACCAACTTGTAACACCCTCGATGCGGCTATATCTCCCACGTGTCGAAGCACGACTTAGAGGCATAACCGCATTGAAAGCAATGTCGCAAGTGAGGTAATCTTCACAACAACCCATGTAATGAATAAGAAAGGAGGTACATAGTTGGCTTACAATCGCCACTTCACACAATACATGAATAAAGCATTACATCATCCACATACAATCAAGGTCCGACTACGGAACCAAAAATAAAAGAAGACTACCCCAAATGCTACACAGATCCCCGATCATCCTAACTGGGCTCCACTACCGATCAACTAGAAAATGGAACAACTTAATGAACATGATCTTCATCGAGCTCCTCCTTGAGCTCGGTTGCGTCACCTGCACGATATCATCGGCACCTGCAAGCTGGTTTTGAAAGTATCTGTGAGTCACGGGGACTCAGCAATCTCAGACCCTCGCGATCAAGACTATTTAAGCTCAAATGAAAATGATGCCATGAGATGAAATGAAGTACTTGTCGAGACGGACATTTTGATATGCTACATGCACGAATCGGAGCAACGGTGATGAAGTTATGACATGTGGAAGAATGCAAAAAATTAGGGTTTCGGGCGAAAAAGTCAACCCCTCGTCTCAGATCCAGATCAGATCGGGCCGATGCACTGTAGCACGCACACGAACCGAGCATCGACGGCGCCGGAGCTGTTCACCGGAGGCGCGGTACTTGCCGGTCTTGAGGGGCCGGGGTGGCGCCGGCGGTCGGGCGGCAAGGGGCGATGTCCGCGGGGTTAAAGGACGAGACGACGGGGCCCGACGAGGTGCGGCTACCTTGGGACGGTACTGGCGGAGCTCGCCAGAGCTCGGTGGCCGGCGATGGCGGCGAAGGGCGGAGCCGGGCGGCGCGCTTGGTGGTGTGGGAGGAAGGCGCGGGGCGACGCGGATCTGGGCCGCGGGGGCCGGTTGCCACGTGGCGCAAGCCGATAGGGCACGGGCAGCGGCGGCGGCTTGTCCGGCCGGATTCGGACACGTCCGGCGCGGCGCGAGGGAAATTTTAGGGTTAGGGGGGAGAGGAGACCTGGGATTTCGGAGGAGGGGCTATTTATAGAGGTAGAGGGAGCTAGGAATCTCCAAATGAGGTGCGGTTTGCGGCCACATGATCATGACCGAACGTCCTAGGTGATGGGAGAGGTTTTGGTGGGTTTTGGGCCACTTTGAACAGGTGTTGGGCTGCAACACACACGAGGCCTCTTTGGTCCCTCAGTTACCCGTTGGAGTATCAAACAAAGTCCAAATGGGACGAAACTTGACAGGCGGTCTACCGGTAGTAAACCAAGGCCGCATGGAAAGTCTCGGTACAATCCGAAAACATTTAACGCCCGCACATGAAAAGAGATAGAAAGGGACACCGGAGGACATAGGAGCACCGAAATGCAAAACGGACAACGGGGAAAATGCTCGGATGCATGAGACGAACACGTATGCAAATGCAATGCACATGATGATATGATATGAGATGCATGACAAAGACAAAACACACAGAGACAAAAACTCGACAACAAGGAAATAACATAACTTAGTGCCAGAAATGGCAAGAGTTGGAATACAGATAAGGCAAGTTACATTCGGGGTGTTACACCGGATGTGATCACGGACATGACTAGGAGTCTCGAAATGGTCGAGACATAAAGATTGATATATTGGATGGCTATATTCAGACACCAGATGAGTTCCGGGGGTCACCGGATAATTATCGGAGTGCCGGGGGGTTATCGGAACCCCCAGGGAACTAATAGGCCAACATGGGCCTTGTGAGATAGAGAGGAGGGGCCATAGGGCTGGCCGCCCCCCGCCCCCCGCCCCCTTGGGAGTCCGAATTGGACAACGAGGGGGGCGGCGGCCCCTCTTTCCCTCCCTCTCTCTCTCTCCTTCCTTCCCCCTCCCTCCTCCTGGTTGGACTAGGAAAGGGGGAGTCCTACTCCTACTAGGAGGAGGACTCCTCCTCCTCCTTGGCGCGCCCCAAGGCCGGCCGGCCTCCCCCTTGCTCCTTTATATACGAGGGCAGGTGGGCACCCTAGAACACACAAGTTGATTGTTTCCAGCTGTGTGCGGTGCCCCCCTCCACCATAATCCACCTCAGTCATATCGTAGCGATGCTTAGGCAAAGCCCTGTTCTGGTAGCATCATCATCACCGTCATCATGCTGTCGTGCTGACGAAGCTCTCCCTCGACACTCTACTGGATCGTGAGTTCATGGGACGTCACCGAGCCGAACGTGTGCAGATCGCGGAGGTGCCGTACTTTCGGTACTAGGATCGGTCGATTGTGAAGACGTATGACTACATCAACCGCGTTGTCATAACGCTTCTGCTTACGGTCTACGAGGGTACGTAGACAATACTCTCCCCTCTCGTTGCTATGCATCACCATGATCTTGCGTGTGCGTAGGAATTTTTTGAAATTACTACGTTCCCCGACAGTGGCATTCGAGCCAGGTCTATGCGTAGATGTTATATGCACGAGTAGAACACAAAGGAGTTGTGGGTGTGGGTATATACATATTGCTTGCTGTCACTAGTTGTTTCTTGATTCAGCGGTATTGTTGGATGAAGCGGCCTAGACCGACATTACGCGTACGCTTACGCGAGACTAGTTCTACCGACGTGCTTCACACATAGGTGGTTGGTGGGTGTCAGTTTCTCCAACTTTAGTTGAATCGGATTGAATGAACAGGGTTCTTTCTGAAGATGAAAAAGCAATCACTATACTGTGTTGTGGTTTTTGATGCGTAGGTAAGAACAGTTCTTGCTCAGTCCGTAGCAGCCACGTAAAACTTGCAACAACAAAGTAGAGGACGTCTAACTTGTTTTTGCAGGGCATGTTGTGATGTGATATGGCCAAGACATGATGCTAAATTTTATTGTATGACATGATCATGTTTTGTAACACAGTTATCGGCAACTGGTAGGAGCCATATGGTTGTTGCTTTATTGTATAAAATGCAATCGCCATGCAATTGCTTTACTTTATGACTAAGTGGTAGCAATAGTCGTAGAAGCAATAGTTGGCGAGACGACAACGATGCTTCGATGGAGATCAAGGTGTCAAGCCGGTGAGATGGTGATCATGACGGTGCTTTGGATATGGAGATCAAAGGCACAAGATGACGATGGCCATATCATATCACTTATATTGATTGCATGTGATGTTTATCCTTTATGCATCTTATTTTGCTTAGTTCGACGATAGCATTATAATATGATCTCTCCCTAAATTTCAATGTATAAGTGTTCTCCCTGAGTATGCACCGTTGCCACAGTTCGTCGTGCCGAGACACCACGTGATGATTGGGTGTGATAAGCTCTACGTTCACATACAACGGGTGCAAGCCAGTTTTGCACACGCAGAATACTCGGGTTAAACTTGACGAGCCTAGCATATGCAGATATGGCCTCGGAACACTAAGACCAAAAGGTCGAGCGTGAATCATATAGTAGATATGATCAACCTAGTGATGTTCACCATTGAAAACTACTCCATCTCATGTGATGATCGGACATGGTTTAGTTGATTTGGATCACGTGATCCCTTAGATGATTAGAGAGATGTCTAAGTGGGAGTTCTTACGTAATTTGATTAATTGAACTTTAATTTATAATGAACATAGTAATTGATAGTATTTTGCATGTCTATGTTATTGTAGATAGATGGCCCGTGCTGTTGTTTCGTTGAATTTTAATGCGTTCCTAGAGAAAGCTAAGTTGAAAGATGATGGTAGCAACTACACCGACTGGGTCCGTAACTTGAGGATTATCCTCATCGCTGCATAGAAGAATTATGTCCTGGAAGCACAGCTAGGTGACAAACCTGCTGTAGGAGCACCGCCAGATGTTGTGAACACCTGGCAGAGCAAAGTTGATGACTACTCGATAGTTCAGTGTGCCATGCTTTAGAGCTTAGAACTGGGACTTCGACAATGTTTTGAACGTCATGGAGCATATGAGATGTTCCAGGAGTTGAAGTTAATATTTCAATCAAATGCCTAGATTGAGAGATATGAAGTCTCCAATAAGTTCTACAACTGCAAAATGGAGGAGAATAGTTCTGTCAATGAACATATACTCAAAATGTCTGGGTACCATAACTACTTGACTCAGCTGGGAGTTAATCTTCCTCATGATAGTGTCATTGACAGAGTTTTTCAATCACTGCCACCAAGCTACAAGAGCTTCTTGATGAACTATAATATGGAAGTGATGGATAAGATGATTCCTGAGCTATTCGCAATGCTAAAGGCTGCGGAGGTAGAAATCAAGAAGGAGCATCAAGTGTTCATGGTCAACAAGACCACCAGTTTCAAGAAAAATGGTAAAGGGAAGAAGGGGAACTTCAAGAAGAACAACAAACAAGTTGCTACTCAAGTGAAGAAACCCAAGTCTGGACCTAAACCTGAGACTGAGTGTTTCTACTGCAAAGGGATTGGTCACTAGAAGCGGAACATGTCGGATCTCGGGTTCCGGCAAAACCCTTAAGGTTCGAACACTAGGGTGCACTCGAAGATCTCCTCCTACCAACTCATGCCCTCAACCTTGCCACGCTTGTTTGCCGCCGGACCGGTGACGACATTGGCGGCGGGTGACGGAGAACGACGGGGAGGCCTGCCGATGGGAGCCGTCTGAGCAACGCAGGCGGCAAGGGCGGCCTGGCGCTCAGCGCGAGCTCGACGAGCGTTGGCCATGAGCTTGGTGGAGTGACGAAGCGCAGGTTGACAAAGAAGAAGCCTTTGGCGCACCCCTAACTGGCGCACCAAATGTCGAATCTCAGGTTCTAGCAAAACCCTTAAGGTTCAAACAATAGGGTGCGCGCGAAGATCTCCTCCTACCAACTCACGCCCTCAACCTTTCCACGATCTCCAAGGCTAACTCGACAAACTCGCAACACAAGGGACACAAGATTTATACTGGTTTGGGCCACCGTTGTGGTGTAATACCCTACTCCAGTGTGGTGTGGTGGATTGCCTCTTGGGCTGATGATGAATAGTACAAGAGGAAGAACAACCTCCTAAGGCGAGGTGTTCTTGTTCTTGGTGGATGTGAGGATGGTTTGTATCTAGTCCAGGTTGACATGGCTGAGGTTCTCTCTCCTCCTACTGTGGTGGCTAATTCTATTTATAGAGGCCCTAGTCCTCTCCCCCCATATTGAGCGGGGAGGGAGCCAACAACGGCCAATTTGAAAGGGGACAACTAGTACAAGTTATCCTGACAAAAGCAGTCGTCGCCTGCCAAAGGCTCTAGTGCTGATGCCGCCTTGGGCTCCACAGTGACCTCCATCTTGCCGTCCTGCTGGTCTTGGTCTTGTTGCACTGATATGGAAACCTTTTCTTGACGCCTCCGTACTCTTCGTCTACGCTTGCCTCCTTAGCACCAAAGAGGAAACAAGGACACTGTGCGCGTTGGCACCCGCCTGGTCTTGATTGCATGGCTCACGTCATAGGAACCTCATGAGGGTTGCCTGGATCTCTCTGCTCCTCGCGAGTCAACCTGGTGAGGCCGCTCTTGAGGAGGTCTTGTGTCGTCCTTCTCGCAAGGCTTGGCACCTCGCGAGGGTCTTTAATGCTTGTTGGTGAATATGGGCCGTACGAACCTGCTTGCAGAGCCATGCCGTGGGCTGTAGGTAGGCAAGTCTGGGGACCCCCATTCCCAGAACGTCGACAGTAGCCCCCCGGGCCCAAGGCGGGCTTGGGCTTGGCTTCGAGGCGAAGCCAAGGGGCAAGTGCGGAGTGCCATGGGCCCCAATAGCCTGCAGCCCTCGTTGACGCATGGCGACTGATTGGACGTGGGCGTCTCTGCTTCCCTACACAGCCTCGGCAACTGCTCGACTTGACGAGTCCCTGCTGCATGCAAGGAAAAACCATCATTATTACCTTAGATCATGGAGGCTGGTGGTTGGCCACCCCTTGGCTATAAATGGGAGGTGGGGGCGGATCCCCATCACCCGTCTCTCCTCTGCCTCTCCTCCTTCTTCTCCTTCCTTTCTCCACTCCTTGCTAGTGCAGTCATGGCGCCGATTCGGAGGTTCTCGGTCGTGGGGAAGGGAAAGGCTCCCCTCAATGGGCCCGAGATGCTCCCGCCGAAGAAGAGGAGGCCCCATCGTCGTGAGATAGTCGTGAGGCCGGTGGTGTGAGGCCGTGGTACGAAAGGCCGCCTCCTGGGTACCCGTTGCCCTTGTATGCTCACGCCGATGATTCCGGGGGGAGGAGCAATGAGCGTCGCCACCTACGGCAGGGCCGTGGCCGCCATGTCGCAGAGGCGCACGCCGTCGCCCCAGGGGTCCACGCTGCGGACTCCTCGCGCGAGTTCATGTTGTGGGCGGCGATGCCCCCGAGCACTTGGATTCGCCTCCCGCAGTTCTTCACCACCGATATGCCGCCAAGGGGCCCTCTTGATTTTTGGCTGTAGCACGCCGATTTCGACTGGAGCGGCAATTGAAGTCGTCGCCTTCGGGAGGATCTTCATTACCCGAGGCTGGGGCGAGATTGCCCGAGTCTGCCTCGCGGACGGTGCGCTCGCCATCCACGGTGAGTATGAAGGCACCTCCACGCTGTTCTTCAAGGTCTTCCACAAGCAAGGCCGCCGCTTGGAGTGCTTCCCTGAAGGAGGTCACCAGGATGGCGCAGCGGCGGGCGCTGAGCCTGCCACAGGCCTCGCGTGTAGCTCCTCCAGCGACAGTGGCGACTCCTGGTGGTCTAGCAACTCTCCCAAGCTCGTGGAGTCTTCGAAGACGAGCGACGATAGCTACGTGCCCCCGAGCTCCCGTCGGGCTCAGAGCAAGCTCGCCGCGTTTGGCCGCCGTCGCTGTTGATCTGGATGGGGTTGGCGCCGACCCTTTGTGGCCCACTGGTGATGACGGCGTCGGTGACATCCGGCGGATGTAGATAGAGATCCTAGGGATTCGTTTCCTTTTGTTCCCTGTGAGGAATAGAAACGGACCCCGCGGGGGCGTGTAAAGCGTCTGTAATGCCTTTTGTTAATATTAACCTTATTGTGAAAATTTGCGAGCACATGTCCTACTGACGCTCGATCTCGCCCTTTCCAATCCTGCAGCAGCTTGGTGCTCTACGCCAATGGGTCCCTGTCCCTAGGCAGGCTATAGCCGTCGCTGGTATGCCAGATTGCGATGCCGTGGTCAAGGCCAAGAGGTGAGCAGCCTGAGGTCCAGTAAGAGCTCCTGAGGCGCGATGCTCACAAGGTCCCCTTTAGCATGCAAGAAGATACCCGAGGATGGGAAAGGGAGGCGACGTTGCTGCAATAGGGTAGCGAAAAGTCAAGAATCTTATGTCGTAGCACTGGGTTGGTCCAGGTACGAGACTTATCTTGGCATTCTGGAGCCGGCTTCAGGTGCAGCACCAGACTTGGGTGTTGTCCACTGCCGGGTAGCTAGGTTAGGCCCGTGCGGGCCTCCCCTTCTTCTCCATGTTCTTCCTGGTGTTCTACATCCTCAGGTCCCGGCCCTCGAGTGAGCTCAGCCACCGCTGGTATGCCAGGTCGCGATGCCGTGGTCAAGGCCAGGGGGTGAGGGCCGGAGAGCCAGTAAGAGCTCCTAAGTTGCGATGCTCAGGAGCCCCCCTTTTCACGCGCAAGCGAATCGCATGGGAGAAGAGAGAGAGAGAGTTCGCGGTACCGCCCGCTGTAGTCCTCATGAGGTTCTTGCAAGTTAGCGCGAGGAAGGGCACAAATCACCATGGTGATCGTTGGTCCGTCGCTAGCTTGTGGGAGGGGACTCCCTATTGCGGAGTGCCCCCGGGTTGTGTACAACCCCGCCCTGACACATGGCCTGCACGACATGGCTGGACGAGGTGTGTCTGGGAACTCGTGAGCCAGAGCGGGACACACGAGGCCCTTCCACAAGGCGGGTTGCGCCTGGTCTTGATTCTTGTTCGCTGTGGTGGTCTGAAAGTGCAACTATCCCTAGGTGGTTTTGGTAATTCATAACAACATATAGCTCATTAAGCTAATGCTATTCCAAGATGACTATTTCAGGAAATCTTAATGATTGGCATGGCATGGATGTGAAAGTGGAACCCTCAAAATGCTAAGGACAAAGGATTGGCTCAAGCTCAAAAGCTCAAGACTCTTCATTTTATATTTTAGTGATCCAAGATCACACTGAGTCTTTAGGAAAAGCCAATACTATCAAGGAGGGAAGAGTGTTGCTTAATGAGCCTCTTGCTTCATGTGCTTAGTGATATGCTCCAAAACACTCAACTACTTTCCCATATCCACATATGACCTAAACCCTAAGCCAAACTCGGTCCTACCGATTCTTTCTATCCGGCGCCACCGAGTTTCACTTGACATAAGCCACTGCCAAAGCCTAGCAATTCGGTTCTACCGATAGGGATCTCGGTCTCACCGAGATGGGATTGCAAACTCTCTGTTTCCCTTTCGTAACTTTTCGGTCTCATCGAAAGAGCGAATCGGTCCCACCGAGATTGCAATGTAAACTCTTTGTTTCCCTTTTGTAACTTTTCGGTCTCATCGAAAGAGCAAATCGGTCCCACCGAGTTTGCCTGACCACCGAATTGTGTATGTGTAATCGGTCTCACCGAGATTATGTTATGCCCAAACCCTAACCATATCGGTCCTACCGAGTTGCATGTCAGTCCCACCGAAAATCTCTAACGGTCACTAGGTTTACCTTTTCGGTCCGACCGAGTTTGTTGATTCGGTCCCACCGAGATTGGAAAATTGTGTGTAATGGTTGGATTTTGTGTGGAGGCTATATATACCCCTCCACCTCCTCTTCATTCGTGGAGAGAGCCATCAGAACACATACACAATTCCAACTCATATGTTCTGAGAGAGAACCACCTACTCATGTGTTGAGACCAAGATATTCCATTCCTACCATATGAATCTTGATCTCTAGCCTTCCCCAAGTTGCTTTCCACTCAAATCTTCTTTCCACAAAATTCAAATCCTATGAGAGAGAGTTGAGTGTTGGGGAGACTATCATTTGAAGCAAAAGAGCAAGGAGTTCATTACCTACACACCATTTGTTACTTCTTGGAGAGTGGTGTCTCCTAGATTGGCTAGGTGTCACTTGGGAGCCTCCGACAAGATTGTGGAGTTGAACCGAGGAGTTTGTAAGGGCAAGGAGATCGCCTACTTCGTGAAGATCTACCGCTAGTGAGGCAAGTCCTTCGTGGGCGATGGCCATGGTGGGCTAGACAAGGTTGCTTCTTCGTGGACCCTTCGTGGGTGGTTGCTTCTTCGTGGACCCTTCGTGGGTGGAGCCCTCCGTGGACTCGCGCAACCATTACCCTTCATGGGTGGAGCCCTCCGTGGACTCGCGCAACCGTTACCCTTCGTGGGTTGAAGTCTCCATCAACGTGGATGTAGGATAGCACCACCTATCCGAACCACGGGAAAAACATCCGTGTCTCCAATTGCGTTTGAATTCTCCAAACCCTTCCCTTTACATTCTTGCAAGTTGCATGCTTTACTTTCCGCTGCCAATATACTCTTTGCATGCTTGCTTGAATTGTGTGATGATTGCTTGACTTGTCCTACAATAGCTAAAAACTGCCAAGAACTAAAATTGGGAAAAGGTTAAGTTTTTATTTGGTCAAGTAGTCTAATCGCCCCCCCTCTAGACATACTTTCGATCCTACAAGTGGTATCCGAGCTTTGGTCTCCATTTGCTTTGATCTCCATAGCTTTTGGTGGTCATAGCCTTGGTTTCACAACCTAGGAGAGTATGGCGTCTAGCGAGGGAAATTATCACCGTAGAGGTCCTTACTTTGATGGTACTAATTTTGCTAGTTGGAAGCATAAAATGAAAATGCATATTCTTGGACATAACCCCGCCGTTTGGGCTATTGTGTGTGTTGGTTTGCATGGTGACTTCTTTGATGGGAAGGAACCAAACCGTGAGGCTACCGCGGATGAGTTGAAGATGTTGCAATACAATGCTCAAGCTTGTGATATTCTCTTCAACGGATTGTGCCCCGAAGAATTCAACAAAATCAGCCGTCTTGAGAATGCAAAGGAAATTTGGGACACTTTGATTGATATGCACGAAGGTACCGACTCCTTCAAGGAATCCAAGTTGGATGTGCTTCAAAGTCAACTTGACATGTTCAAAATGAAGGATGGTGAAGGTGTCGCTGAAATGTACTCTATACTTGCTCTCATCACAAATGAGATTGCCGACTTAGGAAGTGAAGAGATGACCGATAGATTCATCATCAAGAAGATTCTAAGAGCCTTGGATGGAAAATATGATACCGTGTGCACATTGATCCAAATGATGCCCAATTACAAAGATCTCAAGCCAACGGAGGTGATTGGAAGAATTGTTGCTCATGAGATGTCACTTAAGGATAAAGAGGAACTTCACAACAAATCAAGTGGTGCCTACAAAGCCTCATGTGAAGCCCCTACATCATCAAGTGAGAAACAAAACTTCAATGAAGAATTGAGCTTAATGGTGAAAAACTTCAACAAGTTCTACAAGAGTAGAAGCAAAGATAGAAGCTTCAAGTCAAGGTCCTACAATGACAAAAGATCTTCTAGTCGAGAGCGAAACTGCTATAGTTGTGGAAGACCCGGACACTATTCCAATGAGTGTACGGCTCCCTACAAGAGAAGAGAAGATTCTCCAAAAAGAAGAAGCAAAGAATCACCACCAAGAGAGAGAAGGAGTAGAGATGATCGTTATGAACGAAGATACTCACGGAGAAGAAAGGATTCGGAAAGGAAGGAAAAATCATCAAGGAGCTACACAAAACGAAGACATCAAGCTCATGTTGGTGAATGGGTATCCGGCTCCGACTCCGACAGCCACTCCGAGAGAAGTTATCACTCCGACTCTGAAGATACTCAAGATGAAGGTGTTGCCGGTCTAGCACTTGTGTCAACCAACTCCTATGACATATTTGACTCACCAAATGAAGGAATTTGAAGATGCTTCATGGCCAAAGGTCCTAAGGTAACGCACCCCGAGTATGTTGATTTCAATAGTGATGAAGATGACTTGTTAGGTGATGATTTGCTTGTTGACAACTCTAGTGATGAATACTATGATGAAACGTCAATTAATCATGCTAAAACAAATAACAATGATAAGGAGAAGATTGAGGCTCTAACTAAAGAACTAAACACTCTTAAGTTAGCTCATGAAACTATCTTCGAAGATCATCGAGAACTTTTAAGAGCTCATGAGAAATTACGCTTTGAAAAGCTCAATCTTGAGCAAGAGCATGAGTTCTTAAAAGCAATCAATGATGATCTCCGCAAGAAAAGTTCTTCTTACATTGCCAAGCGCTTACTCTTATCCACTTACATGCCTCAAGTCAAGTCTAGTAACAAGAACAAGAAAGATTCTTCCTCTAGCAGTAAGAATGATCATGCTAAATCCAATATTGTTGCTTCTAGTAGTTCTCTTGATTCCACTAATGATTCTCTTAGCCAAGTTACACTTGAGCAAGAAAATAGCTTATTGAAGGGAATTATAGAGAAAGGAGTGTACAAAAGCCTTGCCAGGAGTAAGCAATTCAAGGAAATTGTGTGCAAGCAAGGAATGCACCGGAAGAATCAAGGTGTTGGTTTTGAACGAAAGTTCAATGCCAATGGAGTTGAGTGGGAAGAAGATCAATACCCCAAGACAAAGTTTGTTCCTCAACAAGAGAAGTATGATACTTCTTTCAAGGGGACACAAGCTCAGGATGATCTTCCACCACAAGACTACAAGCAAAAAGGCAAGGACAAGCTTCAAGAGGAAATTGATGCATTTGAAGAAGCTCCTAAGACCTTAGTCAAGTGGATTCCCAAGACTACTTCAAGTTCCACTTCATCAAGTATGACTACAACTCCAAGGATTCCCATCAAGATGGTGTGGATCCAAAAGAAGAAGAACTAGAGAGTTCTTGAGGGTGACTCCGCCAACATACTTCACTCTTATCATTTTGGCAAGAACAAGTGCAATCAACTTCCACATCTTGCACTAGTTCAAGGAGTCACAAACCCTCTTGTTGTTAAGACAAGGGACAAGGTAACCTAAAAGTTTTCATGGACATCATCTTGTGTGTGCATCACTCTATGTCTATGGATATCCTTGTTTGCTCCTTGTGGGACTAACCCATGTAGGTATTGAAAGTGAAATTCACTCAAATGGATAGCTCCAAGTGATCTACATCAACATTGAGCATCCACATCTTCAACATCTACATGAAGTCATCATCGACAAAACCCGAGGTTAGTTCATCCCTCTAAGGGGGGATATCACATCTAGGGGGAGCTTTACTCTAAGACTTGAACTAAAGCAACTCTAAAGATGTGAACACAACAATGCTTTATGTAAAAGTGGTAACCCCACTTGAGCTTAAACGATGAGTATGACCTATGATCAAGTGTTCTCACTTGACTCCTAAGTCAATATACTCATATATAGATGACCTTGTCATCGCAAATTGCTTGATAGATGCTAGAATTGGTTGTGCATGCCTTGTCACATATTTCATTTGCCATCTTATTGTGTGAGCATGCTGGTTGCATATTTTACTCATTCGAGGACATCCACTTGTTGTTTTGATTGTTTGGTTTTATTTCCTTTTGCCAAGTGGATGGACAAGAATGCCTAAGAACCTCCTCTAGCTATCTATGCTTTTCTCGTCTCAAACTCTATTCATGCTACATCACAAAATTTGATCAAGTCAGATTCGAACCACTCTGTGTGAGGAGCGCTCGGAGTCCCCGATTCGTCATAGACTTAAACTTCCAAAACCTCTTTATGATTCTCGGTCTGACCGATACCCTACTTTCGGTCCTACCGAGATCATTAAGTTGATCTAGGTTTTCAATCTCGGTGCAGCCGATTTGAACCATTCGGTCACACCGAGTTGCAACAACTATATACAGTGTTGCATCTCGGTGCCACCGAGTTGTTCCACTCGGTCACACCGACAGGGTCGGGCTATATACAGTCACGGGCAAAAATTTGGAAATTTCTCCGAACCCCTTCGCCCGCGCGATAGCCTGCTCTGCCAACTTGGTCTCCGGATCGTCTCCTGGCCGCCAGCCGCCTCCAGTCGCTGGTCTCGTCGCCGTCAACGGAAATTCAACCCCGCCTTTGCCGTCGTAGCGAGTCTCTGCCGAACTAGGGTATGGACTCGATCTTTGTGCTATTCCCCAATCCGATTCTTAGCACATTGTGATCATCATGATTCTTGCCATGTTTGTTAAACTTCTATCCAGTCAATGAACTGGTAGATTAGGTTTAATTCGAAAATTTTAGGGTTAGGTTTCCGCCGAAACCATCTCGGACCCACCGAGTTGAAAAACTCGGTCCCACCGATTTGGCTGATGCCATTGCACAAGTGAGACTCAGTCTGACCGAGAATTACTTATCGGTGTGACCGATTTTGGAACTCCGTGAAACCCTAGCAGTCTCGGTGCCACCAAACTGTGACTCGGTCTGACTGAGTTCACTAGTTTAGGTGCCAAAAACTTCTTTGGTATCATCGAGTTTAGAAATCGGTAGATCCGAGATGCTTTCAGTGGGAAACTAAAACTAAGTTTTTGAATTATTCTTTTGCAAAAATCTCTGCATTTTGTGATGCTTATCCACTCTATCTCATCTATAACCTATTCACAGGGTCAGCAGTCAGAGTTTGCATCATGTCAGACCAAAGTGATAGCCAGAACTTGTCAGAGAAGCAAGTGCAGATGAGTGAGGTCACTAGTCCCTCAAGTTCCTCAGATGATGGCAGCAGGAGCACCCCTAGCAATCTGCCTGAAGCTGCCACAAGACAGAGAAAGAAGAGAACCTCAGACTCAGAAGATGAGGATTATGTGGCAGAAGAGGAAGCAACTTCCAAGAGAGTTGAGCCAGCACAGGGCATAAAACCAGGGATGAAGATCAAAAGGCCAGCAGGCAGGCAGCCTATGTCAAAGGCCAGAGCTTCAACTGAGAAGCCCACTCCCATTGAGCCAAGAAGGAGAAGGCGAGGAAGGAGAAAGCTGCCAAGATGCCTACTCAAGAGGAGGCATCTGAATATTTCCTGTAAACCAAACAAGAGCAGCTTGGTTACTTGATTGCATCCACCCTGCGGATTGAGCAAGGACTAGCCACCCTAACTCAGAACCAGGCAAGCTTAGAGAGGATCATGGAACAAAAGTTCTATGACTTGGATGTCAAAGTGAAAGAGATTCAGATTGCAGTGGAGCAGCTCCAGGATGACATGTAGGAGAGGAGAGGCAAGACTACAACTGATGCCTTTGCCAGAGTGCCACGAGGTTCGAGGTCGTCTGCAGTGCCAGTTGCTGACCCCAGAGCCACCACGTCTGCACCAGCTACAGCCTTAGTTCCACCAGCTCTAGTGTCCATTTCAGCCTCGACTCTGACCACGTCTATAGAAGGCTTTGTCCTTGGAGTGCTCCAGACTCCACCACCACCTGAAGATCAAGCCTAAGTGTCGACTTAGCACTATGCATTTTCTAGGAACTTTTTGGTAACTTGTTCCCAAAGGGGGAGAAAATGTATAGATCATAGGCTTCGAGAGACAGTGTTGCTTTTATTCTCTCTTGTTTTATTTGGTGGTTTTTCGAACTTTGTTTGCTTTTGTGTGAGATACTATGTCATTGCTCGTGAGACATTGATGATCATGTGTTTGATCATAAGCTACACTTAATGTTTGCTTAATATTATCATCTTATCTATCTTATGTGATCATTCACTATTCTTGGTGATGAGTGCATGTATTTCATTCTTATCATTTTAAGCACTCCACCAAGATGTATGTGACATGGAAGAGTAACCCATGACTCTAACTCTTTGTGCATTTGCAGTCCAAAGCAAATTTTAAATATGCACAAATTTAGGGGGAGCTCTTACTTGTCACATACTTCTCGAAGCGACGATATATTTCATGCTTATTATCATTTGTCGAAGCTTTGATCTATATGTTGTCATCAATTACCAAAAAGGGGGAGATTGAAAGTGCAACTATCCCTAGGTGGTTTTTGTAATTCATAACAACATATAGCTCATTGAGTTAATGCTATTCCAAGATGACTATTTCAGGAAAGCTCAATGATTGGCATGGCATGGATGTGAAAGTGGAACCCTCAAAATGCTAAGGACAAAGGATTGGCTCAAGCTCAAAAGCTCAAGACTCTTCATTTTATATTTTAGTGATCCAAGATCACATTGAGTCTTTAGGAAAAGCCAATACTATCAAGGAGGGATGAGGTGTTTCTTAATGAGCCTCTTGCTTCATGTGCTTAGTGATATGCTCCAAAACCCTCAACTACTTTCCCATATCCACATATGACCTAAACCCTAAGCCAAACTCGGTCCTACCGATTCTTTCTATCCGGTGCCACCGAGTTTCACTTGTCATAAGCCACTGCCAAACCCTAGCAATTCGGTTCTACCGATAGGGATCTCGGTCTCACTGAGATAGGATTGCAAACTCTCTGTTTCCCTTTCGTAACTTTTCGGTCTCACCGAAAGAGCGAATCAGTCCCACCGAGATTGCAATGTAAACTCTTTGTTTCCCTTTTGTAACTTTTCGGTCTCACCGAAAGAGCAAATCGGTCCCACCGAGTTTGCCTGACCAACTCTCTGGTTAGCTTATTACCAAACTCGGTCTCACCGAGTTTGTGTAATCGGTCTCACCGAGATTACGTTATGCCCAAACCCTAACCATATCGGTCCTACCGAGTTGCATGTCAGTCCCACCGAAAATCTCTAACGGTCACTAGGTTTACCTTTTCGGTCCGAACGAGTTTGTTGAATCGGTCCCACCGAGATTGGAAAACTGTGTGTAACAGTTGGATTTTGTGTGGAGGCTATATATACCCCTCCACCTCCTCTTCATTCGTGGAGAGAGCCATCAGAACACATACACAATTCCAACTCACATGTTCTGAGAGAGAACCACCTACTCATGTGTTGAGACCAAGATATTCCATTCCTACCATATGAATCTTGATCTCTAGCCTTCCCCAAGTTGCTTTCCACTCAAATCTTCTTTCCACAAAATCCAAATCCTATGAGAGAGAGTTGAGTGTTGGGGAGACTATCATTTGAAGCACAAGAGCAAGGAGTTCATTACCTACACACCATTTGTTACTTCTTGGAGAGTGGTGTCTCCTAGATTGGCTAGGTGTCACTTGGGAGCCTCCGACAAGATTGTGGAGTTGAACCAAGGAGTTTGTAAGGGCAAGGAGATCGCCTACTTCGTGAAGATCTACCGCTAGTGAGGCAAGTCCTTCGTGGGCGATGGCCATGGTGGGATAGACAAGGTTGCTTCTTCATGGACCCTTCGTGGGTGGTTGCTTCTTCGTGGACCCTTCGTGGGTGGAGCCCTCCGTGGACTCGCGCAACCATTACCCTTCGTGGGTGGAGCCCTCCGTGGACTCGCGCAACCATTACCCTTCGTGGGTTGAAGTCTCCATCAACGTGGATGTAGGATAGCACCACCTATCCGAACCACGGGAAAAACATCCGTGTCTCCAATTGCGTTTGAATTCTCCAAACCCTTCCCTTTACATTCTTGCAAGTTGCATGCTTTACTTTCCGCTGCCAATATACTCTTTGCATGCTTGCTTGAATTGTGTGATGTTTGCTTGACTTGTCCTACAGTAGCTAAAAACTGCCAAGAACTAAAATTGGGAAAAGGTTAAGTTTTTATTTGGTCAAGTAGTCTAATCACCCCCTCTCTAGACATACTTTCGATCCTACATGGTCCCGCGAGATGGTTAGACAACATGCGCCGAACGAATCTCCTGAGGTTATTGCGTGAGAAGGACATCCACCAATGGCCCCAGGAGGTGACATGAATGGGGTCAGCCCGCCAGACAGAGCTCAGCCATTGGATTTATTGACGCTGCAGGGACGGGCTCGAGCACAGATGTCATGCCTAACCCTCTCACGTGAAGGGACCTGAAGAAAGACAATCGGCGTGCGGCTCCCGTGGCGGGTGACAATCAAGCAGGTGACAGTCATAGATAGATTAAGCATGGGAAGCAAACTGGCTCAAGTAAACGCAGGGGAGATACGTGCCACTGGGTCAGGCCCGAGCGGCTTGGGGATGATGCAGCCCGAGGGGCGCCCCCAGCAAGGTAAGCTAATGACATAAACAAGAAAGGATACATGCCACAGGGACGGACCCACACTGCCTGGGAATGATGCAGCCCTGAGGGTGCTCCCAGCTAAATAAACTTGGAAAATGTCACTTGATTCTATGGATGAAGGGGTGTTGAGGCAGCTGAAGGTACGCGTCGAAGGGGTTGCTCCTCACAAGCCACCAAGGCCCTGAGCCTTGGGAGGCTCTGGGGGTCCTGGCGGTTCCTTCAGGACCGTCGCCATCTCTGCCTGGACTACGTGGTGCCTGGCCTCCTGACCCACCATGACGCTTCGTAGGTTGCGCTGGAAGGCAGCTGCCACGCTCGGCAGGCCGAACGACATGCGAATGTAGCTGTGAGGTGGACCTTCGCAGCGCCCAACACGCGAAGGCTAGAAGCGCTCCTAAGATGCTTCTCGGTTAAGCCATGCTATGTCAATGCAGACACGCAGCTCACCACCCTCGCCTAGGTGGGGAGCAGCACCAGGTGGGCGGCAGTCGCCGCGTATTGCTCTTGCTTCCTAAAGCTCCTAAGATGCCTTGTTGTGTAACTCCTGAGCACCGGGCGCTCCTTGACCAGTGTCTTCCTGAGGGAGACGTGTCGTGAAGCACACCTCCAAGTGGTGCCCAAGCGCCTCCCTCGTAATGTTGGCAAGGTCTGATGCCCTCCAGAAAAGAGCCCCCGAGCCCTGCCCGAGGAGGGCGCCGGGCGTGCCTTCTTATGCGACAGAGGGAGGTGCCCCAGGTGCGGGCGCTAATCCTGACGAGGTACCACTTGCGGCGCCGCCCTCCCGAGCTCCGGCACGGAGTAGCTGCTTCCTCTTCTCGGGGACGACCTCAGGAGGGTACCGAGCTGAATTGTTGTCGGGGTCTTCGATTGACACTGCTTGGAAGGCACGCTCGAGGGAGCACACCGCATCTCTTTCTTCACAGGGGACTCTGATGATCCCGCCGCTCCCTGGCATCTTGAGGACGTTGTAGCCATGGTGCGTCACTGCCATGAACTTGGCCAGGGCTGGATACCCGAGGATGGCATTGTACGGCAGACGAATGTGGGCGACATCAAAGTCGATGAGCTCGGTGCGGTAGTTGTTCCGTTCTCCAAAGGTGACTGGGAGGCGGACCTGACCTATCGGCGTGGCGGAGCCGTCAGTCACGCCCGAGAAGGGTTAGTGGGCTAAAGCTGGTCGTATGGCACTTGAAGGTTGTCAAACGTCTCGACGGATAGGACATTGAGCCCTGTGTCGCCATCGATGAGGGTCTTGGTGACTTGTACGTTGCTGATGACGGGTGAACAAAGCATTGGGAGAGCGTCGGTGGTGGCCGCGCACTTAAGATGGTCTGCTGAGCTAAAGGTAATAGCGTCACGAGGCCTCTACAGAGCGACGAAGGGACTGAGGAGTAAAAGAATCCTACTCTCCGATATATATATAATCCTAAGACTCAAAACATTTTGTTCTAGACTTAACAACGTCAGCAATTCAATCAAGCAGGGGCTCCTAAGTCGGGGAAGGCTCTGATACCAACTTGTAACACCCACAATGCGTCTATATCTCCCACCTGTCGGGGCACGACTTAGAGGCATAGCCACATGTCGCAAGAGGGGTAATCTTTACACATCCCATGTACTGAACAAGAAAGGGATAAAGAGTCGGCTTACAATTGCCACTTCACACAATACATAAATAATCCATACATCATCCAAAATACAATCAAAGGTCCGACTACGGAACCAAAATAAAGAAAGACAACCCCAAAATCTAGATCCCCGATCATACCAACTGGGCTCCACTACTTATCATCCGGAAAAGAAACATAATAGCGACCCGAATCTTCATTGAATTCCCACTTGAGTTTGGTAGCGTCCCTTGCACTGGCATCATCGGCACCTGCATCTGTTTGGAAGTATCTATGAGTCATGGGGACTCAGCAATCTCACACCCTTGAGATCAGGACTATTTAAGCTTAAGGGTAGGAAAGGGTAGTGAGGAGGAGCTGCAACAAAGCACTGAGCATATATGGTGGCTAACTTACACAAAAGAGAGCGAGAAGAGAAGCAACAGATGGTCGAGAAACTAATAGTGATCAACAAGTGATCCTGAAGCTACTTACACTCAAGCATTACACAAGGCCGTGTTCACTTCTCGGACTCCGCCGAAAAGAGACCATCACGGCTACACACGCGGTTGATTCATTTTAATTAAGTTATGTGTCAAGTTCTCTACATCCGGATATTAACAAATTCCCATCTGCCACATAACCGCGGGCATGGCTCTCGAAAGTTTATAACCTGCAGGGGTGTCCCAACTTAGCCCATCACAAGCTCTCATGGTCAACGAAGGATATTCCTTCTCCCGGGAAGACCCGATCAGTCTCGGAATTCCGGTTACAAGACTTTCGACAATGGTAAAACAAGACCAGCAAAGCCACCCAATGTGCCGACAAATCCTGATAGGAGTCGCACATATCTCGTTCTCAGGGAAACTCCGGATGAGACTAGCTACGAGTACAACCAACCCTCAAGTTTCCCTGAGGTGGCCCTGCATGCAGCTCGGTTCAGACCAATGCTTAGAGGAGCACTGGCCCGGGGGGTTTAAAATAAAGATGACCCTCGAGTCTGCAGAACCCAAGGGAAAGGTATATGGTGGTAGGTAGGAAAATGGTAAAACCAAGGTTGGGCCTTGCTGGAGGAGTTTTATTCAAAGCGAACTATCAAGGGGTTCCCATAACACCCAACCGCGTAAGGAATGCAAAATCAAGGAACATAACACCGGTATGACGGAAACTAGGGCGGCAAGAGTAGAACAAAACACCAGGCATAAGGATGAGCCTTCCACCCTTTACCAAGTATATAGGTGCATTAAAGTAAATAAGAGATAATAATGATATCCCAACAATATCCATGTTCCAGCATGGAACAAACTTCATCTTCACCTACAACTAGCAACGCTATAAGAGGGGCTGAGCAAAAGCGATAACATAGCCAAATAACAGTTTGCTAGGTAAGGTGGGTTAGAGGCTTGACATGGCAACATGGGAGGCAGGATATAGCAAGTGGTAGGTAGCGCGGCATAGCAATAGAGCGAACAACTAGCAAAGCAAAGATAGAAGTGATTTTGAGGGTATGGTCATCTTGCCTACAAAGTTCTCAGAGTTGTCGAAAGCTTGATCCTTGTTAGCATACTCAACAGGTTCCTCGATCACGTACTCATCTCCCGGCTCTACCCAAAACAAGAACACAAGCAAATGACCAACAATCAATCATGGTGCAACGCACAATCAACATGATGCAAAACATGGCATGATATGCAAGACATGATATGCAAAGCATATGCGTGCTCCGGAAGGTAAAGAATGATCATGGCATCAACTTGGCAAACCAAGTGTGCCTCTGGAAAGATGAGATGATTTCAGTCGAAATATATATAAAGATCACCGGAAACGGATGCATGGTTTGCAAATGGCAAGCAAAACAAGAATGGCACAATTCTGCGATTAACAGCACGATGCCATCTAGAATGCAACACGCAACTAATATACTGCACTCCAACATAGCAACAAAGCACATGGAAGTGATATACACAAGATGCTTGAGAAAACATGAACACTGATCAATGGCTAAATCACACAAGAGCAGGTTCAAACAAGCATGGCAAAAGTGCAAAAGATATCAGCTTCACAGACTTTGAGAAATTACTAACATGTCAAAAACAACATCAGGAAACACTATTTATAGCAAGCAAACAACAAGATACAGGAACATATAATAGCAAGCAAAGGCATGGCATGATTCTACTAAATTCATATAACAAAAGTCCCTTACTGATCATGAGCCAAAAAGGCACAGAAGATATGATGGCACCCATGTAAACATAGCAAGTTCTATTAACAGTTTCAGACTTGGCAGAAAACTGAGCATGGACAGAGTTATGAAGGCAACTTTGCGAGCTCACTCACCACAAAGCATTGCATGTCAAAACAAACATACCAACAACAAGATGACATGTTCATGAAGCTGACCATGGCAAGAGCAAGTTCATAGAATGCATGGAACACTAGCAAGAACCATGGCGAAATTGATTAATATATTAACATACTGCTAGGAACATTTTATAGCAAAAGTAGAGCAAGAACAAGACATGCAAGTCACTCCATAATTGCAAACAGGGGATAGATGGATATAGCATAACCATATGTTCAAAACATCCTTACTGGAGCAACTCAAAACAAGCATGGATATCACTGTAGCATCATGTTTATATGGCATCAAAATAACAGCAGGAAAATGACTTAGCAAAATCCTAAGTCCCTGAAAACAGCAATATCACGAAGCCTAGTTTGCATGATTGTTCTAGTCACCACATTGATCACAAAATGCACACATCAAATGTGACAAAAAAGAAAAATCACCATAAACTGATAAGTACCAGCAGTAAACATTTTATAGCACTCTTGCGTCAATGATTAGGGAATCAAGATCAACTCCAACAAGCATGACACAATGTAATGAAATGAAGAGAATCTCACAGTGAACATTTTGATATATCCACAATGCATGAAACGGAGCTACGGTCATGGGATATGATGCAATGAACAGGGGCATAATATGTTGCAGAAAAAGGACTCAGAAGAAATATACCCTCCACATCTCAGATCGAGGGTTTGTGGCACGGTTCGCGAGGTTCGCCAGAGCAACTCATCGGAGTTGGAGGTCGCGGTGGTGGAGATGAGGCCAGAGAGAGGAGAACGACGGGGACCAGCGCCTGAGATTGCGCGGTCTGGGACGGCACGGGCGGCGGGGAAGACGCGGGATCTCACGGCGGCCGGAGAAGCGGGCGTCGGCGGCTGGCGATGCGGCCGGCGGCGGCCGGGCAGAGGAGGCTGCGCACGGGAGGAGCAGCTCGCGCGGAGGCAGCGGGATCTCATGGGCGGTGCGGGCCCGGCGTGGCCCGGTTCGGCCCGGGGCGGGCCGGATCTGGGCCCCGGGTGACCAGCGGCGATGTGTGCACGGGGGATGACGTGTGGCGCGGTTTGATTGGTCGAGGGTGGCGGCGGACGCGTCCGGACGTCTGGCGGACGTGTTCGGCGGCGCGAGGTGGAAGAAAACTAGGGTTTGGACCCAAATTTTGGAGGGGGTGCACATATTTATAGCTAGGTGGAGGTAGGAGTGTCCAAATGGAGTGTAGTTTTCGCCCACAAGATCGTGATCCGATGACGGAGGGCATGGAAGTGGTCTGGATGGGTTGTTCGGCCGTTTTGGAGGGGTGATGGGCTGCAACACACAAAAGACCTTTGCAGTTATCGGGTTAACCGTTGGAGTAACAAACGGACTACAAATGGAACGAAATTTGATAGGCGGTCTACCGGTGGTGTACCAAGGCCACTTGGCAAATCCCGGTCCATTCCGAGAACGTTTAACACCCATTCACGAAAAGAGACAAGAGGGGCACGCCGGTGCACGTAGGAGTGTCGGATTGCAAAACACACAACGGGGAAAATGCTCGGATGCATGAGACGAACACGTATCCAAATGAGGTGCAAATGATGAAATGATATGAAATGCATGACATGAGCAAAATGCAAAACAAAGGCAAAAACCCAACCACGAAGGGAATCTCATAACTTAAAGCCGAAAATGGCAAGAGTCGGAGTTACAAATATGGCAAGTTATATCCGGGATGTTACAACACTCCGCCACTATGAAAGGATCTCGTCCCGAGATCTAGGACTGAAAGAACTCCGGATATTCGGAACGGATGTGGTCCTCGCGTTCCCAGGTGGCTTTTCAGTCGGAATGGTGTGAACACTTCACTTTTCGGAATTAGATTGACTTGTTGCGAGTCTTGTGCTCGGTTTGTTCAAGAATAGCAACGGGGTGATCATGATAAGACATGTTTTCTTGGAGATCAATCTCTTCGAAGTTGATGGTGCGCTCAGGAGTCTTGAAGCACTTGCGAAGCTGTGACACATGAAACACATCACGCACGTTTGCGAAGTTGGACGTAACCTCAAGTTGATAGGTGAGATCGCCTCTTTTGCTAATGATCTTCAAATGACCCACGTATCTAGGGGCAAGATTCCCTTTGATACCGAAGCGACGAGTACCTTTCATTGGAGAGATGCAGAGGTAGACATCGTCTCCGATCTCGAAAGCCAAATCACGGTGCTTGCTATCATAGTAACTCTTCTGGCGCGATTGCGCGGCTTTGAGATTTTTCATGGATGACTTTGCACATTTCTTCAGCTTCTGTGATTAAGTCATTGCCAAGAAGTTGGTGTTCACCAGTCTCTGACCAATTCAGAGGAGTATGACACTTTCTGCCATAGGGAATATCGAATGGGGCCTTGCCTGAACTCGCTTGGAAATTGTTGTTGTGTTGGGGAACGTAGTAATTAAAAAAAATTCCTACGCACACGCAAGATCATGGTGATGCATAGCAACGAGAGGGGAGAGTATGTCTGCGTACCCTCGTAGACCGAAAGCGGAAGCATTTATCAATGCGGTTGATGTAGTCGTACACCTTCACGTTCCGTCCCGATCAAGTACCGAACGTACGGCACCTCCGCGTTCAGCACACGTTCAGCTCGATGACGTCCTCACGTTCTTGGTCCAGCAAGACGGGTGAAGTAGTAGATGAGTTCCGGCAGCACGACGACGTGGTGACGGTGTTGTTGAAGAACAATCTCTGCAGGGCTTCGCCTAAGTACTATGAAAACTATGATGGAGGATAAACTAGAGGGGATGGGGTTGCCGGCACACGACTTGGTGTTTCTTGATGTGTCTTGGGTGCTAGCCCTACCCCACTATTTATATGTTGAGCCTTGGGGTCGAAACTTGGAGTAAAAGCCTCCAGAAAGTCGGTTTCACCCGAAAGGCAAGAGTCCTTCTCGGCCTACAGGGCTAGACGCCAGGGTTCCTGGCGTCTGGCCCCTGGACTCCGCAAAACTTTCTTTTGCGCTTTCCAAAAACCTTGTGGGCTTTCCCTTTTCGCCTAAATAAAGAGTTCTCATACCCAAACATTTGAGTAAACATCCGGAACCCCTTCCGGTGAATTTCGGAACCCTTCCGGAGACCAAACACTGTTATCCAATATATCAAACTTTATCTCCGGACCATTCTGGAGTTCCTCGTCATGTCCGTGATCTTATCCGGATCTCTGGACAGCATTCGGTTACCAACATACATAACTCATAAACACTAGATCGTCAACGAATGTTAAGCGTGCGGTCCCTATGGGTTCGAGAACTATGTAGACATGACAGAGACACTTCTCTGGTCAATAACCAATAGAGGAACCTGGATGCCCATATTGGCTCCTACATATTCTACAAAGATCTTTATCGGTCGAACCGCATAACAACATACATTGTTCCCTTTGTCATCCGTATGTTACTTGCCCAATATTCGATCGTCGGTATCTCAATACCTAGTTCAATCTCGTTACCGGCAAATCTCTTTACTCGTTCCGTAATACATCATCCCGCAACTAACTCATTAGTTACAATGCTGGCAAGGCTTATAGTGATGTGCATTATCGAGTGGGCCCAGAGATACCTCTCCGACAATCGGAGTGACAAATCCTAATCTCGAAATACACCAACTCACCAAGTACCTTCGGAGACACCTGTAGAGCACCTTTATAATCTCCCAGTTACGTTGTGATGTTTGGTAGCACACAAAGTGTTCTTCCGATAAACGGGAGTTGCATAATCTCATAGTCAGAGGAACATGTATAAGTCAAAAAGAAAGCAATAGAAACATACTAAACGATCAAATGCTAAGCTAACAGAATGGGACAAGTCAATCACAGCTTTATCCTAATGATGTGATCCCGTTAATCAAACGATAACTCATGTCTATGGTTAGGAAACATAACCATCTTTGATAAACGAGCTAGTCAAGTAGAGGCATACTAGTGACACTCTGTTTGTCTATGTATTCACACATGTATTATGTTTCCGGCTAATACAATTCTAGCATGAAAAATAAACATTTATCATGATATAAGGAAATAAATAATGACTTTATTATTGCCTCTAGGGCATATTTACTTCAGTCTCCCACTTGCACTAGAGTCAATAATCTCGATTACACAGTATTCATTCTAACACCCATGGAGCCTTGGTGCTGATCATGTTTTGCTCATGGAAGAGGCTTAGTCAACGGGTCTGCAACATTCAGATCCGTATGTATCTTGCAAATCTCCATGCCTCCCACCTGGACTTGATCCCGGATGGAGTTGAAGCATCTCTTGTTTTGCTTGGTTCTCTTGTGAAATCTGGATTCCTTTGCCAAGGCAATTGCACCAGTATTGTCATAAAAGATTTTCATTGGACCCGATGCACTAGGTACGACACCTAGATCAGATATGAACTCCTTCATCCAGACTCCTTCATTTGCTGCTTCTGAAGCAGCAATGTACTCCGCTTCACATGTAGATCCCGCCACGATGCTCAGCTTGGAACAGCTCCAACTGACAGCTCCACCGTTATATATAAACACGTATCCGGTTTGCGATTTAGAATCGTCCGGATCAGTGCCAAAGCTTGCATCAACGTAACCATTTACGATGAGCTCTTTGTCACCTCCATAAACGAGAAACATATCCTTAGTCCTTTTCTGGTATTTCAGGATGTTCTTGACCGCTGTCTGGTGATCCACTCCTGGATTACTTGGTACCTCCCTGCTAAACTAATAGCAAGGCATACATCAGGTCTGGTACACAACAATGCATACATGATAGATCCTATGGCTGAAGCATAGGGAACATCTTTCATTTTCTCTCTATCTTCTGCAGTGGTCGGGCATTGAGTCTTACTCAACTTCACACCTTGTAACACAGGCAAGAACCATTTCTTTGCCTGGTCCATTTTGAACTTCTTCAAAACTTTGTCAAGGTATGTGCTTTGTGAAAGTCCAATTAAGCGTCTTGATCTATCTCTATAGATCTTGATGCCTAATATGTAAGCAGCTTCACTGAGGTCTTTCATTGAAAAACTCTTATTCAAGTATCCTTTTGTGGTATCCAGAAATTCTATATCATTTCCAATCAACAATACGTCATCCACATATAATATTAGAAATGCTATAGAGCTCCTACTCACTTTCCTGTAAAATACAGGCTTCTCCAAAAGTCTATATAAAACCATATGCTTTGATCACACTATCAAAACGTTTATTCCAACTCTGAGAGGATTGCACTAGTCTAGAAATGGATCGCTGGAGCTTGCACACTTTGTTAGCACCGTTTGGATCGATAAAACCTTCAGGTTGCATCATATACAACTCTTCTTCCAGAAATCCATTCAGGAATGCAGTCTTTACATCCATTTGCCAAATTTCATAATCATAAAATGCGGTAATAGCTAACATGATTCGAACGGACTTAAGCGTCGCTACTGGTGAGAAGGTCTCATCGTAGTCAACTCCTTGAACTTGTCGAAAACCTTTCACAACAAGTCGAGCTTTGTAGACAGTAACATTACCATCAGCGTCTGTCTTCTTCTTGAAGATCCATTTATTTTCGATGGCATGCCGATCATCGGGCAAGTCAACCAAAGTCCACACTTTGTTCTCATACATGGATCCCATCTCAGATTTCATGGCCTCAAGCCATTTTGCGGAATCTGGGCTCATCATCGCTTCTTCATAGTTCATAGGTTCGTCATGGTCAAGTAAAATGATCTCCAGAATAGGTTTACCGTACCACTCTGGTGCGGATCTTGCTCTAATTGACCTACAAGGTTCGGTAGTAACTTGATCTGAAGTTTCATAACCATCATCATTAGCTTCCTCACTAATTGGTGTAGGTGTCACAGGAACCGGTTTCTGTGATGAACTACTTTCCAATAAGGGAGCAGGTACAGTTACCTCATCAAGTTCTACTTTCCTCCCACTAACTTGTTTCGAGAGAAACTCCTTCTCTAGAAAGGATCCATTCTTAGAAACGAATGTCTTGCCTTCGGATCTGTGATAGAAGGTGTACCCAACAGTTTCCTTTGGGTATCCTATGAAGACACATTTCTTCGATTTGGGTTCGAGCTTATCAAGTTGAAGCTTTTTCACATAAGCATCGCAACCCCAAACTTTAAGAAACGACAACTTTGGTTTCTTGCCAAACCATAGTTCATAAGGTGTCGTATTAACGGATTTTGATGGTGCCCTATTTAACGTGAATGCAGTCGTCTCTAAAGCATAACCCCAAAACAATAGCGGTAAATCAGTAAGAGACATCATAGATCGCACCATATCTAGTAAAGTACGATTACGACGTTCGGACACACCATTATGATGTGGTGTTCCAGGTGGCGTGAGTTACAAAACTATTCCGCATTGTTTTAAATGTAGACCAAACTCTTAACTCAAATATTCTCCTCCATGATCAGATCGTAGAGACTTTATTTTCTTGTTACGATGATTTTCCACTTCACTCTGAAATTCTTTGAACTTTTCAAATGTTTCAGACTTATGTTTCATTAAGTAGATATACCCATATCTGCTCAAATCATTTGTGAAGGTGAGAAAATAAAGATACCCGCCGCGAGCCTCAATATTCATCTGACCACATACATCAGTATGTATGATTTCCAACAAATCTGTTGCTCGCTCCATAGTTCCGGAGAACGGAGTTTTAGTCATCTTGCCGATAAGGCATGGTTCGCAAGTACCAAGTGATTCATCAAGTGATTCCAAAAGTCCATAAGTATGGAGTTTCTTCATGCGCTTTATACCAATATGACCCAAACAAAAGTGCCACAAATAAGTTGCACTATCATTATCAACTCTGCATCTTTTGGCTTCAACATTATGAATATGTGTATCACTACTATCGAGATTCAACAAAAATAGACCACTCTTCAAGGGTGCATGACCATAAAAGATATTACTCATATAAATAGAACAACCATTATTCCCAGATTTAAATGAATAACCGTCTCACATCAAACAAGATCCAGATATAATGTTCATGCTTAGCGCTGGCACCAAATAACAATTATTTAGGTCTAAAACTAATCCCGAAGGTAGATGTAGAGATAGTGTGAGGACGGCGATCACATCGACTTTCGAACCATTTCCCACGCGCATAGTCACCTCGTCCTTAGCCAGTCTTCGCTTAATCCGTAGTCCCTGTTTCGAGTTGAAAATATTAGCAATAGAACCAGTATCGAATACCCAGGTGCTACTGCGAGCTCTGGTAAGGTACACATCAATAACATGTATATCACATATACCTTTGTTCACCTTGCCATCCTTCTAATCAACCAAATACTTGGGGTAGTTACGCTTCCAGTGACCAGTCTATTTGCAGTAGAACACTCAGTCTCAGGCTTAGGTCCAGACTTGGGTTTCTTCTCCTGAGCAGCAACTTGTTTGCTATTCTTCTTGAAGTTTCCCTTCTTCCCTTTGCCCTTTTTCTTGAAACTGGTGGTCTTGTTGACCATCAACACTTGATGCTCCTTCTTGATTTCTACCTCCGCTACCTTTAGCATTGCGAAGAGCTCGGGAATTGTCTTGTTCATCCCTTGCATATTATAGTTAATCACGAAGCTTTTGTAGCTTGTTGGCAGTGATTGAAGAACTCTGTCAATGACACTATCAACAGGAAGATTAACTCCCAGTTGAACCAAGTGGTTATGATACCCAGACATTTTGAGTACATGTTCACTGACAGAACTATTCTCCTCCATCTTGCAGCTATAGAACTTATTGGAGACTTCATATCTCTCAATCCGGGCATTTGCTTGAAACATTAACTTCAACTCCTGGAACATCTCATATGCTCCATAACATTCAAAACGTCGTTGAAGTCCCGGTTCTAAGCCGTAAAGTATGGCACATTAAACTATCGAGTAGTGATCAGCTTTACTCTGCCAGACGTTCTTAACGTCATCAGCAGCATCTGCAGCAGGCCTGGAACCCAACGGTGCTTCCAGGACATAATTCTTCTATGCAGCAATGAGGATAATCCTCAAGTTATGGACCCAGTCCGTGTAATTGCTACCATCATCTTTCAACTTTGCTTTCTCTAGGAATGCATTAAAATTCAACGGAACAACAACACAGGCCATCTATCTACAATCAACATGGACAAGCAAAATACTATCAGGTACTAAGTTCATGATAAATTTAAGTTCAATTAATCATATTACTTAAGAACTCCCACTTAGATAAACATCCCTCTGATCATCTAAGCGATCACGTGATCCAAATCAACTAAACCATGTTCGATCATCACGTGAGATGTAGTAGTTTTCAATGGTGAACATCACTATGTTGATCATATCTACTATATGATTCACGCTCAACCTTTCGGTCTCAGCGTTCCGAGGCCATATCTGCATATGCTAGACTCTTCAAGTTTAACCTAAGTATTCTGCGTGTGCAAAACTGGCTTGCACCCATTGTAGACGAACGTAGAGCTTATCACACCCGATCATCACGTGGTGTCTTGGCACGACGAACTTTGGCAACGCTGCATACTCAGGGAGAACACTTTTACCTTGAAATTTAGTGAGAGATCATCCTATAATGCTATCGTCAAACAAAGCAGAATAAGATGCATAAAGGATAAACATCACATGCAATCAATATAAGTGATATGATATGGCCATCATCATCTTGTGCTTGTGATCTCCATCTCTGAAGCACCATCATGATCACCATTGTCCCCAGCGCGACACCTTGATCTCCATCATAGCATCGTTGTCGTCTCGCCAACTATTGCTTCTACGACTATCGCTACCGCTTAGTGAGAAAGTAAAGCAATTACAGGGCGATTGCATTGCATACAATAAAGCGACAACCATATGGCTCCTGCCAGTTGCCGATAACTCGGTTACAAAACATGATCATCTCATACAACAAAATATAGCATCACGTCTTGACCATATCACATCACAACATGCCCTGCAAAAACAAGTTAGAAATCCTCTACCTTGTTGTTGCAAGTTTTACATGGCTGCTACGGGCTGAGCAAGAACCGTTCTTACCTACGCATCAAAACCACAACGATAGTTCGTCAAGTTAGTGTTGTTTTAACTTTCACAAGGACTGGGCATAGCCACATTTCGTTCAACTAAAGTTGGAGAAACTGACACCCGCCAGCCACCTGTGTGCAAAGCACGTCGGTAGAACCAGCCTCGCTTAAGCGTATGCGTAATGTCGGTCCGGGCCGCTTCATCCAACAATACCGCCGAACCAAATTATAACATGCTGGTAAGCAATATGACTTATATCGCCCACAACTCACTTGTGTTCTACTCGTGCATATAACATCTATGCATAAAACCTGGCTCGGAGGCCACTGTTGGGGAACGTAGTAATTTCAAAAAAAATTATTACGCACACGCAAGATCATGGTGATGCTTAGCAACGAGAGGGGAGATTATGTCTACGTACTCTCGTAGACCGAAAGAGGAAGCGTTTATCAACACGGTTGATGTAGTTGTACACCTTCACGATTCATCCCGATCAAGTACCGAATGAATGGCACCTCCGCGTTCAGCACACTTCAGCTCGATGACGTCCTCGCCTTCTTGATCCAGCAAGATGGGCGAAGTAGTAGATGAGTTCCGGCAGCACGACGGTGTGGTGACGTTGTTGGTTAAGAACAATCTCCACAGGGCTTCTCCTAAGCACTACGAAAACTATGACGGAGGATAAACTAGAGGGGACGGGGTTGCCGGCACACGGCTTGGTGTTTATTGATGTGTCTTGGGTGCTAGCGCTACCCACCTATTTATATGTTGAGCCTTGGGGTCGAAACTTGGAGTAAAAGCCTCCATAAAGTCGGTTTCACCCGAAAGGCAAGAGTCCTTCTCGGACTCCAGGGCCAGACGCCAGGGTTCCCGGCGTCTGGACCCAGACGCCAGGGCTCCAGGCGTCTGGACCCAGACCCCAGGGACCCTGGCGTCTGGCCCCTGGACTCCGCAAAACATCCTTTTGCGCTTTCCAAAAACCTTGTGGGCTTTCCCTTTTGGCCCAAATAAAGTGTTCTCGTACCCAAACATTTCGGGAAACATCCGGAACCCCTTCCAGTGAATTCCGGAACCCTTCCGGAGAGCAAACACTATTATCCCATATATCAAACTTTATCTCCGGACCATTCCGGAGTTCCTCGTCATGTACGTGATCTTATCCGGGTCTCCGAACAGCATTCGGTTACCAACATACATAACTCATAAACACTATATCGTCAACGAACATTAAGCGTGCGGACCCTACGGGTTCGAGAATGATGTAGGCATGACTGAGACACTTCTCTGGTGAGTAACCAATAGTGGAACCTGGATGCCCATATTAGCTCCTACATAATCTACGAAGATCTTTATCGGTCGGACCGCATGACAACATACGTTGTTCCCTTTGTCATTGGTATGTTACTTGCCCGAGATTCGATCGTTGGTATCTCAATACCTAGTTCAATATCGTTTCCGACAAGTCTCTTTACTCGTTCGGTAATACATCATCCCGCAACTAACTCATTAGTTACAATGCTTGCAAGGCTTATAGTGATGTGCATTACCGATTGGGCCCAGAGATACCTCTCCGACAATTGGAGTGACAAATCCTAATCTCAAAATACGCCAACTCAACAAGTACCTTCGGAGACACCTGTGGAGCACCTTTATAATCACCCAGTTACGTTGTGACCTTTGGTAGCACACAAAGTGTTCCTCCGGTAAACGAGAGTTGCATAATCTCATAGTCATAGGAACATGTATAAGTCATGAAGAAAGAAATAGCAACATACTAAACGATCAAATGCTAAGCTAACGGAATGGGTCAAGTCAATCACATCATTCTCCTAATGATGTGATCCCATTAATCAAAGGAAAACTCATGTCTATGGTTAGGAAACATAACCATCTTTGATAAATGAGCTAGTCAAGTAGAGGCATACTAGTGACACTCTATTTGTCTATGTATTCACACATGTATTACGTTTCTGGTTAATACAATTCTTGCATGAATAATCAACATCTATCATGATATACGGAAATAAATAATAACTTTATTATTGCCTCTAAGGCATATTTCCTTCATTTTGTAGGAGAACTTGGCATATGGAAGATAATCTTCCCACTTCATACCAAAAGAAATGACACAAGCCCTGAGCATATCTTCAAGGATTTGATTGACTCGCTCGACTTGGCACTAGTTGGAGGATGGAAGGCTGTGCTGAAGCGAATGTTGGTGCCCATGGCCTTCTGGAAGGAGTCCCAGAACTTAGAAGTGAAGATGCTTCGACGATTTGAAGATATCATTTGCAGAATGCCGTGCAAAGAGACAATCCTGGAGGTGTATAGCTCTGCCAACTGAGCTGCTGTGATAGATTCTTTGATAGGAAGAATATGAGCCGCTTTTGTAAGATTGTCGATGACAACGAAGATAGCATAATTTCCACGCTTGGACATGGGAAATTCAGTCACGAAGTCCATCTCAAAATGGTCAAACTTCCATTCGAGAATAGCAAGATGTTGGAGGAGACCAACTGGTCATTGGTGTTCTTCTTTCACCCTTCTTCAAACATCACATTCATTCACGAATTGAGCAATCTCTCGCTTCATTCGAGTTTACCAATACGACTGCTTGAGATCATGGTACACCTTCGTACTTCCAGGATGAATGGATAGAAGTGAAGTGTGCGCCTCGTTGATACATCTCCATCATATCTACTTTTCCAAACACTTTTTCCCTTGTTTTTGACTTTAACTTATATGATTTGAATGGAACTAACCCGGACTAACACTGTTTTCAGCAGAATTGCCATGGTGTTGTTTTATGTGCAGAAAACAAATATTCTCAGAATGACCTGAAACTCCACGGAACATCTTAGAAAAAATAATAAAAAATCCTCACCAAAGATGAAGACCAGGGGGCCCACACCCTGTCCACGAGGGTGGGGGCGTGCCCCCCCTCTAGGGCGCGCCCCCCTACCTCGTGGGCCCCCTAGATGCCCTCCGACGCCAACTCCAACTCTTTATATTTGCTTTCGGAGAGAAAAAAACAGAGAGAAGAAATCATCGTGTTTTACGATACGGAGCCGCCGCCAAGCCCTAAAACCACTCGGGAGGGATGATCCGGAGTCTGTTCGGGGCTCCGGAGAGGGGGATTCGTCGCCGTCGTCATCATCAACCATCCTCCATCACCAATTTCATGATGCTCACCGCCGTGCATGAGTAATTCCATCGTAGGCTTGCTGGATGGTGATGGGTTGGATGAGATTTATCATGTAATCGAGTTAGTTTTGTTAGGGTTTGATCCCTAGTATCCATTATGTTCTGAGATTGATGTTGCTATGACTTTGCTATGCTTAATGCTTATCACTAGGGCCCGAGTGCCATGATTTTAGATTTCAACCTATTATGTTTTCATGAATATATGTGAGTTCTTGATCCTATCTTGCAAGTCTATAGTCACCTACTATGTGTTATGATCCAGCAACCCCGAAGTGACAGTAATCGGAACCACTCCCGGTGATGACCATAGTTTGAGGACTTCATATATTAACTATGTGCTAATGCTTTGTTCCGGTTCTCTATTAAAAGGAGGCCTTAATATCCCTTAGTTTGAAATACGACCCCACTGCCACGGGAGGGTAGGACAAAAGATGTCATGCAAGTTCTTTTCCATAAGCGCGTATGACTATATACGTAATACATGCCTACATTACATTGATGAATTGGAGCTTGTTCTGTGTCACCCTATGTTATGACTGTTACATGATGAACTGCATCCGGCATAATTATCCATCACTGATCCGGTGCCTACGAGTTTTCCATATACTGGTTCTTGCTTATTTACTTTCCCGCTGCTACTGTTACAATCACTACAAAATACCAAAAACATTACTTTCGCTGTCTTTACTTTTGTTGCCGCTACCACCACTATCATATTATCTTGCTACTAAACACTTTGCTGCAGATACTAAGTTTCCAGGTGTGGTTGAATTGACAACTCAGCTGCTAATACTTGAGAATATTCTTTGGCTCCCCTTGTGTTGAATCAATAAATCTGGGTTGAATACTCTACCCTCAAAAGCTGTTGCGATCCCCTATACTTGTGGGTTATCACTCGTTCATAATGACTTTCCTTAAATCACCTTTAGGAACCACAATTCGATCCTAGAAGAATAGAGTGTCTTTGTCATCAATGCAATAGAACTTGTATTTGGGTTGGCTCTTGGCGATCCCATTTTTCACCTTCTTCACCATGGCATCAAGAAGTTGTGCCTCACGAATTTGATCTTCCAAAGTAGGAGAGACTTGGAGGTTGGCAAGAAAGCCTTGAGGAACAACTTGGAGATTCAGTTTGTGGAAAGCTTCACAAAAGTCCGGTTGGAAGGCTTGAGAATTAAGCTGTTGCAGTAAGCCTTCCTGCTCAAAGCATCTGTAATGAAATTGGCCTTGCCTGGAGTATATTCAATACTCGAATTGTATTCTTGAATCATTTCGACCCAACGAGTCTGCCTAAGGTTGAGGTTGGGTTGAGTGAAGATGTACTTGAGGCTCTTATTATCTGTGAAGATGTCCACTTTAATAATGCATGGACAACTGCTACCAACTCGATGTCGTGAGTGGGGTAGTTCCTTTCGTTGGGCTTCAACTGATGAGAGGTATAGGCCACAATTATATTCTCTTGCATTAAGACAACAATGAGACCTTGCAGGGAGGCATCATAGAAAACTTCAAAAGGCTTGGATTCATCAGGAGTAGTCAAGACAGGAGCTGTGACTAACTTCTATTTGAGGCTGCTGAAAGCAACGTCACGCTCAGGCGTCCAAACATACTTGACATGCTTCTGGAGGAGGTTGGAAAGAAGCTTTGCAATCTTAGAGAAATTCTCTATGAATCTTTGACAATGGCTTGCAAGCCCAAGAAAACTGCGGAGCTGCTTGACATTCTGAGGCGGTTCCCAATTCACAATTACAAACACCTTCTCAAGATTAACAACGATGCCCTTGGTGGAGATGATATGACCAAGGTAGAGAACGTCATCAAGCCAGAACTCACACTTTGAAAACTTCGCATAGAATTGATGCTCTCTGAGTTTGTCGAGTACAAACTCAAATGCTTGGCATGATCCTCCTTATTCTTGGAAAAGACCAAAATAGCATCGAGATACACCAAGATCAAATCATTTGTGTAAGGGTTGAAGATGAATTTCATCATGCGAGAGAACGTTGGAGGAGCATTGATAAGGCCGAAAGACATGCCAATATATTCATAAGAACCATAGCTTGTTCTGAATGCTATCTTGGGGATATCTTGTTCACGAATGCGAATCTGATGATAACCCATACGGAGGTCAAGCTTGGAGAATACTTTGGCACCCTTAAGTTGCTCGGATAGCTCATTGATGTTGGGAAGTGGACACTTGTTCTTTATTGTCTTCTTGTTCAATGGACGGTAGTTGACACAAAGTCATTCCGTTCCATCATTCTTCTTGACAAAAAGAACACCACAACCCCATGGAGATGAACTCGGTCTGATCAGACCCATGCGCTCTTGTTCATCGAGTTGTTTATTCAACTCCTTCAACTCCTCTGGTCCAAGCTTGTAAGGACGTTTGCAAATAGATTCCATGCCATGCTAAAGATCAATAATGAATTCAACTGGCCGGTGAGGAGGCATTCTCGGAAGCTCTTCTTGAAAGACTTCTTGATATTCACAAACGACTGGAATTTGAGAGATGGCATTCAACTCGCCCTTCTCATTGAGAGAAAACAGTCAAATGGTTTCGTCACAAGCGGCATAGATGATCACCTCCTTAGAAGAGTGTGTCAATTGAATTTCTCTGGCAGCACAGGCAAGCAGAGCCTTGTGCTTAGAAAGCCAGTCCATGCCGAGAATTAGACCAATATCCGAGCCACCAAGAACAATTGGGGAAGCCAGATATTTATAGTCTCCCATCTCGACACCAACATTCGGAACCATCATCCTAGAGCTCAAACACTTAGTCGGAGAAACAACTTGCAATGCTTTTGGTAATGCCTTAGTGTCAAAATTGTGCTCCGATGCAGATGGGAATGACATGAAAGAATGCGATGCACTAGTATAAAATAAGACTTTAGCAGGAATGGAGTTAACTGGAAGGTTACCCATGATCACTTCTGAAGAATCCTCTGCCTGAGTTGCGTTCATCATGTTGACCTTAGCATGCTTGGGATTATGCTTGACCACTGCATTGGTGGAAGATCTCATAGGAGGAGGAGGTGGAAGGCGCCTTTGGTTGAAGCACTTGTTTGCATAGTGCCCTTTCTGCTGATACTTGTTGCAAGTAACCTCCGAGAGCGGACGATGATAAGGAGCACTTGACCTTGGAGTATGAGACTGAGCTTTGTTCTGATAGCCTGGGTTGGGTGGGTGGGAAGATCCATTGCTACCTTTGCTCTTCTGCTATAAAGGCTGACGAAACGGACGAGGAGGAGGCAACCAGAACTTATGTTGCTTAGTTGCTGCTTGTGATGAAGAAGAAGATTGAACTGCATCCCTGACTCTCTTCTTAGATGCCTCACACTTGAGCTGAGCGGCTTCTTGATTTAGTGCCATGTTGTAGAATTGATGAAACTCAGTCGGCTCAAGAAGCACGAGAGCTAATTGCAGATCTTCTCTGAAGCCACCTCTGAATTGATAAATCATGCTCTTTTCATCAGGGACGTCTTGTTTTGCAAAGCGAGCAAGTTTCTGAAACTGGATATTGTAATTATACACATACATGCTGCCTTGCTTGAGATTGCGGAACTCCTCATGCTTGGTATTTGAGTGGAAACGAAGCAAACTTGACAAAGTCCTCAGGCCTGACATTGCAACACTCAAAATGTTTGCAGATATCCACGAGCCAGTCGTCGGCGTCTGTGGCCTCGACACAGTTGCTGAAGGACTTCGGCTGCTTTCCGAGGAACTGGTTGAGGGTAGCAAACTGAGGCTGATTGTTGCATTAGCCTTGATTTCCTTGGTTGCCTTTCCCTTGGTTGCGCTCTTGCAAGAGTTGCAAAAGCATCTGAGTGTTGGCGTTGGTGGCTGCCATGAGAGCTTGCCATGCCTCCAGAGGTGGAGGTGGCGGTGGAGGGTTCGACTGATCCCCATCATTGCGGTCCGGATTCTGACGCGTTGGAGGAGCCATCCTGAAGAGGTTGACATCCGTTAGCATCTTGAAAGACATATATTCAAGCTGAATCAATGGATCGAAATTGCAACATAAAATCTTAACATTCAAACAAGGATGAACGAATGAATTCTAAAGTAAATCATCACACTTCCATTAAGGTTGAGAAGCCACATAGATAAAGGTAGAATAATAAAGCAACAAGGTACGAATATGAACAAATAAGTGGTAAGGATTACCCAATCACAAACCAATTATCTGCGGGAAGAAATACTAGAGCTACTTGAATTCCCACCTATAAAACTCCCGACACTTTCTGGTTATGCAATCAGGTGTTGGGGATACAGGGGAAGCATGATATCTCACCCAAAACTAGCAAATCCTACATCCAGTTGTATCCATCCTTCAACACATAACCAAGAAACCTTCGAAAATCATGTACCTCAACCTTCAAAAAGCATCCGTTAACGAGTTATGGCAATACTCCCAAACTCCCGCCCCAGTACTAGGTGGCGTCGAGGTTATCTCACCAACAACTGCATAAAAGAGATTTTCGATGTAGGCGAACTCAGGTATTCCAAAACTGCAAGGATGAAATTGTGATGACAACACCTCGGAGCTCAATTCCCCGGGACATTGCCACAACCCCTAAATTTCAGGAGGCACCAAGAACAATGTTCTCGTCACAAAACCATCAGAACGATCCCAAGATACCCGCGTGATCCTAAATTTTTTTTCGTGAAATTTGAGGACAGAAGAGTCAAAACTCTACGTCAGGAGGCCTCACCAGAGCGACGAGGGGACTGAGGAGTAAAAGATTCCTACTCTCTGATATATATAATCCTAAGACTCAAAACATTTTGTTCTAGACTCAACAACGTCACTGATTCGATCAACCAGGGGCTCCTAATTCGGCGAAGGCTCTGATACCAACTTGTAACACCCACAATGCGGCTATATCTCCCACATATCGGGGCATGACTTAGAGGCATAGCCGCATGGTAGGCATGTCGCAAGAGAGGTAATCTTTACACATCCCATGTACTGAATAAGAAAGGGATAAAGAGTCGGCTTACAATCGCCACTTCACACAATACATAAATAATCCATACATCATCCAAAATACAATCAAAGGTCCGACTACGGAACCAAAATAAAGAAAGACCACCCCAAAAGCTATATCCCCGATCATATCAACTGGGCTCCACTACTGATCATTCGGAAAAGAAACATAATAGCGACCCGAATCTTCATCGAATTCCCACTTGAGTTCAGTAGCGTCCCCTGCACTGGCATCATCGGCAACTGCATCTGCTTGGAAGTATTTGTGAGTCACGAGGACTCAGCAATTTCACACCCTTGAGATCAAGACTATTTAAGCTTAAGGGTAGGAAAGGGTAGTGACGAGGAGCTACAGCAAAGCACTGAGAATATATGGTGGCTAACTTACGAAAAAGAGAGCAAGAAGCGAAGCAACACACGGTCGAGAAACTAATAGTGATCAAAAAGTGATCCTGAAGCTACTTACACTCAAGCATTACACAAGGCCGTGTTCACTTCCCGGACTCCGCCGAAAAGAGACCATCACGGCTACACACGCAGTTGATTCATTTTAATTCAGTTATGTGTCAAGTTCTCTACAACTGGATATTAACAAATTCCCATCTGCCACATAACCGCGGGCACGGCTCTCGAAAGTTTATACCCTGTAGGGGTGTCCCAACATAGCCCCATCACAAGCTCTCACGTTCAACGAAGGATATTCCTTCTCCCAGGAAGACCCGATGAGTCTCGGAATCCCGGTTACAAAACATTTCGACAATGGTAAAACAAGACCAGCAAAGCCACCCGAATGTGCCGACAAATCCCGATAGGAGCTGCACATATCTCGTTCTCAGGGCACACCGGATGGGCAAGACGTCGGGTTGGCATAGACACTGGTTTCCCAGGGGGCACCGGACATCACCCAGTTTGGACCAACACTTAGAGAAGCACTGGCCTGGGGGGGTTAAAATAAAGATGACCCTTGAGTCCACGAAACCCAAGGGAAAACATATTACCAGGAACATTTTATAGCAAAAGTAGAGCAAGAACAAGACAAGCTAGGGAACTCCATAATTTCAAACAGGGGCATGGATGGATAGATCATAACCATATCTTCAAAACATCCTTACTGAAGCAACTCAAAACAAGCATGGATCTCCTTGTAGCATCATGTTTACATGGCATCAAAATAACAGCAGGAAATGACTTGGCAAAATCCTAAGTCCCTGAAAACAGCAATATCATGAAGCCTAGTTTGCATGCTTGTGCTAGTCACCACATTGATCACAAAAATGCAAACCAAGCACCCCTTTAAAGATGGCATGGCATAGTTCAAAACACATGTAGAGCTCATGCCCATATGAAGCACACATCAAATGTGACAAAAAAGACAATTCACCATAAACTAATAAGTAGAAGCAGTAAACATTTTATAGCACTCTTGCATCAATGATTAGGGCATCAATATCAAATCAAGCAAGCATGCCACAATGGAATGAAATGAAGAGCATCTCATAATGAACATTTTGATATATCATATTCATGAAGCGGAGCTATGGTCATGGAGATATAATGCAATGAACAGGGGCATAATATGTTCCAGAAAAAAGGACTTAAGAGGAAATATACCCTCCGGATCTTAGATCTAGGGTTCGTGTCACGGTTCACGACGTTCGCCAGAGTTGGAGGACCGGGACCAGCGCCAGAGCGTGCGCGCTCCGGGACATCGTGGGCAGCGGGGAAGACGCGGGATCTCACGGTGGCAGGCGTGGCGGGCGTCGGCAGGGGGCGAGGCGGGCGGCGGCGGCCGGGCAGAGGAGGCGGCGTATGGGAGGAGCAGCTCGCGCGGAGGCGGCGTGATCTCGCGGGCGG
Source organism: Triticum dicoccoides (assembly GCF_002162155.2). NCBI lineage: Eukaryota > Viridiplantae > Streptophyta > Magnoliopsida > Poales > Poaceae > Triticum > Triticum dicoccoides. Next base: position 181,798,140 of record NC_041388.1, on the reverse strand, counting down.
CGCGGGCCCGGCGTGGCCCGGTTCGGCCCGGGGCGGGCCGGATCTAGGCCCCAGGCGACCGACGGTGATGTGGGCACGGGGGGTGACATGTGGCGTGGTCTGATTGGTTGAGGGCGGCGAGGGATGTGTCCGAACGTCCGACGGACATGTCCCGCAGCGCGAGGTGGTAGAAAACTAGGGTTTGGACCCAAATTTTGGAGGGGGTGCATATATTCGCTAGAAGGAGGTAGGAGTGTCCAAATAGTGTGTAGTTTTCGCCCACACGATCGTGATCCGACGACGGAGGGCATGGAAGTGGTTTGGATGGGTTATTGGGCCGTTTTTGGAGGGATGTTGGGCTGCAACACACAAAAGACCTTTGTGGTTACCCAGTTAACCGTTGTAGTAACAAACGGACTCCAAATGGAACGAAATTTGACATGCGGTCTACCGATGGTGTACCAAGGCCACTTGGAAAATCTCGCTTCATTCTGATAAAGTTTAACACCCGTTCATGAAAAAGAGACAAGAGGGGCACGCTGATGCATGTAGGCGTGTCGGATTGCAAAATGGACAACGGGGAACATGCTCGGATGCACGAGATGAACACGTATGCAAATGAGGTGCACATGATGACATGATATGAAATGCATGCGATGAAAAAAAATGCAAAACAAAGATAAAAACCCAACCACAAAGGGAATCTCAAAACTTAAAGCCGAAAATGGCAAGAGTCAGAGTTACAAATATGGCAAGTTACATCCGGGATGTTACACTTGCGCTTCACGTCCTTGGCCTTGGCTTTCTTCTCCTCCGGGTCGGCAACCGGGAGGTTGAGAAGGGAAAGGAGCCCTTCCTCAGCCCTTGCGCACTTGGTCGCCAAGTTGAACAGCTCCAGGGATGTGCACAACTCCTCGCGGATGGCTAGCTCCTCCTTCATCTTGATGTCGCGGACGCCATTGGAGAATGCAGAGATGATGGCCTCGTCCATCACCTTGGTGATCTTAAGACGAACGTCGTTGAAGCGCTGGATGTACTTATGGAGGGTCTCCCCTGGTCGTTGCTTGACGCGGTGCAGGTCACCCACGACCGGGGGGGGGGGGTCGCGAGTGCCCTGGAACTTGGTGACGAAACGGTCGCGCATCTCGCCCCAGGTAGAGATGGAGCCAAGAGGCAGGTTCAGGAGCCACGCACGAGCGCCGTCCTTGAGCGCCATGGGGAACCAGTTCGCCATGACTTTCTCATCACTGTTGGCTGCCTCGATGCTTAGCTCATAGAGCTGCAAGAACTTTGCAGGGTCGGGGGTGCCGTCGTAGCGTGAAGGCAGGTCTGGCCTGAACGTGCCTGGCCAGGCGACGCTACGCAACTCGGGGGTGAAGACGTGGCAGCTAGCCGTGGTCACCGGGGCCCGTCTTCGAGGTGGAGCCTGGTTGTGGTGCCCTTGCTTCGCCGCGGCACACGGCGCATGGCCCTGTCGCAGCAAGCAACCTGGTGTAGTGGAGCTGGGAGTGGTGGAGCACTTCCTTTGGGACGAGGAATCTCTTGGCAGCTTCTTTCCTCATGCGCTGGCATGCGGCACAGTGTGTCACGCCGCTGGATAGCGCATCTTGGAGCAAGGACGCCGCCTTGGCACGGGGGAGGCTGAGGTGCTTCCTGAGCCGCACGCCTCGGTGCAAGGGTGCCTTCTTGTTGTGGAGGAGGTGGAGGCACTCCGTGAGCCACGTCGCCCGTAGCTGGCGGAGGGCGAGGCCGTGAGAGGGACGATGCAGGAGAGCCTCCCGCAGTACTGACGAGCTCACGATGCGGTCCGGCCAGTCCTTGTAGAGGTCGTCAACCGGACGGTAGCGTAGGAGCTCGCGTGCCATGAGCAGCGCGACCTACGCGTCTGTGGGGGCGTGGCGAGCATGAGATGGCGAGCCGGCTAGAGTCAGTGATAGGGTGGCGGTGTGGTCGTCCCAGCGCACGGAGGGTTGCAGCAAAGAGGCTTGCTGCTAGTTTTCCGCCGGACCGGTGACGGCGTTGGCAGCGGGTGACAGAGAACGACAGGGAGGCGCGCCGACGGGAGCCGTCTGAGCAACCCGGGCGGCGAGGGCGGCCCAGCGCTTAGTGCGAGCTCGGCGAGCGTCGGCCATGAGCTTGGTGGAGTGACGAACCATGGGTCGATGAAGAAGAAGGCATCTGTGCACCCCTAACTGGTGTGCCAAATGTTGAATCTCGGGTTCCGGCAAAACCCTTAAGGTTCGAACACTGGGGTGCGCACGAAGATCTTCTCCTACCAACTCACGCCCTCAACCTTGCTAGGATCTCCAAGGCTAACTCGACGAACTCGCAACACAAGGGACACCAGATTTATACTCGTTCGAGCCACCATTGTGGTGTAATACCCTACTCCTGCGTGGTGTGGTGGATTGCCTCTTGGGCTGATGATGAACAGTACAAGAGGAAGAACAGCCTCGTGAGGCGAGGTGTTCTTGTGCTTGGTGGATGTGAGGATGGGTTGGATCTAGTCAAAGTTGAGATGGCTGAGGTTCTCTCTCCTCCTACTATGGTGGCTAATTCTAATTATAGAGGCCCTGGTCCTCTCCCGCAATATTGAGCAGGAAGGGAGCCAACAAAGGCCAATTTGAAAGGGGACAGCTAGTACAAGTTATCCTAACAAAAGCAGTCTTCGTCTGTCAAAGGCTCTTGTGGTGACGCCGCCTTGGGCTCCACGGCGACCTCCATCCTGCCGTCCTGCTGGTCTTGGTCTCGTTGCACCGATATGGAAACCTTTGCTTGACTCCTTGGTACTCTTCATCTGCACTTGCCTCCATAGCACCAAAGAGGAAACACAGACACTATGCGCGCAGGCACCAGCCTAGCGTCCGCCTCGTCTCGATCGTCATGGCTCACGTCATAGGAACCTCACAAGGTTTGCCTTGATCTCTCCGCCCCTCGCGAGCCAGCCTGGTGAGGCCGCTCCTGAGGAGATCTTGTGTCGTCCACCTCGCGAGGCTTGGCCCCTTGCGAGGGTCTTGAATGCTTGTTGGTGAAGATGGGCCGTACGGACCCGCTTGCAGAGCCATGTCATGGGCCGCAGGCAGGCAAGTCTGGGGACCCCTGTTCCCAGAACGCCAACAGAACCGCCCCAAATATTTGTCGGAGAAGAAGGATGGCAAAGTGAAAGGTATATTTTATATACATGTTATTGATATGTACCTTACTAATGCTCACCGTAGTGCCTGGGTATTTGATACTGGTTCAATTGCTAACATTTGCAACTCGAAACAGGGGCTATGGATTAAGCGAAGATTGGCTAAGGACAAGGTGACGATGCGCGTGGGAAATGGTTCCAAAGTCGATGTGATTGCCGTCGGCACGCTACCTCTATGTCTACATTCGGGATTAGTTTTAGACATTAATAATTGTTATTTGGTGCAAGCGTTGAGCATGAACATTATATCTGGATCTTGTTTGATGCGAGACGTTTATTCATTTAAATTAGAGAATAATGGTTGTTCTATTTATATGAGTAATATCTTTTATGGTCATGCACCCTTGATGAGTGGTCTATTTTTAATAAATCTTGATAGTAGAGATACACATGTTCACAGTATTGAATCCAAAAGATGCAGAGTTGATAATGATAGTGCAACTTATTTGTGGCACTGCCGTTTAGGTCATATTAGTGTAAACCGCATGAAGAAACTCTATTCTGATGGATTTTTGGAATCACTTGATTATGAATCACTTGGTACTTGCAAACCATGCCTCATGGGCAAGATGACTAAAACTCCATTCTCCGGAACAATGGAGAGAGCAAAAGAGTTATTGGAAATCATACATATTGATGTATGTGGTCCAATGGACATTGAAGCTCGCAGTGGATATCATTATTTTCTCACCTTCGCGGATGATTTGAGCAGATAGGGGTATATCTACTTAATGAAACATAAGTCTGAAACATTTGAAAAGTTTAAAGAATTTCAGAGTGAAGTGGAAAATCATTGTAACAAGAAAATCAAGTTTTTGTGATCTGATCATGGAGGTGAATATTTGATTTATGAGTTTGGACTTCATTTGAAACAATGTGAAATAGTTTCGCAACTCACACCACCTGGAACACCACAACGTAATGGTGTGTCCGAACGTCATAACCGCACTTTATTAGATATGGTGCGATCTATGATGTCTCTCACTGATTTACCGCTATCGTTTTGGGGTTAGGCTTTGGAGACGGCTGCATTCACGTTAAATAGGGCACCATCTAAATCCATTGAGACGACACCTTATGAACTGTGGTTTGGCAAGAAACCCAAGTTGTCGTTTTTTGAAGTTTGGGGCTGCGATGCCTATGTGAAGAAGCTTCAACCTGATAAGCTCGAACCCAAATCGGAGAAATGTGTATTCATAGGATACCCAAAGGAGACTATTGGGTCCACCTTCTATCACAGATCCGAAGGCAAAATATTCGTTGCTAAGAATGGATCCTTTCTAGAGAAGGAGTTTCTCTCGAAAAAAGTGAGTGGGAGGAAAGTAGAACTTGACTAGGTAATTGTACCTTCTCCCTTATTGGAAAGTAGTTCATCACTGAAATCAGTTCAAGTGATTCCTACACCAGTAAGTGAGGAAGCTAATGATGATGATCATGAAACTTATGATCAAGTTACTACTGAACCTCGCAGGTCAAGCAAAGTAAGATCTGCACCAGAGTGGTACAATAATCTTGTTCTGGAAGTCATGTTACTTGACCATTACGAACCTACGAACTATGAGGAAGCGGTGATGAGCCCAGATTCCGCAAAATGGCTTGAGGCCATGAAATCTGAGATGGGATCCATGTATGAGAACAAATTATGGACTTTGGTTGACTTGCCTGTTGATCGGCAGGCGATAAAGAATAAATGTATCTTCATGAAGAAGACTGACGCTGATGGTAATATTACTATCTACAAAGCTCAACTTGTTGCAAAAGGTTTTCGACAAGTTCGAGGAGTTTACTATGATGAGACCTTATCACCCGTAGCAATGCTTAAGTCCGTCCGAATCATGTTAGCAATTGCCGCATTTTATGATTATGAAATTTGCAAAATGGATGTCAAAACTACATTCCTTAATGGATATCTTAAAGAAGAGTTGTATATGATGCAACCAGAAGGTTTTGTCGATCCAAAAGGAGCTAACAAAGTGTGGAAGCTCCAGTGATCCATTTATGGACTGGTGCAAGCCTCTCGGAGTTGGAATATACACTTTGATAGTGTGATCAAAGCATATGGTTTTATACATACTTTTGGAGAAGCCTGTATTTACAAGAAAGTGAGTGGGAGCTCTGTAGCATTTCTGATATTATATGTAGATGACATATTGTTGATCGGAAATGATACTGAATTTATGAATAGCATAAGAGGATACTTGAATATGAATTTTTCAATGAAAGACCTCAGTGAAGCTGCTTATATATTAGGCATCAAGATCTATAGAGATAGATCAAGATGATTAATTGGACTTTCACAAAGCACATACCTTGGTAAATTTTTGAAGAAGTTCAAAATGGATCAATCAGAGAAAGGGTTCTTGCCTGTATTAGAACATGTGAAGTTGAGTCAGACTCAATGCCCGACCACTACAGAAGATAGAGAGAAAATGAAAGTGTTCCCTATGCTTCAGCCATAGGCTCTATCATGTATGCAATGATGTGTGCCGGTGGGAAGACAAATCCGGGGTCACGTCTCGGAGGCATCGGATGGGTTTTAGAGGGGAGAGATTAGAATAGAACGAGTTCTAGTGAGAAAGAACTACCCATATGCACATGAGATAAACACATTGATATCATATCACTCAATCAATCAAGCAAGGGCATACAATCGATCTAACTATTGTTACAGTGCTCGGACTATTCTATATACATGGGGGAACACTACTGATCATATGGTGGTCTACTAGAAATTTTGATCGGTGGAAGACTCCATGATAACCTCTCCAGCTTCGTCTTCATAGTCATCATCACTACCATCATGTAGTCTTCAGAACGAATCTCCTTGGGTTCGTCGTCTTCTCCTCCTGGCGCGGGGTCTCCCATGAAAACTCCTAGCTTCGTCGTCAGGTCGTCATTCATCTCCACAAGTATCATCATTTCCTCCTCATATCCATCGCGTGTAGACTGGAGTTCCTCTTCTAGCTCTGTGTTCCTGGTCATCGCCTTCTTCAAATCTATCATGTTTGTGCACATCTGGTTTTCCTAGTGATGTATGTGATTTTTTAACTCCTGGATGAATGCTGCAATGGACCTGTCCTTCCTGGCACTACTAGGAAAAGGGCTACTAATGGTGCACCAGTTTTGCCTACTAATGGCTCATCACTGGTGCGCCATTAGTATCACGCCACTAGTATTTTTTACTAATGGCGCACCACTAGTGCGCCATTAGTATTTTTGAATTTTGAAGGCGGGAAAATAGTAGTGGCGCACCGTCTAACCCCCACCGTGCGCCATTGCTATTTTTTTGAATTTTGAATTTGGATCTGGATCGTGATTTTTTTGCCCATTTTTTGCTCGTTTTTTTGCTCGTTTTTTGGAACGATATTATTTCAAATTTTGTTCCTGTTTTTGGATCTTTTATGTTATTTTGCCGTGTTCTTTTGCCGGAGAGGAGTTCGCCGGAGAGGAGGAGGAGGAGGAGGTCACCGGAGAGGCGCTCGCCTACATCGCCGGAGAGGAGGAGGAGGTCGCCGGAGAGGAGTTCAGCGGAGCATCGGAGAGGAGAGGAGGAAGGAGAAACCATGAGGGGATGGGAGGGGAGGAGGGAGGAGGAGCTCACCGAAGAGGAGGGAGGAGGAGGTCGCCGGAGAGGAGGAGGAGGTCGCCGGAGAGGAGGAGGAGGAGGAGGTCGCCGGAGAGGAGGAGGGTAGTATGGTGGAGGAGAGAAGGGAAGATGGAGTGGAGGAGAGGAGTAGATGGAGTGGAGGAGAGGTGGAGTAGAGGAGAAAGAATGAAGAGGTAAGGAGGAGAGGACCACGCCCAGCCATATATACGGCATAGTAATGGCGCACCGCGGGTAGGTGCGCCATTACTAACATTTTTTTATTTTTTTGATTTATTTTGAATTTTGAAGGCGGGATGATACTAATGGCGCACCATGAGCAGGTGCGCCATTACTAACTTTTATTTTATTTTTTTGATTGATTTTGAATTTTGAAGGCGGGAAGATACTAATGGCGCACCATGGGCAGGTGCGATTTTTTTGCCTCCCCAGATCTTAAAAGCCCCGTAACTTTTTTTCTGTTAGGTTTTTGAGGATCTTAAAATTCGGATGTAACTTTTCGAGTAGATGATTTTTCATATAAAAAACTTTTTCATCCGAGTTCGTATGCAAAAGTTATGCCCATTTTTACAAATTCTCGAGAGATTTTGCAAAAAAGTTGAAAATTCATGTTTGTAAATTTTGCTAACAACTAGACCACATATCACATGGGAAACTTATTTTCTTTTATTTTTTTGACATTTCCATCATTTTTTTTATTTTTTTTAAACTGAAAAG
>NC_041388.1:181756802-181790480 GCF_002162155.2 Triticum dicoccoides | reverse complement strand
GGGGGGGGGGTGCATTCGGTGGAAGTGGTGGCCAAGTTACTAATGGCGCACCGTGGCATGGTGCGACATTAGTAGTTCAACTAGTAATGGCGCACCACTCCCACGGTGCGCCATTAGTAATTTTGAAAAAAAAAAAAATTACTAATGGCGCACCGTGGATGTGGTGCGCCATTAGTAGTTCAACTAGTAATGGCGCAGCACACCCACGGTGCGCCATTAGTAGTTTTGAAAAAAATTACTAATGGCACACCGTGGATGTGGTGCGCCATTAGTATTTGCACACTAATGGCGTACCAACACATGGTGCGCCATTAGTATTTAGTAATGGCGCACCACATGTACAGTGCGCCATTAGTGTCAATCTCATCTTTTGCCCTTTTCCTAGTAGTGTGGTGCTGATCATCTCCCATTGCTCATCTCGGTGCCCACATATCAGGTAGATAGTGTCCATAAGCTCCTTGTGGTAAACTTCGTCGATGCGTCCCATGGCGATCTAGGCTGCCTTACTCTTTCCTAGACTCCAGGTTGGTGCATCAAAAGAAAACTCTATGGGCTCAGTGACTGGCGTGAATGTCCTTCCTGGAACTTGAACTCGAATCATCCATCGTTCCTCTTCTGGTAGTGTGGCGGTGCAGGTCCCGGTGAAGCTTGGTATTCCCATGTTCAAGTGCCTAGTGACTTCCTTCAAGTGTCGTCCAAACGGGGTGTCTTCATCTGGCTGTGTAAACTTATTCCTTGAGTCTGCCATCCTAAAGAGTAGAAAATGGAGAGTAGTCAGAAATGAGTAGAGAAGAGTGATCTATGGCTCATCTTAGTGGTCGTGTCCTACATTCAGTGTGTACTCTGATACCATCTTGTAGCGACCCGACCTCAAACGGTCAAGTCTCTGTGCTTCAGTGTCACCCATGGATCGGTAATGCTGACACACACAGTACTCGAAGGATTTATAACAGAGTAGCAATCACACACTTATTACATCGAATGTCTCAAAAGAGAACTTATTACAATAAATATGGCTTAAGATCATCTAAATAAGATAACAGCGGAAGGCTTGGAAGATAAAGCGAGTCCATCAACTCCAACGACATAGCTCACTAGTAGAAAAGGGGGCTTTGGTCCAGGCCGGGTAAGCCCAGAACCGGGACCAATGGGTGCATTTATCCCGGTTCATGCGGCTAAGGCATTAGTCCCGGTTCACCTGGGCCCTTTAGTCCCGGTTCGTGCCACGAACCGGGACTAAAGGGTGCGATGCCCATTGGTCCCGGTTGGTGGCACCAACCGGTACTAAAGGTTAGACCTTTAGTCCCGGTTGGTTCCACCAACCGGGACTAATGGGCTTTGAGGCATTAGTACGGGTTCATGGCACGAACCGGTACTAAAGGTCCCATTTTCAAACTCCCCCCCGGTGGACCGCCTTTTCAGTTTTAGAAAAAAGAAAAGAAAATGATGGAAATGTCAATAAAAATAAAATAAAATAAGTTTCCCATGTGATATGTGGTCTAGTTGTTGGGAAAATTTACAAATATGAATTTCGACTTTATTTACAAAATCTCTCTAGAATTTGTAAAATGGGCATATCTTTTGCATACGAACTCGGATTAAAAAGTTTTTTATATGAAAAATCATCTACTCAAAAAGTTACATCCGATGGAGACTGCCTATGGCCTGTTTGCAAATTTGTAGAATCCTAAAATTCCAAAAGGAAAAAAGTTATGCTTAAATTTCAGTTTTTTAAAATTTTCAGTAAATCTGGTCAAACTATGGTCAAACTACTTATTCAAGAAGTATTAGTGTTACTAAATAATTATTCAAGAATATTAGTGTTATTAAATAATTATTTCACCTTTTTTGAATTTTGGTCAAATCTGGTCAAACTATGGTCAAACTATGGTCAAACAATGGTCAAACTACTTATTCAAGAAATATTAGTGTTACTAAAAAATTATTGTTTTTTAGAACAATAGTTTCAAACTCAAACAGTGAAATATGTAACTTCATGCTCAAGCTAAATTCCTGAGGGTTAATAGGATTGACATCTTACTATTGTCAGGAAAACAACAAGTGCAGACTTGGAAACGAGGGAGAATAGAACCCAGAAGTTAAGCGTGCTCAGGCCGGAGTAGTGAGAGGATGGGTGACTGTTCGGGAAGTTAGATGATTTGGAATGATGAGGGGTGATTAGAGATTAAATTGAGCAGTTATGAGGGGTGATTAGAGACTAGAGGTTAAAATAATTCAAAAATTTGAAAATAAAAAAAAATTCAAAAAAATACTTCAAAAAAAATCAGAAAATTTCCTTTAGTACCGGTTGGTGTTACCAACCGGGACTAAAGGTGGACCGGCCACGTGGAGGGCCTTTAGTCTCGGTTCTGGATTGAACCGGGACTAAAGGGTCAGGGCATTAGTACCGAACTAAAGGCCCTTACGAACCGGGACTAAAGGTCCTTTTTCTACCAGTGGCTGAGTGCATGAAAACGACCTATGGCATCTTACTCATCGTCTGAAAAGTTTGCAACATAATACGTTGCAGCCCGAAAACGGGCCAGCACATGGAATATGCTGGCAATGTAACACACTAGAACAATGAACAAATAAATGCTATCACTACATGCATATATGGCTGGTGGAGGCTCTATGGTTACAATGTTTTTTCGAAAAGCCAATTTTTCCCTACAATAAAGGAATATATTTTATTTAAGTATCATGGTAGTTGAAACAACATTCTGAATGGTACCCCCATCTCAATCCCAATTAAAAGTAATTATCAACCCAGCAAGTTAATTTAGAGTGATGAGATCCATTGGATAATTCAAGAACCAAATACTCAAGATGTCCATAACCGGGGACATGGCTAACCATGATTAGTTTATACACTCTGCAGAGGTTTGCACACTTTTCCCCACAAGACACGATCTCCTCCGTTGGATTTCTCGCACTATATGGTGTTTGAAAAATGGATGCTCAAGACACAGTTTTTCAGAAGCATTAACTCTAACCCCGGGTAGACCGTACCAACCTACATCCCCTACATCTGCTAGTCTACCACTAGAAGAGGTCATGCAACTTACTCCACTATGATAGAGCCCATAATAGCTTGTGGCTGAACACAGAAGTTTCAAGCATGAATAATATTATGATCCCTTTGAGCCTGGGTGGCGGACCATAGGAGGATCACACGGTATAACCCCGGGATCTCCTAGGACAACACTGGTATAACCCCAGGTGCCCACAAGCAATGCACCCAGATGTGTATTAAAGTTGCCACCTTAAGTTGAACCATTAGTTAACAATATCACATCTGTCATGGATATACTCAACCCAATCCACGTCTACGAGCATAGCATAGCAATATAAGCATAACGTAGAAGTAACTCCCAAGGGTTTGATGATAAACAGGTAATAGGTTCTACCTCATCATCTACTTCCCAAACCCACATGTTAAGAGATCCTACTCATGCAATGTGTGAGGGTTGAAACTAATGCATAAAAACTAGGTATGAAAGAGTATGATCAATGTGTTACTTGCCTTGCTGACGATCCACAAAACCTAGAGATTCGTACTAGCACGCTTCGCACTCCGGGTATTCTATCGCAAACAAACAATAGCATACATAAGCACTCAAGCAAAGATGCATGGGTAAAACTCAAATCAGAAGATCTAACTAGAAAGCTCAACTGAAGAACTATGGTTTGCGAAAAGAATCAAATAAAATGGAGTAACGAAACTCAAACTACGAAAGAAACAAGATCCGATTACTAATCTGGACTAAAGTCAAATTTTATAGTATCCAAATCTTGTTCAAGTTGGTTAAACAGAAAGAGGGCTTCGAGATGAAGATCTAGGCGCTTGTTTCACCCGATTTGGATAAACGAGTGAAAAGATATACTAGATCGAAGATTAGGGCAGAAATCGCGATCGAAAATAATCGTGGAAAAACCCTAGAAAAAGAAAACTGACGAACAGGCTAATGAACGAACGTTCGCTGTATGTGGCTAATGGATCAATGGCGTTTGTTAAAATGAATGTATGGACGAACGTCCGCTATTTAACTAAACCGAAGAAAAACCGAACAAAATTGAAAATAAAAAACTGTTCTAGGGTTCCAAAAAAACCGGCGGCTTTCCCGAGAAAACTGGGCGGCAGCGGCGACTACCTCGGCGGCAGGGCGTCGAGGCGGCGATGGCGAACGCCGGTTGTGGCGGCGGCGCGGCGTGTCGAGGCGACAACAGCGGCGCGGCGAGGCGGCGACGCCGGACGGCGGAGGCGGCGGGGCGGCACGGTGAGGCGGCGGCTGCGCGGGATGGCGCTAGGGTTTCGGTGAGCGGCACGCGACTTGGGCCTCGGGGGTTCATGGGCTTCGACTTATAAAGCCGGCCGGGCTAGGAGTCCTAGTCGGACACAGCCCGGTAGGTCGGTTCACTTTTTTTTAAAATAAATCCTGACGCAGAAAAAGAAATAAAAGAAATACTAAACGGACTCCAAAAATCCTGAAATAAATTTTCGCGGTCCTCTAATAATATTGCAGACAAAGTGAACATTTATTTAGACCTCTAATGAAATTTTGAAAAACATATATTTTTCCTAATTCCAATAAAATTGCAATAAAATCCAAATAAAATATCTTATTTGATTTTAATATTTTTCCTCTAATATTTCCTTTATTTTGGAGAAGTCATATTATCTCCTCTCATATATTTTAGTTAGAAATATTTTCAGAGAGGAAAAATAATTAAAACCAAATGATCCTCTTTTTCAAAATTTGAGAGAACTCAAATATGAAAATAACGAAATTCCCAATTCTCTCCATGGGTCCTTGAGTTTCTTAGAATTTCGAAGATTTGCGAAACGAAAATGCAGTAAAATATGATATGCATGAATGACCTATGTATAACATTCCAAATTGAAAATTTGGGATCTTTCGAACCTAACCCCCTTAAGATGAATCTCGCCCATGAGATTCGGGTTGGCTAGAAAATAGGTGTGGGTGGTCTTTGCATAGATCATCCTCTCGTTCCCAGGTAGTTTCATCCTTGGTATGGTGGCTCAACTGGACTTTGCAAAACTTGATAACCTTGCTGCGAGTAACTCGGTTGGCAAACTCGAGAATCTTAACAGGTTTCTCCTCATAGGTTAAATCACTATCCAAGTGATTTGCTTCCAGGGGCATGGTATCTCTCAGAGGGATATCAGCCATCTCTGCATGGCACTTCTTCAATTGGGAAACGTGAAACACATCATGAACTCATGACAGTCCCTTGGGTAACTCCAACTTGTAGGCAACCTCGCCCATGCGTTCCAAAACACGGTACGGTCCTACAAATCTCGGAGCTAACTTTCCCTTAACTCCAAAACGTTTAACTCCTCGCAGAGGTGACACTCACATACATGCTTTGTCTCCAATTACATAGACTACCTCCTTGCATTATGAGTCTGCATAACTCTTCCGTCTGGACTGAGCTACGTTCAGTCTATCTCGTATCAGCTTAACCTTCTCTTCAGACTCCTTAATCAAATCTGGTCCAAACAAACTGGCGATCCCCTACTTCATCCCACATTAATGGTGTCCTGCACCTCCTTCCATACAGGGCTTCGAACGGTGCCATCTTCAAACTGGCCTAGTAACTATTGTTGTATGAGAACTCCGCGTAGGGCCAGTTGTCGTCCCAACTAGATCCATAATCTAGCGCACAAGCTCTCAACATGTCCTCCAGAATCTGATTTACTCTCTCAGTCTGTCCATTTGTCTGTAGATGAAAAGCGGTACTGAACTCTAGCATGGTTCCCAAAGTCTAGTGCAGCTGGTGCCAAAACTTTGAAGTAAACTGCGTTCCTCTATCTGATACGATGGTCCTCGGAACTCCAGGCAGACATACGATCCTGGTCATATATATCTTGGCTAACTTCGCACTAGTATAAGTGTTCTTCACGGGGATAAAGTGAGCTACTTTGGTCAAGCGGTCCACTACTACCCAGATAGAATCATATCCCAATAGGGTCCTGGGTAATCCGGTGATAAAATCCATGCCAAGCTTGTCCCACTTCCATTCGTGTATCGGCTTAGGCTGCAGCAATCCTGCTGGCTTCTGATGTTCTGCCTTGACTCTCTGACATACATCACATATGGCTACATACTCCGCAATATCCTTCTTCATACCAGTCTACCAGAAACGTTCCTTCAAATCCAAATACATCTTGGTGTTTCTGGGGTGTATCCAGTATGGCGAGTCATGAGATTCCTGAAGTATCAACTTCCTGATCTCTAGATTATTGGGCACATAAACTCAGTCCTCAAACCATAAGGTGTCGTGATCATCCTCACGAAAACCTTTGGCCTTACCTTCACTCATCTTCTCCTTTATTCCAGCAATTTCCTTGTCATCCTTCTAAGCTTCTCGGATGTTTACCAACAATGTAGACTGAACTTCCATTGCCGCAACAAAACCTCTAGGAACAATATCCAAACGAAGCTCCCTGAGATCTTCTGCTAACTCCTTTGGCAAACCTCATGTTACTAAGGTATTGGCATAACTCTTCCGGCTCAAAGCGTCTGCTACGACATTGGCCTTGCCTGGGTGATAGTGCAACTTCATATCGTAATCCTTTATGAGATCCAACCATCTCCTTTTCCTGAGATTTAACTCCTTCTGTGTGAAAATGTACTTCAAACTCTTGTGATCCGTGTACACATCACAATGGTTCCCAACAATAAAATGTCTCCAGGTTTTGAGCGCATGCACTACAGCTGCTAACTCCAAATCATGCGTGGCATAATTCAACTCATGCGGTCGAAGTTGACGTGAGGCATATGAAACAACTCTTCCTTCTTGCATAAGTACACCTCCAAGTCCTAAACGAGACGCGTCGCTATACACTTGGAAATCCTTACGTATATCTGGCAGAATCAGCACTGGGGCGGTAGTCAAACGTGTCTTCAATTCCTGAAAACTTGCCTCACATTCATCCGTCCATTTGAACTTAGTTTCCTTCTTCAACAACTCCGTCATGGGCTTCGCAATATTAGAGAAATTCTCAATGAATCTCCGATAGTATCCCGCGAGTCCAAGAAAACTGCGGATCTCTCGCACTGAGGTGGGTATCAACCACTCTGTGACTGACTTAACCTTGGTTGGGTCTACTGCTATACCTTCTCTGGATATAACATGTCCAAGGAATCCAACTTCCTTCAGCCAAAACTCACACTTGCTGAACTTGGCATACAACTGATGTTCCCTGGTTTTCTCGAGAACTAAACGAAAATGCTCCTTGTGTTCCTCTTCATCCTTTGAGTATACCAAGATATCATCAATGAACACCACAACAAACTTATCCAAGAATTCCATGAACACCTTATTCATCATACTCATGAAATAGGCAGGGGCGTTAGTCAATTCAAATGACATAACCGTGTACTCATATTGCCCGTACCTTGTGGTGAAGGCTGTCTTAGGTATATCTTGTTCTTGGATTTTTAGCTGGTGATATCCTGATCGCAGGTCGATCTTCAAAAACACTTTAGATCCTTGCAACTGATCAAACAAATCATTGTTCATCGGCAGTGGGTACTTGTTCTTGATCGTCACTTCATTCAATGCCCGATAATCAAAAACCATTCTCCGAGATTTATCCTTCTTCCCAACCAAGAGCACTGGGATCCCCATGGTGATGAACTTCGTCGAATGTAACATTTATCCAATAATTCCTTGATCTGCTTCTCAATCTCCTCCAGATCATTCATGGGAATCTGGTAGGGTCTCTTCGATATTGGTCCAGTGCCTGGCAACAGCTCTATGAAAAACTCAATATCACGGTCTGGCCATATGCCTGGTAATTCCTCTAGAAATACATCCGGGTAATCTTTCACTACAGGCAATTCTTCCTAAACAACTCCCATGAGAGAATTTAGGTGAGTACTCTTAGGAGTATGCTTGGATACATACTTAATCATTTTTCCCTCAGGGGTGGTGAGTAGAATTGACCTACTGGCGCAATCAATGTTTGCTCCATACTTCGATAACCAATCCATCCCCGGTATCACATCTAATCCTCGGGATTCCAAAATTAGTTGGTCTGAGGGGAAAACATGGCTGCCAATGGTTAAGGGTATCCGGTCGCACCATCGGCTAGCCATATACTCTGCACCTGGTGAGCTCACTAGCAAGGGTGTCCTAAGGGCTAAGGTGGGTAACTTAAACTTGTCCACAAATCCCCTTGAAATGTATGAATGTGATGCACCAGTATCAAAACGAACGAGAGCGGGAAATGACTTAACCAAAAACTTATCGATCACTGCATCTGGCTGCTCTTCAGCCTCCTCCATGTTCACATGGTTCACTTGTCCCCTGTTGAAACGGTTGGGCTTCTTCCCCGAGCTTCCATTCCCATTGCCATTCTTCAACTCTGGACAATCATTGGTGTAGTGCCCAGTCTTCCTGCACTTGAAACAGGTAACGTGACTCTGGTCCTTCTTGGCGGGTGTGGCTAGGTCAGAGCGGCTCTGATTGCTGCTCGCTCCATTCCCATTCCCATTCTTCGGGCCATTATGATTATGAGAACATCCTCCATTGTGAGTGTGGCCTCCATGATTATGGGTGTATCCTCCCGTATTCAGGGTAAAACGAGGCTTCTGTGATGCTCCTACATTGTATTTCCCTTGTCCATACTTCCTCTTGCGGCTCCCAATCTGCTGCTACTTCCCTTCAATCATAAGAGCCTTATCTACCAACTCCTGGTAGTTGTTGAATGTTGCCACCATTATGGCATGACCCTGATTCTAAGTCACACCGATCTAGCCTATAACACCTCATATCACTTTGTGGCCTCACGCACGGTATTCCCACGGGTGTCGCCTTACCATGGCCCGGGACCGTTTGCGCCTTTTGGCTCACGTATATGATAGTGTCGCTAGCATCCATATGACAGAGAACCCGGGCCGACATGACCAGTCGTGAACCCAAAGTGGCACTAACTTACGGGGACAGGCATACATGAATCACATTGAGCATGTCGGTCAGCAGCGTGTGAATCCGGGCTGTAGCACTGGGCTAACAGGACTCTAGGAACCCGGGCTGTAGCAGGCTAGGCAGGACTCCGGATGTCACCGCTTGACATGTCCCTGAAGGGACATACGTAGGAACAAAGTGAATCACATGCCGGCCAGTCAAGTGTTCCGGAGCAGTAGTGCTGGGCTAGCAGGACTCCAGTGAACCGGGCTGTAGCAGACTACTATGGCTCATGGAAGCACAAAGACTACATTTCCCCATAAGAGAGGCTATGAAGGATAAACAACTAGGTTGTCGGATCCCACACATACCAAGCATTTCGATCATACACACAATATGCTCAAATGTGCAATACAACATGGCATCACAACAAGACTCTATGACTCAGAGTATTATTCATTAGGCTCCGAGGAGCCAAGTATTACAAACATGGGTCTCATGACCCAACATATAGAGCATACAAACAACAAGCACATGCGGAGGCTTAACTTGTCTGAGTACAGACAACTACAAATGAAGAAGGCTCAGAAGCCTGACTATCTACAAGACCCTCCCAAGGTACAAGATCGTAGCTGAGGTAACAAGCTAAACGTCTAAGTCCACATGGAACTACTAGCGAGACGGACGTCTCTCTGCAAAACATAGAATAAGCAAACGTGAGTACAAATGTACCCAACAAGACTTACATCAGAACTATCTACATATGCATCAGTATCAACAAAGGGGTGGTGGAGTTTGATTGCAGCAAGCCAGCTTTGACTCAGTGGCTAACCTGAACTACGACCGCAAGTAACTCTTTGAGGTGGCGCACACGAGTCCACATATTCACCATACCAATACACCACAATGGATCTGCTCCCGTCTCCCTGCGAGAACTCCATCCATAGCACTCACACTTATCTTGCACATTTTAGAGTATCCACTTTCACTTGTCTATGAACTATGCAAGGGGTCCAAGTTTGCATATCCGAGGAATTCGGCTATTCGAATAGATAATGATAACCCTGCAGGGGTGTACATCTTCACACACGCTCTCGCCACTTACCACCATGTACACGTCGTGTATCTCGGCAACCATCAAGCGGAAGCTTGGCGAGGGAGTCGGCCATGACGTGACTAACCAACAAGTCTATAGTCCAGGTTTATCACCTATTCGGGTTCCATCCGCTGGGAGATCCGGCCGGGGTGTCGCTCACGGCCCCAAACGATGTGTACAGGGTTCCCAAGCCCACCATCCGGGTGCCACTTGGTACACTGGGCCACTGTGCCTAGTCTGTCCCAAGCCCACCTATAATGGGTGCCACTTGGTAGACTACTAACACTACCTACAAACACCAGAATCTAGTTGCAACTCCTGGACAGAGATCGAGTTGATTCATAAGTCGAGAGGGCTTGGAGCGCCCGGAGCCCAATGTGTGGTAGTAACTGTTCACGGATCACAAACACGAAACTCAGTTCCTGAGGACGGCTGCAATGAGACAACCCACCATGTACTCCTACATGGCCTCTCACCGCTACCTTTACCAAATCATGTTCACACACTTAGCTCACACATAGTAGGACATGTTCACCACATTCCAATTCATCCCCGATGAATCAGACCTGACTCAACTCTAAGCAGTAGCAGGAATGACAAACAAGCATGAATGAGTAGGAACATCAGGGCTCAAACAACTCCTACTCATGCTAGTGGGTTTCATCTATTTACTGTGGCAATGACAGGTCATGCAGAGGAAAGGGGTTCAACTACCGCAGCATGCAACAGTTGAATCATTGTTGGCCTAATGCAGTAAAAGAGAGCAGGAGCGAGAGAGTGGGATGGTATCGGAATGAACAAGGGGGGTTTTGCTTGCCTGGTACAATGTCTATCGAGAGGGGACAACCAATGGCAACAGAGAAGGAACACAA
This sequence comes from Triticum dicoccoides, assembly GCF_002162155.2. Taxonomy (NCBI): domain Eukaryota; kingdom Viridiplantae; phylum Streptophyta; class Magnoliopsida; order Poales; family Poaceae; genus Triticum; species Triticum dicoccoides. The sequence continues at coordinate 181,779,572 of NC_041388.1, read as the reverse complement.
TCAATGCAATGTACAACATGATGCATTATAATTACATGGCAATATGTTGTTGATTGAGCTAATGCAACTAGCAACACAATTAAATGAAGTTGGTTTGAACCCAAAGTTCAAATTCAATCTCCACATGTGGTTATTTAAATACCATTCATTTGATTTGTCCTAAAAGTGGCCTTAGGTTGTTCTAACATGCATGAAAATGGTACAGATGGATTCCTTGAATTTTTCTGATAATTTTTCATATATAATTTATTTCATTTGGAGTTACGGTTGAATTTCTATGATTTTTAGAAGTTTTGGGCATTTTCTAAAAATAATAAATCATTTAATATTTATTTAAATTCCAGAAAAGAAATATTGCGTCAGCATTAGGTCATGCTGATGTCAGCTGGTCAACAGGACCGTCCAGGTCAAACCTGACAGGTGTGGCCCACTAGTCAGTGACACATAGTCAGCTACAGAGGCTGCCATGTGGGACCCGGTCAAAGCTGACGTGGCCAAGTAAAAGTTGACAAGCGAGGCCCACTGAAATTAGTGCTAATCTAACAGAGAGTTAAACTAACTAGTTTAGGCACTGGGCCCACATGTAAGTGGGCCAGGAGGTCAATTAGTGAGTGATTAGTGCTAACTAAGTGGCCACGTCGACAGTCGCCGGAGTCTCGCCGGCGGTGAACTCGAACCGCGGTGGAGTTTGCTCGGAACTCACCAGAGGCGACGGATTGACGCGCCAGGGGCACCAGAGGATAGCCCGTTCCCGTGCGCATCTAGGGAGACCAACGGGAGGTGCGGGGGTGGCCGGAGTTCGCCGGAGTGGAACCCGAGGTGGCTGCCGGAGTTCGGGGCTGGTGCGGGTTAGCGCTGCGGTGTGCTAACGAGCGAGGCGAAGGTCTAGCGGGGCACTACGCATTGCGAGGAGTAAGTTGGACTCGCCGGGGTGACCATTTGGTCACCGGAGCTGCGCCGACGACGAGCTCAAGCGGCGGCGGCTACGATCATCAAGGGGGCAACGTCTACGGCTCGAAATCGAAGGGGAGGAAGGAGGGGATCCACGCAGGAGCTCACAGCAGTTCGTTCGGTGGCCTCAGCGAGCTCGAGGAAGCGTCGGAGCGGGCGCACGGTCGCCGGCGATCTCGGTGGCCCGAGGTTGAAGAAGACGGCGGTGAGGGCGTCCGGCGGCGTTCGGCGTCGCTTGGCTTGGCAAGGAGGTCAAGGACGAGGTAGCCGAGCTACTGGGCACATCGAGGGGTCGAGGGGGAGGCTCTGGGTGCGGCAACGGTGAGCGGTGGCGACGAGCTCCGCTCGGTGGTGCTCGGGAGAGCCAGAGGAAGGGGACGAGGCAGAGGAAGGAGGGGAAAGTGAGAGGGGGTCGTCCTCATCTCCTGGGCGTGAAGGTGTACTCGTGGGAGGATAGCCAGCGCGAAGCAGGAGGTGGCGCGCTCGGCTACGTGCGAGGTCTCTCCCTCTGCCTACTGGCAGAGGTTGAAGATGACTGGCAAGCCGCCAGGTGGGTTGGGCCGGCTAGTGGGCCGCCAGGTAAGTGGCCTGGGTAGGTTCCTTTTCTTATTTGTTTCTGTTTTTCTGTTTTTCATATGTGTTTTGAATTTGGTTTTTAAACCAATTCAAGTTGGTTGCTTCTGAAAAATATTTGTGGTTGCAAACTATATTATTACAGAGCCCCACCTCAAGTTTCAGAATTTTTAGAGCAATAAATATATTTATAGGATTTATTTGCTCCAACTCAAATAGGTATTGTGTTAATTCAAATACCAAAAATGTCTTGGAAAAATATGCATCATCTCTAGATATGGTTTTCACCTTTTTCCATAATTCATGAACATTTTTGCAGACCAATTTGGGTTCATTGAAAATAATTTTAAGTTGAACCTATTTGCATTGTTTTGGTTCTAGGGGTTTGACCAATCCCCATTTCAAGTTCATTTGAAAATTAAACATGATGCTCACACGACCAGCTAGCCTAGAGCTTACCAGAACTAGGGATGTGACAGCTCACCCCCACTAAGCAAGAATCTCATCCCGAGATTCAAGACATGAGGTAAGGAGACAGAGGGAACACAAAGTTGATACAATCTTCATGACCCATACTTCATATTGATCTTGACGTCTTCGCTTTCGAGATCTTCATCCAGCACGACGATGACAGAAAGAGACTCTATAGGAATCGGTCTTCTCGAAGATTGAACAACTGACGATCAACTAATGGAATGAGACATAACAATATCTCTCGAGTTGAGACGCAAAACACCCATCAGAAGCAATGGAAACAAACTGATGACAAGGGTTCAATTTGGTAGGCAACAATCCCACGCCCGGTCACGACGTAGCGAGGGGTTAGCTGCCATGCTTCCATAGCAGGGCACCTTAGGGAAGGTGACTCATAGTATTATTCCCTTAAGTGGCAAAAAGAATTACTTTGATTCAGAGATCACTGAAACTCCTTATACCAGCCTAAGGCAATCACAACAATCATTTGGTAGAGTACTAAGGGATGGTATACTCGGACTAGAATGGATGATGTGGACTACCTTGTTGAAGACAACGCAAGGGACGATTTTTCTTATCATCGGGAATGGATGGGACCCATGGTAGCATGGCACCACGGCGGGTGCAGGCTGGGAACAAAATGCAAACGCTGGGAATGATTCTAGTAACGGGGGAGAAGCTCAATAGTTGAAAATGGTTCCACTATTTGAATGATTATAGCATAACCGAAGGAACTGGGAGCACATGAATTCCTGGGGAGCAACTTCTACAATAAGTCGCACGAAGTCCTTATGGAGAAGATGGAAAAAATTGCTCAATCGAGATACTACAATGATAGATTTTCTGGCTAGGTGTGTCGGCCAGAACAACAATCTTGTCGGGACCTACATCATAGATCTTGGAATAGCTCCAACCATCATATCTGCCTGAGATTCAGATCTGGTTGGTAACGGAACATTTCAGACAACATGTCTGGAAAAGAAATTTTTCAACACAAACCGACGAAATGATGCTGCAAGATTCTTAGGAAATGAACTACGATAGCAAGCTCCAAGACATGAGCGGGTTCTGCTACTCACATGTGAACACGCTGTCCCAGACAACATGACCACATAGTCTTATAATAAAATACTACCAAGTTCAGGTGGGGAACCATCATCGAGGATGTCGAAGTCTTGTGCACTTAAATTAGAATTCTTTACCTAGAACAAGTCAATCAGTGGCTTGGTGTGCTAGGAATTACGTATGGAATGGAGGTGGCCAAACCTATCAAACCATAGAATACTACGTGCATACATGACTGACTTGGGATGATTCCATAGGAAGCAAAACAAACTTTCTCAAAGTCACGACGGCAACTTGCACGAAATGCACGTGAATTAGAGGAAGTCACTTCTTTCATCCAAACATATACTTCATGAATGGGGCATGAAGAAAATGCTTACACAAGTTTCCAACACTAGCTGGATGTTCAACAAGAATCATGGGGGAGACAAAATGCTGCTGATGGGCTCAACAGCAACTCATCGGAATTTCCATATCACTGGACTTCCACCATCATGTGAAAACGGTGATAGCATTGGTCAGACCAAAAGATGTAATAGTGTATGCTCGAGGGATCAACCACGAGTAAGACAACATTACGAACATCATTGGTTCCGATTTGACTTGACGATAGCCCATACTCAAGTCAAAGTTTTCACAAGGCAATAGATCCAACAACTGACCACGAGGACCAATCAATGGAGATATCATCTTTATTCAACACACACACAGAAGATATCCCTTAGAGATGAACTAAGTTAAGCGAGGCTTCTACCTTCCAACTCTCCAAGTTGTTGTCTAGCTCAACCAACTAGCTCAGGGATATCCAACACAGATTCTTGGAGAAGGGGTGATTTATAAGAACCAACTTGATCACGAACTCAACATAGCGGTCAGGTGACAACCAGAAGATCTTCGAAAAATCACGAACCACTGATATGTTACTAAGCTCGAGAACAACCTTGCTTTTCAGGGCAAGATGATATGATCAAAAGAGTGAGAGATTGACATAATGCTAACTCATTGATCAAGGAGTGCACCAGGATAAGGACTAGGTAGCATGATCAATCTTAGGATGATGATTTAATAACCAACACGCTAAGAATGAGAATATTGTCCATTTACTACCAAGCAACGGAGTTGCTAGGAGTATTGATTTCACACATCATGACTCACTTGCCAGCATTCCGGTTACAATAACACGGGAGCCGAGGAATGAACAATGATGGAAAGAAGTATCACCGTGTCAAAATTCATAAGAGATGGTGCAATTCCTTTGATATTCTTGACATGAAGATGGTAACACTTCAAGGTAGAATAGAGCAAAAGCTGGATTGGCATTTTGATCTGCGGAATACAATTGCTTTGACCCAATCCTAGATATGGATGAGGTTCTGGAGTTTGTTTTCTCCTAGTCATTCTGAACTAGAATGGCTTGATGGGCCACATGAACGACAAGCACCGATGAACGAATGCTCACATACTCTTGACTATCAATTGATAGATGAAGGTCAGAATATAACTGAAGGGGGACAACTCAAAGAACATATATCTTTCTGAGTTGTGGATGCATAGATTAGTATGTCGAACCAAGTTCAACATGTTTCTTCCGGATAACCCATGCAGAGAGGTAGGACTGGCAGAGTCACAATTATGAATGGAGAACTCCTCAAGAGTACTCTGATTGGGATCTTTTGGTTCAAATAACTTCTCCCATATTGGCTCATGGTATTGGAAGAACGATATACCACAGACCTCGAGGACTATCACAAGGTTGCTAATATCTTAAGGGAACTAGCAAATACGAACAACATGATGTAGGGTGAATCTCGGGTTCAAAACCCAGGAGTAGAATACCTACTAACTAAATAACATCACGAGATGCTTTCGAGAATGGTGGCCAGAATCATCACACTGGGAACACAAAACATTGCTAGATTACTGAGTGGTTCTCGAAGACACCTAGGGTCATAATACTAACTCCAACATACACGTCAAGGCAACGGAGTACCTCAACACACCGATTAGTGTGCTTAATCTGGCCCAAAAATACAACGGAACATGGAGGAAAGATTTGCAAGTGCATCAGACTATTTAGAAACCTGGGATGACTCGGACAACATAACAATTGTAAATGCTCAAAATGATTTGAGACATCCTGCAAAAATGGTGGCATAACCACTCAACATCACAATATCAAGGTTCTGAGGCCAGCTATGAGCATATGGAAGTAGTAGGAACTGAACTGAGGCTTGAACTCAACAATCCTAGGCAACTATGGTTTAGTAACACATCATCCTGAGAGATAGAAGAGAAGCCTAGTTCTTAACCCCCATAGAAAATAAGAGGTTGACTCAGTGCAGAAGGTCATAAGGTAAAGGAGTAAAAAGTGCCTTATGTTCCCTTCCATGGTCAATTCCCTTATATAACTAAAGCATTTCTCGACTCAACTTCGACCAGTATGGCTTGGTAATCCTACAGGCAGTCAGGCTCTGATACCAAAGCTTTCAGGACCCTGATTCTAAGTCACACCGATCTAGCCTGTAACACCTCATATCACTTTGCGGCCTCACACACGGTATTCCCACGGGTGTCGCCTTACCATGGCTCGGGACCGTTTGCGCCTTTTGGCTCACGTATATGATAGTGTCACTAGCGTCCATATGACAGAGAACTTGGGCTGACATGACTAGTCGTGAACCCAAAGTGGCACTAACTTACGGGGATAGGCATACATGAATCACATCGAGCATGTCGGTCAGCAGCGTGTGAATCCGGGCTGTAGCACTGGGCTAGCAGGACTCCGGGAACCCGGGCTGTAGCAGGCTAGGCAGGACTCCAGATGTCACCGCATGACATTTCCCCGAAGGGACAGACACATGAACGAAGTGAATCACATGCCGGCCAGTCAAGTGTTCTGGAGCAGTAGTGCTGGGCTAGCAGGACTCCGGTGAACCGGGCTGTAGCAGACTACTATGGCTCATGGAAGCACAAATACTACATTTCCCCATAAGAGAGGCTGCCAAGGATAAACAACTAGGTTGTCAGATCCCACACATACCAAGCATTTCAATCATACACACAATATGCTCAATATGTGCAATACAACATGGCATCACAACAAGACTCTACGACTCAGAGTATTTATTCATTAGGCTCCGAGGAGCCAAGTAATACAAACATGGGTCTCATGACCCAACATACAGAGCATACAAGCAACAAGCACATGCAGAGGCTTAACTTGTCTGAGTACAAACAACTACAAATGAAGAAGGCTCAGAAGCCTGACTATCTACAAGACCCTCCCAAGGTACATGATCGTAGCTGAGGTAACAAGCTAAACTTCGAAGTCCACATGGAACTACTAGCAAGACTGACGTCTCTCTACAAAACATAGAATAAGCAAACGTGAGTACAAATGTACCCAACAAGACTTACATTAGAACTATCTACATATGCATCAATATCAACAAAGGGGTGGTGGAGTTTGACTGCAGCAAGCCAACTTTGACTCAGTGGCTAACCTGAACTACGACTGCAAGTAACTCTTTGAGGTGGCGCACATGAGTCCACATATTCACCATACCAATAAACCACTATGGATCTGCTCCCGTCTCCCTGCGAGAACGCCATCCATAGCACTCACACTTATCTTGCGCATTTTAGAGTATCCACTTTCACTTGTCTATGAACTATGCAAGGGGTCCAAGTTTGCATATCCGAGGAATTCGGCTATTCGAATAGATAATGATAACCCTGCAGGGGTGTACTTCTTTACACACGCTCTCACCACTTACAACCATGTACACGTCGTGTATCTCGGCAACCATCAAGCGGAAGCTTGGCGAGGGAGTCGGCCACGACCTGACTAACCAACAAGTCTCTAGTCCAGGTTTATCGCCTATTCGGGTTCCATCCGAAAGGAGATCCGGCCGGGGTGTCGCTCATGGCCCCAAACGATGTGTACAAGGTTCCCAAGCCCACCATCCGGGTGCCACTTGGTACACCGGGCCACTGTGCCTAGTCTGTCCCAAGCCCACCTATACCGGGTGCCACTTGGTAGACTACTAACACTACCTACAAACACCAGAAACTAGTTGCAACTCCTGGACAGAGATCGAGTTGATTCATAAGTCGAGAGAGCTTGGAGCGCCCGGAGCCCAATGTGTGGTAGTAACTGTTCATGGATCACAAACACGGAACTCAGTTCCTGAGGACGGCTGCAATGAGACAACCCACCATGTACTCCTACATGGCCTCTCACCGCTACCTTTACCAAATCGTGTTCACACACAGTAGGACATGTTCACCACATTCTAATTCATCCCCGATGAATCGTACCTTACTCAACTCTAAGCAGTAGCAGGAATGACAAACAAGCATGAATGAGTAGGCACATCAGGGCTCAAACAACTCCTACTCATGCTAGTGGGTTTCATCTATTTACTGTGGCAATGATAGGTCATGTAGAGGAAAAGGGTTCAACTACCACAGCATGTAACAGTTGAATCACTATTGTCCTAATGCAGTAAAAGAGAGCAGGAGCGAGAGAGTGGGATTGTATCGGAATGAACAAGGGGGGGTTTGCTTGCCTGGCACTTCTAAAGATATCATTGGGTCTTCATCAGTGTCAACGATCACATCGTCAGTACAACGTCTATCGAGAGGGGACAACCACCGGCAACAGAGAAGGAACACAATCAATGCAATGCACAACATGATGCATGATAATGACATGGCAATATGTTGTTGATTGAGCTAATGCAACTAGCAACACAATTAAATGAAGTTGGTTTGAACCCAAAGTTCAAATTCAAACTCCACATGTGGTTATTTAAATACCATTCATTTGATTTGTCCTAACAGTGGCCTTAAGTTGTTCTAACATGCATGAAATGGTACAGATGGATTCCTTGATTTTTTCTGATAATTTTTCATATATAATTTATTTCATTTGGAGTTATGGTTGAATTTCTATGATTTTTAGAAGTTTTGGGCATTTTCCGAAAATAATAAATCATTTAAGATTTATTTAAATTCCAGAAAGGAAATATTGCGTCAGCATTAGGTCATGCTGATGTCAGCTGGTCAACAGGACCGTCCAGGTCAAACCTGACAGGTGTGGCCCACTAGTCAGTGACACATAGTCAGCTACAGAGGCTGAAATGTGGGACCCGGTCAATGCTGACGTGGCCAAGTCAAAGTTGACAAGCGGGGCCCACTGAAATTAGTGCTAATCTAATAGAGAGTTAAACTAATTAGTTTTGGCACTTGGCCCACATGTAAGTGGGTCAGGAGTTCAATTAGTGAGTGATTAGTGCTAACTAAGTGGCCACGTCGACAGTCGCCGGAGTCTCGCCGGTGGTGACCTTGAACCGCGGCGGAGTTTGCTCGGAACTCACCAGAGGCGACGGATCGACGCGCCAGGGGCACCAGAGGATAGCCCGTGCCTGTGCGCATCTAGGGAGACCAACGGGAGGTGCGGGGGTGGCCGGAGTTCGCCGGAGTGGAACCCGCGGCGGCTGCCGGAGTTCGGGGCTGGTGCGGGTTAGCGCTGCGGTGTGCTAATGAGCGAGGCGAAGGTCTAGCGGGGCACTACGCATTGCGGGGAGCAAGTTGGACTCGCCGGGGTGACCATTTGGTCACTGGAGCTGCGCCGACGACGAGCTCAAGCGGCAGCGGCTATGGTCGTCAAGGGGGCGACGTCTACGGCTCAAAATCGAATGGGAGGAAGGAGGGGATCCAGGCAGGAGCTCACAGCGGTTCGTTCGGTGGCCTCGGCGAGCTCGAGGAAGCATCGGAGCGGGCGCGCGGTCGCCGGTGATCTCGGTGGCCCGAGGTTGAAGAAGACGGCAGTGAGGGCGTTCGGCGGCGTCCGGCGTCGCTTGGCTTGGCAAGGAGGTCGAGGACGAGGTAGCCGAGCTACTGGGCATGTCGAGGGGTCGAGGGGGAGGCTCTGGGTGCGGCAACGGTGAGCGGTGGCGACGAGCTCCGCTCGGTGGTGCTCGGGAGAGAGGCCAGAGGAAGGGGACGACGCAGAGGAAGGAGGGGAAAGTGAGAGGGGGTCGTCCTCATCTCCTGGGCGTGCAGGTGGACTCGGGGGAGGATAGCTAGCGCGAAGCAGGAGGTGGCGCGCTCGGCCGCGTGCGAGGTCTCTCCCTCTGCCTACTGGCAGAGGTTGAAGATGACTGGCAAGCCGCCAGGTGGGCTGGGCCGGCCAGTGGGCCACCAGGTAAGTGGCCTGGGTAGGTTCCTTTTCTTATTTGTTTCTGTTTTTCTATTTTTCATATGTGTTTTGAATTTGGTTTTTAAACCAATTCAAGTTGGTTGCTTCTGAAAAATATTTGTGGGTGCAAACTATATTATTACAGAGCCCCACCTCAAGTTTCAGAATTTTTAGAGCAATAAATATATTTATAGGATTTATTTGCTCCAACTCAAATAGGTATTGTGTTAATTCAAATAACAAAAATGTCCTGGAAAAATATGCATCATCTCTGGATATGGTTTTCACCTTTTTCCAAAATTCATGAACATTTTTGCAGACCAATTTGGGTTCATTGAAAATAATTTTAAGTTGAACCGATTTGCATTGAACCAATTTGGTCCTCATCTCCATTTCAAGTTCATTTGAAAATTAAACATGATGCTCACACGACCAGCTAGCCTAGAGCTTACCAGAACTAGGGATGTGACACATTAACTGCATACTCATCTCATCTTTCAGCCTTTCCATAAACTTCTCCTGCTTTGCGGCATTTGTGGCCACATCATCTGGGGCATAGCGAGATAACTTACTAAACTCCTCCACGTACTGACCTACAGTAAGATTCCCCTGGCGTAAGTTGCGAAACTCATGCTTCTTCATGCTCATAGCTCCAGTTGAGACATGGGCTATGCGGAAAGCTTGATGAAACTGCTCCCAAGTGACATTTGCTATGGGAAAAGTGGCTGTGTAATTCTCACACCATGCGTTGCGGGTCCATCCAGTTGGCGTGTGGCAAAATGCACCTTCTCAGCATATGTGCAACCGGCAGTGGCTAACTCCCTTCCAATCCTGCGTAGCCAGTCATCAGCAACTGTGGGCTCGGTGATACTGGAAAACACCGGCGACTGTAACCTCAGAAAACGGGCTAAGTTGTCAACTGGAGGTGGTGGCGGACGGTTGTTGTTATTGTTGTTGTTTTTGTTGCCTTGGTTCTGAACTAACAACTGCATCAAGGCATTCTGCTGCTAGATCAACTGAGTGAGCTCCGGTGGGAAGACAAATCCGGGGTCATGTCTCGGAGGCATCGGATGGGTTTTAGAGGCGAGAAATTAGAATGGAATGAGGTCTAGTGAGAAAGCACTACCCATATGCACATGAGACAAACACATTCATATCATATCACTCAATCAATCAAGCAAGGGCATACAATCGATCTAACTATCGTTACAGTGCTCAGACTATTCTATATACATGGGGGAACACTCCTGATCATATGGTGGTCTACTAGAAATTTTGATCGGTGGAAGACTCCAAGATATCTGCTCTAGCTTCGTCTTCATATGCCTTTATTTGCAAGTCTTTATTTACATACGGCGGTTTATAATATTGGGCCTTAAGACGCCTCTGGGATTAAGCCTTCTACAAGTCTTAATAAACTATCACCTTGAACATTACTGGGCTCCTTTTGTAACCTGCCGTTGGGGTTGACCCGGCCCCTCCTGGGCGGGTCTTACCTGGTAGCTATATTCCCAACATTAGGCTCCAGGTTGACTTTGAACTTTGGTCTTTGTCAATCTTTATACTTAAATGAAATCCATCTTCCTCTTTTTGTAGAAATTATGTAACCCGCCACGACGTCATCTACTGAAAACAGGAAAAACTGCTCTGACGTCATCCTCAACAGATCTTTATCTTTTAATGTCTTCTGAGAATTGAGGCGTCCGTTTAGCTGGATAATGATTATTCGGGTCTTCCTCGATTTTCACGCCCGCCTGTTTGCTTATCCCCTTATAAATAGGCACGCCCCGGTCTTTCTCATTCTTCTCTCTCTTCATCTTCTTCCTCTCGCAACCCTACCACTGCTCGAGCTCCGCCGTCGTCGCAGAGCACCTTGTCTTCGTCGACCTTGGCCGCTGCATCAACCTGAATCGGTCCAGAGAACGGCGGCGACCTCCGCAGAAGATCCGTGGTTGTAAGTGTTCACTTTCCTGCTCCTCATATCCACATTAGGGTTTCTAGGTTTCTGCGTGTTCTTCATAGTTCATCACGGTTTCTTTGTAGTTCTTCCACTGCAGCTTCTTCTTGATCCAATAAGAACATATATTCGTGCGTAGCTGTTTTGTGCCCATTCTCGATGCCAATAGATCCCTTTCTCTGGTTCAACAGCCTCATTAAAACTCATGAACTCATTTGTGCTAGATTTTTAGGTCTAGAATATTTTCCATTTTGAACGACCATTTCATCCAGAATAATATCGAGAAATTACGAAACTTGTTTGCCTCAACACTTAGCGAATTATGTTTCCGGTTTCCTTCAAATATCTTTAGTCATGGGGGCTTATGACGCCGGCTTACTTTTCCCTTATATGACATTAGCCCTTACTTAAGCCGCCATTACTCATTTGCACCATCATCATTTAACTTCACCATCACCACTGAATTGAACCGACACGTTACTTTATTTTCAGTTCGTCTTTTGATCATCATGCCGTCAAAGGCACCGACTGTCTGCAACTGGGTCCCCTCCATAGTGGCTGAGGATAATTTGTAGGAATTCTTCACCATAGGATTTTTGCGAGGGAAGAATGTTATGTCTTACTGTCACCTGACCCGGACAAGGAACGACCTAACCCAAAAGACGATGAAGTTATTGTCTTTGACCACATGAATCGGGGTTTTTCACCACCCGGCTCAAAGTTCCTCAGAGACGTTCTTCATTTTTTCAAAATCCACCCTCAAGATCTTGGTCCCAATTCCATATCCAATATCTGCAACTTCCAAGTTCTCTGTGAGGTGTATCTTCAAGAAGAGCCGACTGTTGAACTCTTCAGGGAGTACTTTTATCTGAACCGCCAAAATGGGTGTACCAATGGCCCCAACTTGGAACTCGGTGGAATCTCAATTCAGCATCGACAGGGTGCCGTCTTTCCCCTAATAGTCTTATAGAGTCATACCAAGGATTGGAACCAGACCAGGTTCTATTGGCAAGACACATCCCCAGCCAATGAAAAACCACAGCCGGGTTACCGCGCGGAGCGTCTGGACTCCAAGTTTGTGCTCCCTGATAAGCTTACTGCCGCCAAACGCAAGAAGCTTATCCCATCTATTAAGAGGATTAATGCCTTATTGGGGAATGGCTTAACCGGAGTTTACCTGACCCGTTGGTGGGTCTCGTGGCGGGTCATCCCCCTAAGACGCTGATCCAAATTGATGTATGACTATGGCGGAGGCCCAGATGACTCTCTTCGTCACAGCTCTGTTCAACTAACTGAAGAAGATATTGTTTCAATGTCAACCCTTCTGGTGAACGGTAAATATGAAGACTGAAGTAAAGTCGGGTTAAACCCCTTCTGCAAACTTAACCCGGCGCCAGAGGTAAAAAAAACCTGACCCTTTCTTTTTGTATTTTCCTCAACAGTTTTAAATACCTGCATGACCTTTTATCTTGTTTACTTGTTTACAGGCCAAATCTGACTTCTGGAAAGCCAAGTATGACCATGAAGCCGCTAAGAAGGCTAGAGCCGCCGCCATAGCCGCCAAGAAGACGACCCGGAGGTCCAAGAAGAAAAAGAGCACCGCTGAGGACCTGTTAAAGCTTGATGATGATTCTGCGTCGGAGGTAGCCCTTGACTCCCTTGGTCACATTTTTAATAACCTTATTGATACTGACTATTGCCAGGATGACACGGGGGCCAGTCAGGCCATAGAAGAAGAGGTAACTATTTCCTCCAACTCAGCCCATTTACCAATTTAGAAACTTCGACTGGTAACCCGAAAAGTAAGGTTTTCGCACCCTTTAGCTTATTTGGACCCTCATTCTCTTTTGAAAAAGCGGCAACATGAGAGCCGCCTTCCATTGTACAACAAACTCCTCGAAAACGCCAGAATGAGGTCTCTTTTATCTTCATCTTCTTCTTTTATTAATGAGTCTATTCTCTGGCATTACTAACTTTATTTTACCTTTCCAGGAGGTTTCTCGCTCTTCTGGTGACTCATCTTAGAAGCAATTTCCGGCCTTCAAGGCTACCCCTGGGTAAGGAAAAAAATCATCTTTCCGCCATGTATTAAAAAACTGCATCATTGCACTAACTGTCTCATAAAATCTTTCTTAGTGGTCAAGCCAAGTCAAAGAAGGCCAAAGTGGTTAAACCGGCGGAAGACCCGTCAGTTCTTGCACCTGAACTGGCCATGCCAACTTCTCCCCCTCGAACTGAAGCACCAAAAGACCGAGCTGTTAATACTCACTTAGACCCTCCTGGGCCGTCAGCTGATGATACCATTGTTAACCCCTATCACACCCTAGCTAGTTCAAGCATTAGAGTGTGCATCATGTTTAAATTCCTTTTAAATTTGAAATGGGGATGACAGAACCCCCAGCACCCCCTTGGAATAACTAGGGTTTACTAAAAACTTTTTCAATGAACCTGAAATGCCCTTCTAAAAATCCCACCCTTTTTTGTTTTGGGTTAAAACCCTGACAAAAATTGTGCACATTTTTCTAGGACATCTAAGGTCATTGGATTAATCCTTATAGTATTTGCATTTGGGCATTTAAATGCTATAAAATATTTTAAATGCTCAAATAATCATAAACCAAAATGTTTGCTGTTGGATATATTCTAAGCAGTGGCCATGATTAATTTTATGATTTATGGTAATGCCCTGGCATTTTTAATAAAGCCCTGAAGTTACAGAAATAATAGAATAAATAAAAAAACAAAAAAGGAGAGAAAGAACAGGAACTTACCTGGCGCAGCCCACCAGCCCACCCGGCTCGGCCCAATCCACTGGCTCTTGCCAGTCGTCCTGCTCCTCTCGCCAGGAGGACGATGAGCGCGTGGCCGGCGCCCGCGGCCACATGCCGGCCACCTCCTGCTTCCGCCGACGCCCTGGAGGCGTCTACGAGTGCCACGCCGACCCCCACGTCTCCCTCTCTTTCTTCCCACTCTCCCGTGGCCTCTCCCCCTCTCTGGCTCTCTCCTCATCTCCCTGCCGAGCGTAGCCGTCGCCGCCGACAAGCTCCACCGCAGCCACCGCCGTCCATTCGTTGCCTCGTCATGCCAGGAAGCTCCGCCGTTGTCGACTACATCGAGTAGGCCAAGCCCCGACCGCTCGCTCGCCCCGGAGACGCTGCACCGAGCTCGTCCTCAACTCTGGCCATCGGAGATGCTCTTCGCCGTCCCCACCACATCAGCTCATCCCCGACCTCGCCGACTGCCTCGACGAGACCCCCGTGAGCTCAGCCACCTCCCCATCCTCTTCGTTCTCTCTCTCGAGCCCCGTAGCGACCGCACGTAGCTCACCCGCACGCACCGCTGGAAGCTCGTCGCCGACGAGGCTCCGGCCACCCAATGGCCGTGCCACCCTGTCCACTACTTCTACCGCACCTCCAGGAGCTTAACGCACCAAACCACGCGCCTCCCCATGCCCCCTAGCGACTAGTTTAACCTCACCCGAGCTCCGGCCGCCGCCAAACTCGTTGCCGGCAACGTTTCCGGCCACCCTAGCTCCACCCACTGCCACCACTCGACGCGGCTTCCTCCCTGCATCATGTAGATAGTCTCCGCCATCCTTTTGGTCGCCGGAGTGCAAATCCCGCGCTACTCCGCCGCGTCTGGCCTCGCCAGCGGCTAGACGCCGACGAGTTGACCCTGTTTGACCCCGTGTGGGCCCAGGTTGACCCCCTTGAGTCTATGACAGGTGGGGCCGGCCTGCTAATTACTTTAGGATTAGTTTTAACTAATTTTAAGTAGTTTACTCACTGACATGTGGGACCATGCCCCACTAACAGTTAATTAGCACTAACATAATTTTGTTAATTAGTTGTGACATTGACAGACAGGGCCCACCAATCAGGTTTGACCTAGCCGACCCAGTTGACCGCGTTCATCACACCTATGTCATGCTGACGCATTAATTCAATTACTGGATTTGTTCTTAATAGGAAATTCCAGAAAATAGCCAAAACTTCTAAAAATCATAGAAAAATCAACCATAGCTCCAAATGCAAAGATTTATATATGAAAAATGATCAGAAAAATTCAATCTATCCATCTGTAATGGTTTCATGCATGACAAAACAAGTTAACCTTGATGTTTAAGCAAAATAAGATAATGCACTAATAAGGCTATGTTTAATGAGCTAACATTTGAATCTTTGATTCAATGAGTTCATCCCCTTCTATTTTAGCTTGCATTAGGCCAAGACACTTTCATCTTGCCATGTCATAGCATGCATCATATTGTTGCATATTGTCATGTGTTGATCATGTTCGGTGTGTCTTTCTTGGTAGGTTCTGCCTCCGAGGATAATCCCGAGTATCCATCTGAAGGGCAGTACCCTACTACCACTACAACATGCAAGCAACCCATTGATCATTCTGATAAAACCCATGTTCTCGCTTCTGCTCTTGTTTACTGCATTAAGACAATGTGATTCAAACTGCTGTGTGCTACGGTAGTTGAACCCTTATCCTCTGCACGACCTGTCATTGCCACAGTAACTAGATGAAACCCAATAGCATGTCTAGGAGTTGATTGAGCCATGTATGTGATTCCTACCTTGCTATGCCTGCTAGGCTTAGAGTTGGGTCAGGTCTGGTTCATCTGGGTGATGGGCTAGAGTGAAATGATTATGTCGGTAATGGGCTAGAGTTGAACATGTTTTGGTTAAGGTATCGATGAGAGGCCATGTAGGAGTACATGGTGGGTTGTTTCATTGAGGCCGTCCATAAGAACTGAGATCTGTATGCGTGATTTAAGATTCAGCTACTACCACACATTGGGCCCTGAAATATGACCCCGCTCGACTTACTGACCCCTCTCGCCCTCTGTCCAGGAGTTGCAACTAGTTTCTGGTGTTTGTAGGTTATGTGTTGGTGGCCGTGCGTAGCGCTGACCCTAGGGGTGGGCTATGATGCGGTAGATACACTATGGCCGGGTATACCGGCGCCCGTTTGGCGTCTCGGGACTCTGTACACATCGTTTGGGGCCGCTAAGGACACCCCGGCCAGATTTCCTTGCGGATGGAACCTGAATAGGCGATAAACCTGTAGTAGAGACTTGTGAGGTTAGTCAGGTCGTGGTCTACACCCACGTCGGTTTTCTCTTGAAGTCTGCCGAGCACATCTCGTGTGCAGACGCTAAGTGGTGGAAACATGTGTGACGAAGTACACCCCTGCAGGGTATAAAACTATTCGAATAGCCGCGTCCGCGGTAAAGGACTACTTGGTTTCCTATACAGTTCATAGACAGGTTAATGGATACTACTAAAAGACTCAAGATAAGTGTGAGTACCAAGGATGGCCCTCTCCTAGGATGTCGAGGGAGGATCCACGGTGGAGTATTGTGTTGGTGAGTAGTGGACTCGTGTGCGAAAACTATTTTACTAGTGGAGTTCCGTAGGATAGCTTAGCCAAGAGTCAAAGCTAGCTTGCTGCAATAACCCCACCACCTTCTTGAGAATGAGCATGTAGAGTAGGTTCTGTTGTAAGACTTGCTGAGTACCTTTGTACTCATGTTTGCTTAATTACTGTTTTCAGACGACAACACCGCCCCCTCCGATGGGTTCTACGTAGACCTTGATGTCGACGAGTGACTAGCCACCCAGGTGGTGATCCTGGCCATGGAGGGCCCTATGTAGATAGACAGGCTTCGGAAGCCTTCTTGCTTTCTAGTGTCTGTACTCAGACTATTTACTTCCACTTGTGCTTGTATGCTTGTATGACTTGAGTGTCGGGTCATGTGATCCCTACCTGTATGAACATGTTATGTATGGCTCTCTGGAGCCTTTAAATAAAGTACTTGAGTTGTAGAGTTTTGTTGTGATGCCATGTTGTATGTACTCATATCGGGCATATTGTGTGTATGATTGAAATGCTTGGTATGAGTGGGATCCGACAATCTAGTTGTTTATCCTTGGCAGCCCTTCTTATGGGGAAATGTAGTCTAGTGTTCCTCAAGCCATAGTAGTTCGCTACAGCCCGGTTCACCGGAGTCCTGCTAGCCCAACACTACTGTTCAGGACACTTAACTGGCCGGCATGTGTTTCACTTTGTTCCTATGTCTGTCCCTTCGGGGAAATGTCATGTGGTGACATCTGGAGTCCTGCCTAGCCTGCTACTGCCCGGGTTCCCTGGAGTCCTGTTAGCCCAGTGCTACAGCCCGGATTCACTCGCTGATGACCGACATGCTCGATATGATTCATGTATGCCTGTCTCCATAGGTCTGTGCCGCTTTGGGTTCACGACTAGCCATGTCGGCCCGGGTTCTCTGTCATATGGATGCTAGCGACACTATCATATACGTGTGCCAAAAGGCGCAAACGGTCCCGGGCCATGGTAAGGCGACACCCGTGGGATATTGTGCGTGAGGCCGCAATGTGATATGAGGTGTTACCGGCTAGATCGATGTGACTTGGAATCGGGGTCCTGACAGCGTTGGTATCAAAGCCGGACTGCCTGTAGGTTCATTGAGCCAAACTGGTCGATGTCGAGTCTAGAAATGCTTTAGTTATATGTAGGGGAATTGATTGTGGGAGGGAACGTAAGGATCTTTTACTTCTTTGCCTTATGCCCTCTGATCTGAGTCACTCTCTTCTCATTCAACGTGGGTTAAGGACTAGGCTCTCTTCTTCTATCAGGTTCACGTGTTACTAATCCGTAGTAGCTTACAAGATTGTTGTTACAAGCGTCAGTATAGTTTCTACTACTTTTAGTATGTTGCCAGTTGAATCAGAACCTTGATATGATGTTGTTGAGTGGTATTGCAAACTGTTGTGGATGTCTCAAATCTTTTTCTGAGCATTTACAGTTGTTATGCTGTCGAATTTTGCCTAGAAATTCTAATGTCTTTGCATTGTGGTTGTGCTTTCAGATGGCCAACCGTGCTCAAAACCAAGTGGTTCGCCTGACCTGGTGCCTTGATGTGCCCGATCATACTGCTATGTTAGTCCGGGTAATGATCGAGACGGGTTACCGTTGGTATCCCGAATACACTATCGAAGAGCACTTCCGAGACTTTAATCAAAGCCAATATTTCTGCACTGTCAGGATATTTCCTTCTTATCCTGGATCTACCGAGCCCCTCCACTGTTCCTATGGACTCGGGGTTACTGTTGAGATGGCTGTGCAGGATGTTGCCTATTCCATGATGACCATCATGCGAGTTCGGACTGGCCTACTTCGGAACACCGACTTCTGTTACATGCCAGCTTCACTTCCGGGAGCGCAAGGGTATCTTCAGGCTATCTATGCTGACTCCACTCAGGAGGACTCATTAACTCGTAGCACCGCCGAGATGCTCGAAGATAAGGACTGAGAGAATCGGGCCTTGAGGCTGGAGCTTTTCAATACCCGTGCTAATCATTGGGCCACATTGACTCGGTTTGCACCTGCGGTGCAAGATGGATGTATGGATATAAGGGATTTGTATCCTGTGAGATCTGCTCTGCCAGACATGGTGGATTGGCGTGATGTGGGAGGCATCACCCCTCCCCGTGGTCCCCGCAGGCCACAGTTTGTTGGTCCAAGACCTCATCCTAGTCCCTTTGGTCCACAAGCTCCTCAGGACCGTCTGTTCCCGAATGATCACGTTGAACTTCCAGGCTATGGAGGTGACTTCTATGAGGACTACTACAGAGCTATCCGAGTTAGTAGTAGTATCACTAGTATTGTAATAGTTGTATCTCCACTGTCCTGCGTGACTTGTGGAATATGACTTTGTGTGTAATCAATTCCGGAGGTGTAGAAAAATAATGTATAGGAGCTTGGAATGCCTCCGATGAGATGTAATGTCTTTCATCATAGTTGTACTATAGCTTGGGCTTGTACTAAACTATGTATGGTGTGTATGACTGTTGGTATATATATGGCAGTTTTATATTACCATGACATACGGACGAACATCTCTGCATTCCATGTTATCCATTACATTCTGCACTTCCTTGCTAAGTTTGAGCCATCCTTATCTAAACCGTTGTCTTGTTTTCTCCTAGGATGGTCAACACCCACAGCAACCCTGCTGCCCCAGAGCAGGGGGAAGCCAGTGCAGCTAGGGGTGAAAATCTGCCTCACCCGCCCTCTCTGGCCGAAGTGATGCTGGAGGCGGAAAGAAACAAGCATGAGACTAACCGCTTACTGGAGCGGATTGAGCAGAACACTGCACGCCATCCGCGAAATGACTTGGTGTCAATCAATGACTTTATCAAGCTGTACCCACCAAAGTTTAACCATTCTGTCGAGCCCCTCGACGCGGATGACTGGCTTCGCAGCATCACCCACAAGCTACGTTCTGCCAATGTAGCCGAAGCTGATATGGTTACTTATGCTGCCTACCATCTCGAAGGCCCTGCTAGCCTCTGGTGGGAAAATTTTGAAGCTATGCGCCCGGTCGGCCAAATCACTACTTGGGCTGAATTCAGTGAGGCTTTCCGTGAGCATCACATTCCGGAAGGTCTCATAGATCGCAAGAGGGAGGAGTTCTACAATTTCACCCAACGAAGACTGACTGTGGATGCTTATAGTCGTGAATTTGGGAATCTGGCACGTTATGCTCCTGAAGATGTATCTACCGACGCTAAGAAGCAGGCAAGGGACTTAGCCTTGAGCTTCTCCGCGATCTTCGTCTGCACGAGTGCACATCCTTTCAGAAGTTGGTCAATAAAGCCATTAGCGCTGAGACAGGCCAGTCTGACTATGACGCCTCACGCAAGCACTCACATGATTTTGGCTCTTCATCCGGCTCTGGAGCTCAGAAGCGTCGGGTGTGGATTCCAAACACGGCACTGCCACCCAGGTTCATTCCGAGGCCATCCTTTGAGGCGCCTCGTCCCAACCAGCAGTTTGCACCACCCAAACCCTATGGTGGCCCCGCTGCTAATGCTGCTCCACGCCCCAATGTGGTGACCTATTTCAAGTGTGGAGAGCCGGGTGACTATAGTCGAGAGTGTCCCCAGAACAACCCCAATCAGTCTGGAAAGTCCATTGGCCGTGGTAAGCCACCGGGAAAGACAATCTACGCCAAGCCGGTCACCACTGCACGTGGCCATGTCAACTATGTCTCAGCCGAGGAGGCTCATGAGGATCCTAATGTCGTCCTTGGTACGCTCCTTATTAATTGCCATCCGGCATCTGTTCTTTTCGATACTGGAGCATCTCATTCATTCATATCCGAGAACTATGCTCGATTGCATAACACGACATTCTATGACATGCCCTCTACCATGGAAATTCAAACACCTGGCTCTAGATGGCAAACTTCTAGAGTAAGCCATGGGAACAAAATTCTTGTCGATAGACTTGTCTTCCTTGCATCCTTAATAGCTCTCAAGTCCTCGGACATAAACATCATCTTGGGTATGGACTGGATGTCAGCTCATTATGCTAAGATTGATTGTGCCACTAGAACCGTTCAACTTACCCATCCATCGAGCAAGACAGTCAATGTCTTAACTCGAGTGGCCAAGTGCCAGCTTTACTCCCTAAACGCCAACCCCCTTCCAGACCTTGAGGATGTTCCGGTAGTCCGAGACTTTCCGATTGTCTTTCCAGAAGAACTGCCAGGTGTTCCACCTGACAGGGATGTCGAGTTTGTGATAGACCTTGTTCCAGGAACCGTTCCAATTTCTAGAAGACCCTACAAGATGGCACCCTTAGAACTAGCCGAGCTTAAGAACCAACTCGATGAGTCCTTGAAAAAGGGTTTCATCCGTCCTAGTTCCTCTCCTTGGGCTTGCCCCGTCCTCTTTGTCAAGAAGAAGGATGGAACAGATCGAATGGTTGTAGATTACCGACGTGTCAACTTGGTCACCATCAAGAAAAAGTATCCGCTTCCTAGGATCAACGATCTGTATGATCAGCTCGCTGGATCCTCAGTCTTTTCCAAGATGGATTTGAGGTTGGGCTACCATCAAATCAAAATCAGAAATGGGGACATTCCCAAAACGGCCTTTGTTACTCGTTATGGCCAATACGAGTACACCGTTATGTCCTTCGGTTTAACCAATGCCCCAGCCACCTTCTCCCGGTTAATGAACTCGGTCTTCATGGAGTATTTGGATAAATTCGTCGTAGTTTATCTCGATGACATACTCATCTACTCCAAGAATGAAGAGGAACATGCCGAACATCTAAGGCTGGTATTGATGAAACTTCGAGAGCATCGCCTTTATGCCAAATTCTCCAAGTGTGAATTTTTGTTGCCAGAAGTGACCTATCTAGGCCATGTAATCTCTGGTAAGGGTATTGCTATCAATCCCGAGCGAGTTAAAGCCGTCCTTGATTGGACTCCACCTGAGACGGTCAAGCAAGTCCGGAGCTTCCTTGGCTTAGCGAGCTACTATCGTCGCTTCGTCGAGAATTTCTCCAAGGTTGCTAAACCTCTAACTGAACTCCTCAAGAAAGATAAAAAGTTTGAGTGGACTCCACAGTGCGAGTTCAGCTTTCAGGAACTGAAAAGACACCTGACATTTGCTCCCGTACTGGTACCACCAGATTTCTCCAAGGACTTTATTATCTATTGCGAAGCCTCGCGACAAGGACTAGGTTTCATACTCATGCAAGATCGTCAGGTAATTGCCTATGCTTCACGGCAATTACACCCACATGAGCAAAACTATCCCACACATGATCTAGAGCTTGCAGCTGTAGTCCATGCACTCAAAACTTGGCGACATTACCTCCTCGGTAATCGTTGCGAGATCTTCACCGATCACCAAAGTTTGAAATATATCTTCACCCAACCAGATTTGAATCTCAGGCAAAGACGTTGGGTCGAGTTGATCTCGGATTACGACTTAGGAATAACTTACACCCCGGGCAAAGCCAATGTCATGGCTGATGCACTAAGTCGTAAGTCATATTGTAACAACCTGATGTTACAACAAAGTCAACCACTTATCCATGAGGAATTTCGTAAGCTTAATCTTCACATTGCTCCTCGAGGTTTTCTATCCACCCTGGTGGTGAAACCTACCCTTATGGATCAAATCACTACTAGAAAAACCGCTACTAATGGCGCACCTAATTTGGCCATTAATGGCGCATCACTGGTGCGCCATTACTAGCACGCCATTAGTAATTTTTACTAATGGTGCACCACTGGTGCGCCATTAGTATGCCTCCCAGGGGCCATGTATACCCAGGTGCTGGCATACTAATGGCGCACGACAACGGGATGCGCCGCATACTAATGGCGCACTGTTTAGTGATGCGCCATTAGTGATGCGCCATTTTTAATCTAGATCTGGATCGTGATTTTTTGCCCATTTTTTGCTCGTTTTTTTTGCTTGTTTTTTGGCACGACATTATTTCAAATTTTGTTCCTGTTTTTGGATCTTGTACGTTCTTTTGCCGTGGTCTTTTGCCGGAGAGGAGTTCGCCGGAGAGGAGTTCACCGGAGAGGAGGAGGAGGAGGTCACCGAAGAGGCGCTCACCTACATCGCCGGAGAGGAGGAGGAGGAGGTCGCTGGAGAGGAGTTCACCGGAGCATCGGAGAGGAGGAAGGAGAAACCATGAGGGGATG
>NC_041388.1:181727682-181756150 GCF_002162155.2 Triticum dicoccoides | reverse complement strand
AGGGAGGAGGAGCTCACCGGAGAGGAGGGAGGAGGAGCTCACCGGAGAGGAGGGAGAAGAAACCATGAGGGGAGGGGAGGGGAGGAGGGAGGAGGAGGTCGCCAGAGAGGAGGAGGAGGTCACCGGAGAGAAGTATAGTGGAGGAGAGAAGGGGAGATGGAGTGGAGGAGAGGAGGAGATGGAGTGTAGGAGAGGTGGAATGAAGAGATAAGGAGGAGAGGACCACGACCAGCCATATATACGGCATACTAATGGCGCACCGCGGGCAGGTGCGCCATTAGTAATTTTTTTTTATTTTTTTGATTTATTTTGAATTCTGAAGGCGGGAAGATACTAATGGCGCACCATGGGCAGGTGCGCCATTAGTAAGTTTGAATTTTTTTGAATTTTTTTGCCTCTCCAGATCTTAAAAGCCCCGTATCTTTTTTTATGTTAGGTTTTTGAGGATTTTGAAAATGTTTAACGGGGTTCCCCTGATTAAATTTGGATGTAACTTTTCGAGTAGATGATTTTTCATATAAAAAACTTTTTCATCCAAGTTAGTATGCAAAAGTTATGCCCATTTTTACAAATTCTCGCGAGATTTTGCAAATGAAGTCAAAATTCATATTTGCAAATTTTCCGAACAACTAGGCCACATATCACATGGGAAACTTATTTTCTTTTATTTTTTTGACATTTTCATCATTTTCTTTTATTTTTTTTAAAACTGAAAAGGCGATCCACAAGGGGGGGGGGTGCATTCGGTGGAAGTGGTGGCCAAGTTACTAATGGCGCACCGTGGCATGGTGCGCCATTACTAGTTCAACTAGTAATGGCGCACCACTCCCACTGTGCGCCATTAGTAGTTTTGGAAAAATTCAAAAAAAAGTTTTAAATTTTTTTTACTAATGGCGCACCGTGGGAGTGGTGCGCCATTACTAGTTCAACTAGTAATGGCGCACCACTCCCACGGTGCGCCATTAGTAGTTTTGAACAAAATTTTAAAAAAAAGATTTTTACTAATGGCGCACCATGGATGTGGTGCGCCATTAGTATTTGGACACTAATGGCGTACCAACACATGGTGCGCCATTAGTATATAGTAATGGCGCACCACATGTCTGGTGCGCCATTAGTGTCAATTCCATCTATAGCCCTTTTCCTAGTAGTGAATCATAGATGCCTAGAAGCGTGATAAGGGCATACTCCAGATTAAGGAAAACATTGCTAGCGGAGTTGCTAAATGTTTTTCCATGGATGAGTGAGGTGCTGTCTTCTTCGAGAACCATTTGGTGGTTCCCAAGAAACAACATCTACGCAAGTTGATCCTTAAGGAAGCTGATGAATCCCCTCTCACCATTCATCCCGGTAGTACTAAAATGTATCAAGACCTACGCCAGAGGTTTTGGTGGACTAGGATGAAGAGGGAAATCGCTCAATACATTGCTAATTGCGACGTTTGTCGTCGTGTTAAAGCAGAGCATCAACGGCCTGCTGGCACCCTTCAACCTTTGGCTATTCCTGAGCGGAAATGGGATAAAATCAGTATGGATTTCATCACTGGGTATCCCAGGACCAAGAGAGGGAATAATGCCATCTTCGTCGTGATCGACCATCTTTCCAAAGTAGACCACTTTCTACCTGTTCGTGAGAGTATCACCACTAGCCAGTTAGCTGACTTATACATCTCCCGAATAGTGTCTCTTCATGGTGTTCCATTGGAAATTAACTCATATCGTGGGATTCTCTTCACCTCTTGATTTTGGGAAAGTTTCCAAAATGCTATAGGAACTTGTCTCTCTTTTAGCACCGCCTTCCATCCTCAATCAAGTGGTCAAGTAGAGCGAGTCAACCAAATTCTGGAAGATATGCTCCAAGCTTCTGTCATCTCGTTTGGAATGGGTTGGGAGAAATGCCTTCCATTCGCGGAGTTTGCTTATAACAATAGTTATCAAGCTAGCTTGGGCAAGGCTCCTTTCGAAGTTCTCTATGGACGGAAATGTCGAACACCTCTTAACTGGTCAGAAACCGTGGAAAGACAACTCTTTGGCCCGGATATGATTCAGGAAGCAGAAGAGCAGGTTCGCGTTATTCGTGAGAAATTGAAAACAGCCCAATCTCGTCAAAAGAGCCAATATGATCGTAGACATAAGCTCATGACTTATGAAGTCGGCGAGAAGGCTTACCTTCGGGTTACTCCATTAAAGGGAACCCATCGTTTTGGTATCAAAGGCAAATTGGCTCCTCGTTACATTGGACCCTTTCGCATTCTCGCCAAACAAGGATAAGTTGCCTACCAATTGGAACTACCTTCACATCTTTCCAGAGTTCATGATTTCTTCCATGTTTCTCAACTCAGGCGTTGCTTCGCGGATCCCATTCATGGAGTGGACCATGAAACGCTTGATCTACAAGATAACCTTTCATATCGGGAATATCCCGTTCGTATCCTTGATCAAGCCGAGCGTACCACTCGACGTCATAATATCAAGTTTCTCAAGGTTCAATGGTCACACCATTCCGAGGAAGAGGCCACTTGGGAAAGGGAGGATTGTCTTTGACTCGAGTACCCCACCTTCTTTCCGAAGGATCCTAAATCTCGGCACGAGATTCTTTTGAGTGGGGTGAGTTGTCACACCCTAGCTAGTTCAAGCATTAGAGTGTGCATCATGTTTAAATTCCTTTTAAATTTGAAATGGGGATGACAGAACCCCAGCACCGCCTGGAACAACTAGGGTTTACTAAAAACTTTTTCAATGAACCTGAAATGCCCTTCTAAAAAGCCCACCCATTTTTGTTTTGGGTTAAAAACCCTGACAAAAATTGTGCACATTTTTCTAGGACATCTAAGGTCATTGGATTAATCCTTATAGTATTTGCATTTGGGCATTTAAATGCTATAAAATATTATAAATGCTCAAATAATCATAAACTAAAATGTTTGCTGTTGGATATATTCTAAGCAGTGGCCATGATTAATTTTATGATTTATGGTAATGCCTTGGCATTTTTAATAAAGCCCTGAAGTTACAGAAATAATAGAATAAATAAAAAAATAGAAAAGGAGAGAAAGAACAGGAACTTACCTGGCGCAGCCCACCAACCCACCCGGCTTGGCCCAGTCCACTGGCTCTTGCCAGTCGTCCTCCTCCTCTCGCCAGGAGGACGAGGAGCACGTGGCTGGCACTCGCGGCCACACGCTGGCCACCTCCTGCTTCCCCCGATGCCCTGGAGGTGTCTACGAGTGCCACGCCGACCCCCACGTCTCCCTCTCTTTCTTCCCACTCTCCCCGTGGCCTCTCCCCCTCTCTGGCTCTATTCCCATCTCCCTGCCGAGCGCAGCCGTCGCCGCCGACAAGCTCCACCGCAGCCACCGCCGTCCATTCGTTGCCTCGTCATGCCAGGAAGCTCCGCTGTCGTCGACTACATCGAGTAGGACGAGCCCTGAGCGCTCGCTCGCCCCGGAGACGCTGCACCGAGCTCGTCCTCAACTCCGCCACCGGAGATCCCCTTCGCCGTCCCAACCGCATCAGCTCATCCCCGACCTTGTCGACTGCCTCAACGAGACCCCCGTGAGCGTAGCCACCTCCCCATCCTCTCCGTTCTCTCTCTCGAGCCCCGTAGCGACCGCACATAGCTCACCCGCATGTACCGCCGCGGAGCTCATCGCCGACGAGGCTCCGGCCACCCAATGGCCGCGCCACCTTGTCCACTAGTCCTACCGCACCTCCAAGAGCTCAACGCACCAAACCATGCGCCTCCCCGTGCCCCCTAGCGACTAGTTTAACCTCACCCGAGCTCCGGCCGCCGCCAAACTTGTTGCCGGCGACGTTTCCGACCACCCTAGCTCCACCCACTGCCACCACTCGACGCGGCTTCCTCCCCGCATCACGTAGATAGTCTTCGCCATCCTTTTGGTCGCTGGAGTGCAAATCCCACGCTGCTTCGCCGCGTCTGGCCTCGCCGGCGGCTAGACGCCGACGAGTTGACCCTGTTTGACCCCGTGTGGGCCCAGGTTGACCCCCCTGAGTCTATGATAGGTGGGGCCGGCCTGCTAATTAGTTTAGGATTAGTTTTAACTAATTTTAATTAGTTTAGTCACTGACATGTGGACCCATGCCCCATTGACAGTTAATTAGCACTAACATAATTCTGTTAATTAGTTATGACACTGACAGACAGGGCCCACCAGTCAGGTTTGACTTGGCCGACCCAGTTGACCGCTGACATCACACCTATGTCATGCTGACGCATTAATTCAATTACTGGATTTATTCTTAATAGGAAATTCCAGAAAATAGCCAAAACTTCTAAAAATCATAGAAAATCAACCATATCTCCAAATGCAAAGATTTATATATGAAAAATGGTCAGAAAAATTCAATATATCCATCTATAATGGTTTCATGCATTACAAAACAATTTAACCTTGCTGCTTAAGCAGAATAAGATAATGCACTAATAAGGCTATGTTTAATGAGCTAACATTTGAATCTTTGATTCAAATGAGTTCATCCCCTTCTGTTTTAGCTTGCATTAGGCCAAGACACTTTCATCTTGCCATGTAATAGCATGCATCATATTGTTGCATATTGTCATGTGTTGATCATGTTCGGTGTGTCTTTCGTGGTAGGTTCTGCCTCCGAGGATAACCCCGAGTATCCGTCTGAAGGGTAGTACCCTACTACCACTACAACAGGCAAGCAACCCATTGATCATTCCGATACAAAGCCATGTTCTCGCTTCTTCTCTTGTTTACTTCATTAAGACAACGCGATTCAAATTGTTGTGTTCTACGGTAGTTGAACCCTTATCCTCTGCATGACCTGTCATTGCCACAGTAACTGGATGAAACCCACTAGCATGTGTAGGAGTTGATTGAGCCATGTATGTGATTCCTACCATGCTATGCCTGCTATGCTTAGAGTTGTGTCAGGTCTGAGGTTCATTTGGGTGATGGGCTAGAGTGAAATGATTATGTCGGTAATGTGAGGGATGTGTTGAACATGTTTTGGTAAAGGTATCGATGAGAGGCCATGTAGGAGTACATGGTGGGTTGTTTCATTGAGGTCATCGATAAGAACTGAGATCTGTATGCATGATTTAAGATTCAGCTACTACCACACAATGGGCCCTGAAATATGACCCCACTCGACTTACTGACCCCTCTCGCCCTCTGTCCAGGAGTTGCAACTAGTTTCTGCTGTTTGTAGGTTATGTGTTGGCGGCCATGGGTGGGCTATGATGCGGTAGATACACTGTGGCCGGGTATGTCGGCGCCCGTTTGGCGTCTCGGGACTCTGTACACATCGTTTGGTGCCGTTGAGGACACCTCGGCCGGATTTCCTTGCGGATGGAACCTGAATAGGCGATAAACCTGGACTAGAGACTTGTGAGGTTAGTCAGGTCATGGTCTACACCCACGTCGGCTTTCGCTTGAAGTCTGCCGAGCACATGTCGTGTGCAGACGCTAAGTGGTGGAAACATGTGTGACGAAGTACACCCCTGCAGGGTATAAAACTACTCGAATAGCCGCGTCCGCGGTAATGGACTACTTGGTTGCCTATACAGTTCATAGACAAGTTAATGGATACTACTAAAAGACTCAAGATAAGTGTGATTACCGAGGATGGCCCCCTCATATGATGTCGAGGGAGGATCCCCGATGGAGTATTGTGTTGGTGAGTAGTGGACTCATGTGCGAAAACTATTTTACTAGTGGAGTTCCGTAGGATAGCTTTGCCAAGAGTCAAAGCTGGCTTGCTGCAATAACCCCAACACCTTCTTGAGAATGAGCATGTATAGTAGGTTCTGTTGTAAGACTTGCTGAGTACCTTTGTACTCATGTTTGCTTAATTACTGTTTTCAGACGACAACACCGCCCCCTCCGATGGGTTCTACGTAGACCTTGATGTCGACGAGTGACTAGCCACCCAGGTGGTGATCCTGGCCATGGAGGGCCCTATGTAGATAGACAGGCTTTGGAAGCCTTCTTTCTTTCTAGTGTCTGTACTCAGACTATTTACTTCCGCTTGTGCTTGTATGCTTGTATGACTTGAGTGTCGGGTCATGTGATCCCTACCTGTATGAACATGTTATGTATGGCTCTCTGGAGCCTTTAAATAAAGTACTTGAGTTGTAGAGTTTTGTTGTGATGCCATGTTGTATGTACTCATATCGGGCATATTGTGTGTATGATTGAAATGCTTGGTATGAGTGGGATCCAACAATCTAGTTGTTTATCCTTGGCAGCCTTTCTTATGGGGAAATGTAGTCTAGTGTTCCTCGAGCCATAGTAGTCCGCTACAGCCTGGTTCACCGGAGCCCTGCTAGCCCAGCACTACTGTTTAGGACACTTGACTGACCAGCATGTGTTTCACTTCATTCCTATGTCTGTCCCTTCGGGGAAATGTCACGCGGTGACATCCGGAGTCCTACCTAGCCTGCTACAGCCCGGGTTCCCCGGAGTCCTGTTAGCCCAGTGCTACAGCCCGGATTCACTCGCTGATGACCGACATGCTCGATGTGATTCATGTATGCCTGTCTCCATAGGTCTGTGCCGCTTTGGGTTCACGACTAGCCATGTCGGCCCGGGTTCTCTGTCATATGGATGCTAGCGATACTATCATATACGTGTGCCAAAAGGCGCAAACGGTCCCGGGCCATGGTAAGGCGACACCTGAGGGATACCATGTGTGAGGCCGCAATGTGATATGAGGTGTTACCGGCTAGATCGATGTGACTTGGAATCGGGGTCCTGATAACCCCTCTACTGCAAGACCATCCACTTCAGCTAACCCGCCATCATCGTCTGATCACGACGTTCTGATCATTGGTAGCCGTTTTCTTGAACCGAGGACTCCCACTGTGTTAGCACGGAACACTGCTAAACAAGAAGCCTTGGAGAGACAGAAAGTGCGTTTCGATATCTCTCACTACACTCACCTGAATGCTAGTGACATATTGTCCAGCTATCTTAGCCATGTTCACTCTAGCCGTGAGTCAAAAAATGAGATGGTCAAGCAACTGCAGCTGAAATATGAGGTATGTTCTCCGGTTTACTTATACTCTGCCAGCCCCAAGTCTTCAGATGATGAACCTGAATGATTTGGAGACTTTATGATATAGATTGATACTTTCTCTCTATGTTTTTCAACATTCCAAAAAAAATAGTGTAAACTTCACCTGTAGTCCCCAAGGGCCAGCTCAGTTTATCATAAATGAACCGGTAGTTAACTTCATAGCTGTCTTTTGCCAGTCCCAATAAATATTGTAATTCGGTTTAATCTTGAGAAACTTTCTGAATATCATGCATTAGCCCCCAAGTGCGAAATGTTGTTACTTTGTAAGGCACTTGGGACTTTAAATATATATGGGTCATAAGAAATTTCTTTGGCAGACATTAGCCCCCAACTGTCAAGTGTTATTACTTTGTAAAACACTTGGGACTTGAAACATATAAGAGTCATAAAAGATTGTTTTGGCACACATTAGCCCCCAAGTGTCAAGTGGTATTGCGGTGCAAAGTACTTGAGACTTGAATCTTTATAACTTTTAGTTTAAGCCTTGACACACCTGTATATGTTTTATAGAACGCCCTATCCGAATTGGGCTCCCAATTAACTGATGCAAAGACCCGACTGGCGGATCAAGAGGCAGAAATCAAGTCTGCTGATCCTAAACTTCAATTAAGTCTTTCTGAGGTGGAAAAATTGAAAACCAGCTTGATTGCCAAAAAGAAATCCTGGGCCGAAGAAAAGACGCTGCTGATACAACACGTTGAAAAAGCTAAAGCGGCTCTTGAGGAGGTTACCACGGAGCTTACCGGCTTAAAGAACCGAGTGTCTCAAATGGTTTCCGCCATCTTTGGTAAGCCATCTGTACTGGTCTTTTATACCTTCTTTTGACCCAGAATATAAACCGCCTGCTGACCCCTTGTTTAAAAAATATGCTGACCCCTTAGTGGAGCAGTTGTATACTAGCACTCAAAGAGCACTTGCTGCTATCTCTCCTGCCAACCAAGGACCCAATCGGCTGAGCGATGTCTTGAAGAAATTGTCAATCTTACCCGCCAGGTTTCAAGAGGTCAAATGATGCTATGCCAGAGCCAGAGCCTTGACTTCCTTGAGCCGCTCCAAAGCCTGCGTGCCAGATCTAGACCCGGTGGATGTAGCTAGGGGGTACCCTACCGTGAAGGAAGACGGGTCTCTATTTGAGAAGGATGACTTCATTTCCTGCGTGAGGGGAGTTCGACCTCAAGCCACTGTTCTTGGAGATGAGACCAACATTGATAAATATTAGCCGGGTTTTGATTTGGAGAATAAGAAGATGGCGACTCCCTCTTATAAAGTGACGGATCTTATCCCGTCGGTTCGCCAACATACATTTGCCCCAGAGATTGACCCGGCCGGCTTAATTGATGATGAGGCTGAGTTTATTGCTCTGGGCGGCTTTGACTGGTCTAATTCTAGCTTTCAGCCAGTGGAGGGAGATGAACCGGCCAGGGGGAGTCGTAATCATCTAAACAATCCTACTTTTAGCTTAGGAGCTGTCTTAAGAGAGAAAAACAGTAACCTTTTGGCCTCTTAATGCCTTGTAATAGGTTTAGCTTGAAACAACTACATATTTTGCCTATGCCATCGTGCATAAGATGACGTGTGTGACTCTTTGCTTCCTGATGTCAATATATGCGTCCCATCTATGGTTATCTCTGTAATATTTCAGCTCTGTTCCTATAGAAAAGGAAAAAACTAGCTTGGCAGTTTAGCACCGAACGGGTCAGAACACCCGATATATGACCAATGGTTTTATCATAGTAGAAAAAACAGAAACAAACGTGAAAATAAATAAGGTTGAAACAACCTTTGATTTAACGAAAAAAACACAGAAAGAACTGTTCATAAATAACAGTTATACTTGTATCCTTTGCATCTGGACCACCGGTTTATATGACCCGGGTGATGAGGTTGATGACCCGGTCCTTTTTTGAGAAGTCAATGCTTCTGTATGGCTGATGACTATCATGCCTTGCGGCTTATTGTCAAATAATCAAGCCAGTGAAAAAAAACCATGCTGATCGTTTAAATTTGAGACAACAAAGATCAGTAAGACAAATAGCAGATTTCAAACCATATAAATTAACTTTGTAATTGAAAGTTGGGGGTTTCGGATTCGAACACAATCAGTAAACCAGACCAAAGGGGTTAAGCTAAGATTCGAATACAATCATATAGCCCCCAATGGCTCTGGTGTTGCGCCGATCAAGAGGGTACCGACAGCTATGTTCTCTTTGGTTTGAATACGACCTATGTTTGAACAGGAAGCCCCCAAATGACCTTGAGAGGTTTTTAACGACCTTGATTAGAATACGATCCAAGTCGGACCCAAAAGGGGTTAGGCTATGATTCGGATACGATCAAGAAGCCCCCTAGTGAGTTTGGATTTGAGCCGATCAAGAGGGTTACGACAGCTATGTTCTCTTTGATTCGAATATGACCTGTGTTTGAACAGGAAGCCCCCAAGTGATCATGAGGTTTACAGCTAGATTCGAATACGATCATAAGCCAGACCAGAATGGTTAAGCTAAATTCAGATATGATCAGCTCCTTAATAGTCATGAAAATAGTAAAGATATATGACCTTTGAAGAGGAAAAGGACAGAGGTCCTGCTTTATTACTTATCATAATAAATACAATGTCAAAGTATGTAGATGACGAGATCTGAGCAATGTTCCACGGCCGGCGGGTCTCACTACAAAAAAATACACTTCCGTGATGATACGTGTTCGTCACAGTAGGTCGCTTTTTTGTCATGCATGTACATCCATGACAAATTTATGACAGAATCAAGATAGTCATACCTGTGCTGTCGTAGAAGTGTTCCATGACATTACCAAAATTATCATCATGAAAGTGTCCACTTCCATGACGATAAATCGCGCATCACAGAAGTGCTTTCGTCAAGGGTGGCCGACACGTGGCATCCACCGTAACGGGACGCCGTTAAGCTATCGGGTTGGCTTTTGGATCCGATAACCTATTAACAGCCCCGACCAATGGGGATTTTCCACATGTAAAATCATCATTGGCTAGAGGAAACACGTGTCGGCTCATCGTCGGAACAGATGTCATCCACTCACTGGACAGAAGGCGCCTATGATACGTCGACACGTGGCACGGCCCAACAACTTTAAATGGGCCGGCCCAACTAAAGGCCCACAAGATTTTGCGGACCATAATGGGTCGGCCCAGCTAAAGGCCCACGAGATTTTGCGGACCATAATGGGCTGGCCCAGCTAAAGGCCCACAAGATTTCGCGGGCCATAATGGGCCGGCCCAGGTAAAGGACCACAAGATTTTTGTGCGCCATAATAGGCCGGCCCAGGTAAAGGCCCAAAAAATTCTTGCGGGTCATAATGGGCCAGCCCAGCTAAAGGCCCACGAGATTTTGCCGACATTAATGGGTCAGCCCAGCTGTAGGCCCACAAGATTTTGAGGACCCTAGTAGGCCGGCCCGTTAACTGGCTGCCATGTTTTGGGCCAAATGCCGGCCCATATTTGATCCAGTCTATTAATGGCCTGCCACATTCCGGGCCTAATATTGGCGCATATGAGATCCGGCCCGTTAGAAGCCTACCACGTTCTGGGCCAAATTACGACCCAGATCAGGTCTGACCCTTTAAGAGGTTTTTGGCCTAATTATGGCCCATATCAGATTCGGCCCGTCAAGTGGACACTATTCTTTTGGGACCACTTGCTAAAGGCCCACTTAGTAATTCGGCCTGATATTAGTTTTGGCCTATTAAAGGCACGATTAACATTTCAGCCCTATATTAATTTCAGCCTGTTAAAAGCCCGTCATATAGTTGGGCCTAACTATGACCCGGTTTGCATCCGGCCTGCTCGCAGCCGATATCTGATTGGGCCAAACAAGGACCGAGACAATTTTTCGGCCTGTTAAAAGCCCGTGATTTGATTCGCACAATCATGGGCCGGGGTTCATTTCAGGCTGCTGCTGGCCCGTGAGCTGATCGGCACGTTTCAGGCCCAACCTACATCGTGATTGCATGATGGCCCAATTATGTACCGTAATTTTATGGTTTGGCCGGTTTACTGCGAAGACAGGATATATATACAGTAAAATAACTACAACATCGTGAATAAGAAAAAACATGTACTATACAATAAAGAAATTACGGCATATTACATCCACTGGGCATCAAAGTTCGCCACTATGATAATAAAGCACAAGCAGATAGCAAATTAGATACACTGGGCATCAAAGATCGCCACCAGTGCAAATAAACACGCCGACAAAATAATATACAAAACCGACAGCACTTCAATAGAGTTTAAGAAAGGTTAGCCCTGCTGGGGAGCTGCAGCACAAGCAGTTGAGCAAGATGATGAGACTACGCTTGTTCAACACTTATATCTTCCTCACTCTGAAAGATAAGCAAGCAGACAGATGACAGGTTTTGCACATAAAAGTATCAGTGCTGACAATTCATCACATATCTTACTGACGAATAAAGTGACATAGTTTAAATTTGCATTAACATAGTATGGTATTGTTCAGGTCAAGACATGGCAGGAAATGACATTATGAAGGAGGTGGTAGCTTCACGACACCACTGGATTACAGATCAAGAACTCATAAGTATTAATGGTTAGTGTGCTGTCAATTTATACCATTTCAGATTGGCAAATAAAGAGACAACTTAAATAATAGTAGAATGATATGACATTGTTCATAGTTAAGACATTGCAGAATATGACATTGTGCTGTAGTGGGTAGGTTCACCACACCACTGGATTACAAATGAAGAACAGAAGCATACATGCAGTGCAAAAGAAGATCACTTGCTCTATATATTTTAATTTACATGGTATGAAGAAGGAACTTGGTTGTACAAATGAAAACATAAATTGAGAAAGGACGAACTTTTGTTTATGAACTACGTAAAATAAACTTTAAACAAGCAATTTGATGCAAACACCAAAAATAAACAACTGTTGCAGTCATGTCTAACCAAATATATACAACAAAGTTTGAAGGCTTGAGATGGACACACTTACATTATTGGTGAAGACAGGCTCTATAAAGGCATTGTCCATGCTGATGGGGGGGGTGGAATTCAAGATGTTTACCATAGAATCTTCTTCAAAAGCATTGCCTTTATTCTACATTTTGTTAAGAGTAAATATAGACGTGATAATATAAGAAAAAATGGAGAATATTTAAGATAAGATGAAGAGTGATGCTACATAACCAAGTAGCTATAAATGTAAGTGCAGTGATATAGGTAAAAGGTACAACCAAGAGCAATGCACAGCTAAACTTCTTCAGTACCAACCTTATGGTAAGAGTAAATATAGATCTGATGTGTAGAAAATGGAGGGCAAAGAAAAATAAGCTGCAGAGTGATGATACATGAACAACTACCTGTCATTATAAGTACACTGATAAAGGACATCATGTACTTACAAGAACAATGCAGAGCTAAAAAAACATTGGCATTGGATATATTCTACACTAATGTAACCATTCATACATATCAGATAATTTGGAGCGAACAATTGATAAGCAAGCTATCATGCATACTGCTGTCACATAATGAACCAGGTATGTATGCAAGTACAGTGATACAGGACAACAGGTACTAACAAGAGCAAAGCAGCAGGCAGCATATTTGCGATATCCTGTCGTTCT
Organism: Triticum dicoccoides; assembly: GCF_002162155.2. Taxonomy (NCBI): domain Eukaryota; kingdom Viridiplantae; phylum Streptophyta; class Magnoliopsida; order Poales; family Poaceae; genus Triticum; species Triticum dicoccoides. The sequence goes on along the minus strand of NC_041388.1, from coordinate 181,743,456 downwards.
TGTCAAACCGGAATTCTTCTTCGAGCACATTTCCTGCAAAAAAGATCCGTAAGGCACATGCGGAAAAGTAGAAGTTCAAATTGTCATGTGATTTTAGAGACAATACCTCATCCAGGGAACGAGACCAATGCATAACAAGGTTTTTCCATTCAATGTCTTCTAAATTTAGCACAGGAGACTTCACCGGAAATTCGTTTATAGACTTGCCATCAAAGTGTGATTTCCTCAGGTAACACCGATACTGCTGCAATGCTTCCTTGAAAAGCACAAGCAAGCTTTGCTCGTCATGACTATCCAGATTGACCATCGCCTAGTTATAACAATGTAATGTAAATCAGTGATGTGTTAAATCAGCAGAAAACAGGAAAATAATAACCATGAATAATAGCACTTACATGTAAGTTGGACAGGAAGATGTGAAAATGGTGTTTGTCTTCACAATAATCTTCCCATGATGGGAATATATGCACGTAGTCCCTAACAACATTGAAAGCATTGTCTTTTAAACTGGGAATAAATGGAATGGGGTTCCAATCTGCAGGAGTTGGCCGTCTCTGCAGTTCGGATAGGTCTTCGGCCGGTGGACTTGCTGTACTTTTTGCTGGAGTGGGATTTTTCTGTGGTACAGCTGGTGCTATGGCAAATGAAATCGGTATACCTTTTGCTGGAGTGTAGGTCCTGTGTGGTGGGGCTAGTGGTGTGGCCAGTGAAGTATGGGTACAGTCTGCTGGAGTCGGTCATATACCTTTTGATGTCTGATGCACAAGAACAACATTTGAGTGGGAAAACATGGTATGCTGACAGATGGAATATGTATTGATAATGGATGGGCATGGCATCTCGACATATATGATGAGTAAACTAAGCAGATGGCAGTGCAACAAAGTAGAAGAAATGCAAGACAACATATGCAAGATAGGCGCAATCAATAAAACCTTGCCAAATTAGAACATGCACCTTGATGGGTGAACAGGACATGCCATCTGCCTTTGACTCCTCGAGGTTAGAATAGTCATTAGGATGATATTCTGAACAAGAATAAACAGTTGGGGAGCGTACAAGTTTCATTGCTTCCAGAATGGCACTCAATGCCTTGCTACCAATTTTGTAAGTCATTGTAGTGTTCCACAATATTCTTCTGATGCGCGGATTCTGATATTCACTGTAATTGCGTATAATATCTGAGAACCATGAAAACATAAATAGTTGTGATATTATATTTGTAATGCAGATGATATTCTAATATAGGGGCGCCCCTGTAAACACTTGTGTGCTATCACTGGATTCTGATGAGAGAGCTCATGTGTGCTGTAATATGGTGCCTGCATTTATATAATCTGGCACAAGTACACAAAAAATAGGCTCAAGAAGTAAGGATAGCTGGCAGATGATAGGTTCATAATATACTGTATAGAGAGTTTATTGCCAAACCATGATAACAAGAGCACAGAGCAACTAGGCAGATCATAGTGTACATAACAGGCGTACACCATAACCAGGATATATAAATCGGGAAAGTGGAACTGGCTGGAAATTACGGTGTTGTATTGCCGCTAGTAATTGAAAGCCTATTGATCACATACAGGCCAGCTCTATCAGCTGTTGACTGTAGATGTCCCTGCTCCCCTTCCTGACAAGGAACATAATGTGCTTCCCATATAGAACACCGCACGGGATGCCGACCAAACCACCGGCCCCACCGCATGTGTTCCTCTGCCACCCCCACCACCGCCCCCACCCGCGTCGAGTTTTCTACGTTCGACGAGGCCCCACCACCGGCCCCACAACCACCGTCCCCACCCGAGCCCCTTCGATCGCACCGGCGAACTCCGATGAGCTCTGAAAAATAGACTGACCCAATTTTGAAATTTAGTCTACTGTGATTTAACTAGTGTGGAATATAAAAGGGGAAAACCATAAGCATTGCGAGTATGGTGTTGAGCGTGCTATGGCGGATCGGAAGGTGCAAACTGGACAAAGGCAACTTTGCAACCAAGACAAGAAATGAGAGTAAAGCAGTGGCGATCTATTTTCTTGCTGCGATAAATAAGTTGAGCAGATACAAAAGAGTACCGCCTCTGGTGCGGCGCCGTGTACGCATCTGCTGAGAATTTGACGGTGCTGCGGTAGCGATGGCTGTCGGCGGCGTGGAAGCAGATCTAGGAGGGTAGACGGTGGCGGCAGGGCGCGGTGGACCAGACGGTATTAGGAGCGGCGCCGGCAAGGTGGACGACGGCCGGGATGAAGCGAGAGGACAGGATGAAAGGATCCCGGTCCGAAGCCATGGATGAGAGAGGTCGATCTCTTGTAATGGACGGCGGCGTCGGGGTATCAGCTCCGGCATGGTGGAGGAGGACGGCAGTGGATGGGATGGCGGACGGCGGCGGACGGAGGAGGGTGGGGTGGAGACGGTGTTTTGGCGCCCACGAAGTACGAATGGGGAAAAGGGAGGTAGAGAGGAAGGGGGAACCATGTATTCAGGGCGCGCTTGTCTCAAATGCGAGGAAATTTACAAACTTAGCCCCCGTTTCAAATTTCTACTACATCACATCAACACTAGTAAGTTGGGGATAGGACGGTAATCTCGCATACATCGAATATTTGCCGACGAGAGTTTGTTTTTGGCGCCCACCATGTATGAATATGAATCAGGGAGGGAGTCGATTTCGGCCGAGGACACACTGTGTTTTGGAAGCCACCGTGTATGAATCCGGGTGAGAGGCAGTTACGTCACGTTTGGGTGAAATTACAAACCTACCCCTATCGAAACCTGTAGAAATCCAGCATATAGGCTTTGCGTGGCAGGGATAGGCAGTAGTGATTTCCATCTCACAGATTTTGGTTTCGGGTGGTTACTGCGACTTTCCCCGCTTCGTTCAAATTTTGCAGAGTGCATGTTTACCATGTCAACTCAATTCGAATCCCGTTTGTATTCTATTTTTTTCGGGTGGGATCCATTTTCAATTGGAATTACATTCTATATACATCATTTTTTATATATACTTTCAAGAGCACAACACCCTTTATACATAAATATGGTTTACAAATGGCATGATCTCAGATTCATAAGGTTGTATCCATCAATTTGGAATTTCAAATATTTGAAACCACTTTATGTTGAAATCCAATGTATGCATTCCTCGCTAACTGTCTCCAATTAATGTGTGTTTCATGCGGGTTTTTTTACTTCTCAAACATGTATAATGTGTTTCACACATGCAACATATAGTGTAATCCCGTTTAGACATTAATTGCATATAAACCATGCATTGTTTGTAATTGAAGAACCTATGGATCACCAATATTGATAAACTATATAACATTACACGTGTGCCCAAATTCAAATGAATATGCATGTTTGATACACCAATTTGTGTTATGATATTATCGATGTCGTGATCTCTAGTTTAAATATTTGAATCCCCTTTAATCCAGATATTCGTCTCATATAGCTATCACTCATGCTTATATAGGACTATCTCTCTGGACCTATACGCGTTCATCGTCTCTCAGGTATCTCTCGTGCTACATGTATGTCAACAATTATCTTTTATCTTCATAACGCACTGACGGTACTCTCTCCCTCGACCTTCATCACTCTATCTCTCTCTAAGTATATCTCGCTCCCTGCTATGTGTCTCTAACTATGATTCTCCATGTGGAATCTCTTTCTCTCACACAAACACAAAACTTTGTCTCCCGGGGTCTCATTTCTCTCTACTATTCCCATGTGTGCCACTCGCACACCCCTAATATAGAGATGTCTTTCGCTCCTTAGATATGAGAACCTACGACTCTTCCTCTTCAATATCTCTTTCTCACACACAAACACAAACTCTGTCTCCCAGGGTCTCATATTTCTGCATTGTTCTCTTGTATGTCGCTCACACACACCCTCTCTCCCTAGAGATATCTTGCGTTCCCTCATATGTCTCTCTACCTATCACTCTCATTGTGAAATATCTTTCTCTCTCGCAGACACAAAACTCCGTCTCTCTGGATCTCATTTCTCTCTGATATCTGTTTGTATGTGACTCACACGCACCCTCTCTCTATCTCTCTCACACCCACACACATAACCCAGCCTTCTGATCCACTCGACTCCTATCTCTAACGCACACTAGCTAGCATATTTATCTTTCTATTTATCTGTTTCTCCATCAACCTTCTTTCTCGCCCTCACTCTTGATTCCTATCACGCACACTACATATGTTTCTCTCTACATGCAGTCAAGTGCCCTCTCACACACATATATAACTTCACCCTTTGAACCACCCGATGGTCATCTCCAACACCCAAACTAGCGGATGTCCCTCTAGCTAGCATATACATCTCTGTATCTATCTGTACTTTCTCCATCAACATTTGTTTCTTGCACGGAGTCTTGCTTCCTATCACCCACACTATATATGTCTCTCCATACATATGCATTAATAGGTTGGTCTCTTTTGCACAATCATTGCGCCTCACTCCCTCTGTTCGCCATAGATGCATGCTCCAGCCCACGCCACTATCTCTTAAAGACAAAAACACATGCTCAATTGTCGGGACTTCTTCCGTACATTCTCACATGCATGCATATTGTCATACTAATCCGTCTCTCCCATGTCGTTGATCTTATACCTCTCACACATGCATGTTCAAGGTCTCTATGTCTCCATACGTAGTTAATTACCCTCAATCCTAACGCCACATCGAATCGTTCTCCTCTTTTGTGCACATAACTTCCGCCTGGATGAGTAAAGCACACACTCACACTTAACAATCTCCTTCTAGCTACCCCCCCGCCTCTCACTCTTCCCCTATATCCCCGAAACCAATAAGACCATCCCTTAGTTTAATTCCCGCCTACATGCACCATCGATATATAGTAGTCTTCCTCGGTGTCTCTCGAACAAACACGTTCTCTTGAAGCCGACTCCTCTCATGCATATAGGTCCTAATGCGTTTTTCGAGGCTAACTTTGACCAAACGTTAGAGCAATAATATATGACATGCAACTTACACAAAGCATACCTTCAATTTTGTATGTCAAAGGAGCCGCCAATAATATAATTTGCATAGTATACATCTCATGTGCTATTAATCTTGTCAATAGTCAAAGGCTGTCTTGAAAAACACATTAGGCCCTATATAGATGGAAGGAGGGAGTAGGTCCCATGCAAAAAATGAGAATAAAATTCAAACATCTGGGCATCGTGGGTCGGTCGATAACATTGAGAAACTTGGTTTTAAAATCATGAAACTTGGCATGGTAGTACCATGCCGTGGTAAAAAAAATTGGCCGAATAGGAACAAATTTTGGTATAAGCTTCTTGCAAATCGGAGCTTCTCTCAAGAAGGCTCGTGGTTCTGGGAGGGAACGTGTCACCTTTGTGTGCATAATTCAAATTTGAAATACAAGCACATGTTCCAGTGAACCGAAGTTGGTTGAAAAATCACATGTGTGTCCTCGGGTAAATTTCTAGGTTCCATGCAAGAAATGGGAATGAAATTCAAAATTCTGGGCATCGTGGCTGGGTTGGAAACATTGAGAAACTTAGTTTTTTAATTCCTATAAATCCAAAACACGCATGAAAATAATGAAACTTGGCTTGGTGCCATGACATGGCACCAACATGCTGTGGTAAATTTGCAGTCCGATTTGCGAAGGCACACACATTAACAATCAACAAAGTCATTTTGGAAGAAGTGTTGTCATGTTACAATTGGAAACACAAGTATTATTGAAACCGTGGGCGTTCTACTTACTAGTACCATTTACGTGCCACCACGCGTCCCCTTTTTTATTAGCTAGGAGGCGACGTGCAGGGTAGCTATTTGAGTACGAGAGGCGTGCGTCCAGACCCCTGCGCGTGCTTATCGGGAGGAGAGCCCTTTGACCTCCATCTGCCGTCCACCTCTCTCCGAAGGTCTCCATTAATGCCGCCCGAGCCTCTGTTTAATGGCGTGGCTATGTCTCACTCTGTTTAATGACAGACCTATATAGCATCTACTGCGACTTATAGCAAGAATGATGAATATATAAGGATGATTATTTTTTTATCAAAGAAAGGCTTGCCCCTTCCGATTTTCATTACTAAAAACCACCACAATTCACAAGAAGTTCAGCACAACTCCAGCCTAACACGAAGGACTAAAAGCTACCAGATTGAAATCGCAACATCCCAAGAGGCCAACAAAGGCCAAACATCCATGCTAGAACCCAACATTTCACAACCGACGACACAATCCACATCCTAAACAAATTATTACATCAAAAGAAACCAGGAAACTAGTCTCCACGGCGAGCGGCAATGAGCTCTTTCGTGTCCTCAAGACACTGCTTGAGAATATCCATGGATTCCTCCACCAGCCTTTGGCGCTCGTTGTGGAGCATGTCATTCTCGTCCATAAGTTTCTTCAACAAGGCAATAGTCTCCTCCTGCAGGTCTGCACTTCAAACGATCTTCTCCCTCAGCAGGTCGCGCTCGACCCGGAGCCTCTCATTGCCCTCCCTTAGTTACCGGATGACGCTGGTAGCCTATTCAAACGAGACTATCATGTCGTCCAACAACCTCGCCGAGCCGGAGATCCGATCCATCTGGCTATGGATGATCGCATGCATGCGCCTGTAACAGTCGTCGCCTGCCCGCGAGAAATTTTCCCAGGCCGCCGCAGTGCGGCGGGACATCTCTACTTCATTTGTGGCACGGTGGGACATCTCTGCTGCTTTGCGGTGCGGCCAGACCAGTCTGTTGCATCGACGGTGCGGTGGGACCTCCGTGCTGCTTCAGCGGCACGGCGGGACCTCTATGCTGCTACTTCCGCGTGGCGGGACATGTCGGCTGCTCTCACAGCGAGGTGGGACATCTCTCGTGCTTCCGCTTCCATGCTCGCCTCTCCATGGTGGCAATCTCTCGTCCCAGAACTCACGCTGGCCATGGCAGACGCAACGGAAGGATGCTGAATGACTTGTTTGTTTTTGTAGATGAAATGTTGAGGAGGAATGTGCACTCATCTTGGCATACTAGTATTTATAACCGAGTACTAATATGCTCCTATGTGGGAAACCGTTTTGGTTGTGATCGGTGTGAACAGGTTTGCAATTCAATATAGCGTGGAGTAATTTGGAATGTGACGAGACGCAAGCTCAAAATTTATTGACGGTTCTAGTTTCGAGGTGCGACACTATTCCCGGATGGAGTACTTCTTTTTCTACTCCCTCCTTTCCGGTTTTATAGGGCTTATCTCAAAATTTTAGTTTTTCCATTTTATAAGGCTCAATTAGGTTGTCCCCAACACATGTTCAGATTCCAAGGTGCATTAAATCATTGCATGCAAGTATTAAGAGAAAATTGACCAATGCATGTACTTTATGCATGCATGCATTGCAATTAATGCATTAAACCTATCTCCCTGGACTTCTCGCACGCACCATCGTGCCACCCACAAAAACTTGTACTCTGAGTTTAGTAGTACGTTATACAGGAAGAGAAGAGGTGCACGCACGCACTCGTCCTCTCACACACGCGTCTATTTTTTCATGAAAAGGAGGATGATGACCCCCGGCCTCTGCATCTGGGAGTCACACACGCAAATTATTGAAATATATCGAGTGTAGTGCTTTCATGTGCAGTACATCAACGAGAAGTTTGATTATCCTCTCCCTCGCGGACTTAACTGCACATGCCTTTGGCTGTATGACAGGTTGGCAACGCACCTGTAGGGCCCAGCTATCATACACGCAAAGGCAGGAGCATCCCTCCCTCGCCAATGAGCGTGGTGGCCGGCAAGACTAGGAGAAGCTTTCGCTACACACTCTCCCTCCCGCACGCGGTGGACATGCAGCAGTTCAATCGGTGTCAGATGGCCAGAAGCGTACTGTAGTACTCCTCCAGTGCAGTAGTATTCCATCATTGTTCGACTTCCCAAAGAGGCGAAGAGCCAAGCGCAGCCCGGACGCTCATGTGGCAGTTTCATGTGTATAGTAGTCTAGGTGTACCGTGCCTATAAGCTTAAAATCGTTGGGGTCGGCTCCATGCTATGTGGCCATCTCAAAGTTTTTTTAAAAAAAATAGTTTTCTGGCCCTACCCAAAAACTGCCGCGCGTACTGCCCGGGAAAAGCCCCGCCCTCAACTTTTAACTATGCAAAAACAGTTCAAGCTTGTTCGTTCTATATAAATACAGTACTTACTGTGTGTTTATTCACCCGTGGGGTTGTTCAATGAATGGAGGGGCGGGGAGCACAAGTGAACAATACTGTAGTACAACTAGTAGTAAGTAGGAGTCGTACTGTAGTCACCTTAAATAGAGAGTTTCTTTTCTTTAATGCCCCATACACAAATTGAAACGCTTGTTGCGGAGAGAAAAAAGATAATCACTACACTATATATGGATGCAGGGGCCTGAGCGCTTGCTTTACTAGGTTGCTCTCTTCATTCTCTCATCCTCTCCAGATATAAACAAGACAGCGGTAGTGACATTTTCTCTCTGCTCACCGCTGGTCACAGATCCGGTCGAATCCCTTCGGCCGGTGTGTGTAGAGGACTGAAAGGTGCATCGTTCATGCGGTCATCGCCACCGAGGGAGGAAACCCACAGCTGCCGGAGGGGCCCGATCCTCTGCCCGTGCCATTCTCTCCGACAAAATGGCCGACTCGGGAGGTCCTCCGATCCTCCTTCCTCCCTGCCATATTGTCCGCAGATCTGACCTGCCGCCGCCGACATCCCGGCGACCCTCAGGTATAAGTTCTTCGAAAGCGGCCTTGCTCTACTGCCCTAGCTCCCCACGTGTCTGCATGTGTATCTTTTTCTACTCCCATCAGCTCTTCCAAAGCCACCTAATTTTTTTGTATTATTAGAGGTAAAGATAATTCGTGCATTCGAATCTAGGGCTTTGTTCAAACAACGAAGAAAGGGGGGAAAGTTGTAGCATGAATCTAGGACTTGATTCAAAGAGGAAATAATATGGTGAAAGTAGTAGAGACCGGATACCCAACCGGTCTCTTGGTTGAAAAGGGAAATAATGGGAAAACGCAGTACAAACTGGATAAGGAACAGATCTATTATTGGTTGAAAAAAGGATAGAAAGTGGCGGCTGGTGGACAGGTCAACAGAGTATGTACAGGATTAGATTTGTTGCCATCACATAGTAAAAGGTCTCCAAGATTAGATTTGGTGCCCTCACATAGTAAAAGGTCTCAGGATTAGATTTGCTGCCCTCACATAGTAAAAGGTTTCCAGGATTAGGTTTGCTGCCCTCACATAGTAAAAGGTCTCTAGGATTAGATTTGCTGCCCTCACATAGTACAATGGCACTCCTGCTGTTTCGCCAGTATGATACGTAAGTTGCTCCTTTACGCTGCTGAGTGTCCTGGTGTCCCCACAGTCCCATGCCCTTAAACCAACTCTTTACCTGCTGTTGATTTACTGTGTCTGGTAAACAAGCAATGCCACCATTAAAGTAATCCCATATTTGAGATATCTCATTGTTGATCGTAATGCTTCTGGATGAAGCATCGCTGACGTTTTAAAATTTCTATTGTCCTTGCGTGATTGACATGAACATAATTAAGATGCTTATTTTCATTTTGTATATGTTTCGTATATTCTTATTGACCAGCAACTGTTTACTTTCTATCTTTTTGTGCAGATAGGGATATCCATTTCACCTTGTTGCTATTGTGACCTTTTGGTGAACTGCACAAAACACTTCTTTTGGAATGAGTGTCTTATGCAGTTCAACTAAATTGTCATGTGGGCAACATCTCTCAATTTTGGTGGAACTGCACAAAATGGTGATTGGAGTTTCCAAAATCTCCATCAAGTTCTGCTGGTAATCTCGTGCAACATTTTATTAGCCTTTGCAAGATGGACTCGTCACTGTCACCACAATGGCACTTTATTTTAGTGGAACTGCACAAAAGGATAAGAAAATTATAGTTGCACCTTACATGAGCCGGACAACCAACCTTAATGTTCCTCAATTTTAGTGCAACTACTAAAGAAGAACCTGCCAGCTCACAAGAGCAAGTACTTCTTGCTAGCTGAATGATGCAATCTTTGCTTCATTTCAGGTGAACTGCAGAAAAGGCGCATGAATTGAATCATGGAACTCCAGGCAGACCTCATCCAAGTAGAGCTGGAGGTTGAGTTCAAGGAGGCCGCTATTAAAGCAAAATCATGCACTCATGTCTCCTTGTTTGTGTTGTGCAAACATGTTGTTCAAACAGGAATACTCAACTACAGATGTTGTGACGGTCAAGAGCATTCGCCAAGTTCTTTGATTGTATGACATGGCTAGCCAAGATGGATTTAATCCCGATATTCACTTTATCAAAAGGCTCTAATGGGTTGGTTTTGAATCTTGCAAAGCTGGGAATCAGTGAGATGTGTAGGCATCTTTGTTGTACTTATTATTTGGATCTTATTTGTTGGTTCTAAATCTTGCAAGCTGGGAATCAATTAGATGTGTAGGCATCTTTGTTGTACTTATTTTTTGGATCTTATTTGTTGGTTCTGAATCTTGCAAGCTGGGAAAGACGACATGATGATGCAAAGGACAACAACCATAACAAACAGTTCAAACTCGGTAGTATTATCTTTGTGAAAGTGCGACAAATGTGATGATCGTGTGCGTCCTGAGAATAATAATTCTAATTGTTGTGCATGTTGATCCTGTGGCACTGATAGAACGAGCGAATGCATTGCTTGTTTTATGTACAAATTTCTATTAAAGATAATTAAATTTAAGTAAAGTGACCACTAACTCCTGTTATTACAGTACCAATACAGACCGCTCGTGAACCAACGTGTGGCCAAGGGTGCATCTTCTGCCGGGCGTGCAGCGGACGAGGGAGGGGTAGTAACTGTTGTCGCCTGTAAACACTCAGCTTACTGTTGAATCTAGTTCCCCAAGAGCTGAAAAATGAACTGCTGCCGCCGCCTACACACTCGTTCACTCGAAGAGACTCCAATGGCGATCCGAGGGGTGAGCCTGCTGGATATGGACTTCAGCAAGGAGTTCCCCGTTGAGTTCGCCGTTCAGTCCTATGGCTGCACCAAGTTGAATGTGATGTACACCAACGATACGGACTCGGTGAAGCTCTACCTCGCCTCTGTCCTATGGCTGCACCAGGTTTTGGAGCATTCGCCCGTTTCATCGGCAGCACCGACTGCACCTTCGCTACGGTGGAGAGAAGGAAGAACGTGACGATTCGGCCATCTGGTGCAACAAGCTTGTCGACATCCAGAAGCAATACAAGATCATTAGCAACGGGCAGGAGAAGGACTCCGTGGTTGACCTCGCTGAGACCATCATCGACCCCTGATACGCCAACATGAAAGAAGATGACCTGAACATGTGGGAGGTACCTCTGAATCTAGCCTACATAACCTACGCGGCCAAGGGCGCATACGCATGCTACGACATGTAGTTGCAGTTCTTGGACATGAGGGCGTGTCTTCTTCCCGTAACCGACGAGTACACGGACATCCGCATCGTCATGATCAAGCGTGCCAGGAAGGTCTAGATGTTGTACTTTATCTGTTTATAAGCACCTTTATCATGTGAGTGTTTCATGCATTAGCCTATGTGTCGTAATTATCTATTTTGTCCGAAATATTTCTTTTAAGAACCCATTAACCTGATTGATTTTTAGTGGCAATTTGCTATGTATGTAAACTAGTTCACTTGTCCGTAAAAAAAGCTAGTTCACGCGGCTGCCGTGCTTTGAATCACCTTCCTCCCAACATATTCCCCTCCTCAGGTGGACCCAGCAGGTCTTTGAATTTTCTCCCACTTTCTTTTTCGATGTAAACTGAGTTTTCTCGCAGTACTTTCCCCTAGAACCAACTCAACTGTCCCACGTCTAGCCTAAAAAATAATAATACCCCACGTACTATTAACTCATCAAATGAAAATGATATTTTATTTTGTAAGTTGAAAGTTCTTATAGAATAATAATAATAATTGTTTATATATAACTTGGCAAGTTAACTCCTAGTGATTGCGTACATAAGCTTGCAAAGATTTTACTGACGTGCAATCATGTGTTTATGTTTTTATAACATTTCTCCGTCTAGCCCAACATAATATTTTCACCCAGCCCAGCAAGTCCGCGGCTTTCGAGAAAAATGCAAATGGGATTTAAATGGGCTGCATAGATGCTACATCATTGTTTCACCCAGCCCACCAAATGGACTAAAAAAACAAATGGACTGACAGTTGGGTCCACGGCCACAGCCCAGTTTTTTTGTAATTTGCCAAGTAAGTCGCTTTGTCAGGCCTGTTGGGCTGCAAATCTTTCAAGACGAGGAGAGCTTTCATTCGGCTAGCCGAGAAAATGGCCCATCAGTAATGAGAAATGGGTTGTACATTTTTAAAACACATCAAACCGGCAATTAGTTTCAAATATCTTATTTTTCATTTCGAGATTTTAAATTACATTATTTTTATGCATGGAGAATTTGTTGGATTTTATATTGATATACATTTATTTTTAAAATCAGTTTGAATGTGAGTCGAAATTTCGGGATTAAAAACAGTGCAGACCGCACCAAAATATGCAAAATTTCGTATAATTTTTTAACCGTTGCCACAATATGGGCTATAATGCTAACAAAATGAATATGGGCTCCAAAAAAAACCTTAAGAATTAGCAAATGGGTTGTATGCTGTTTTCCACAGATTTGAGGCTTTCCTAAAAAAAGGTTGACGCACAAGCAGTGACTGTTGGATGGCCATCCAACGGCCGTCGTGCTTCTTCAATCTCTGCTCTTCCTGCTCCAGCCGCTCAAACAGGCGCCGGCGGGACTGCCTACCCCCTCCTCCCCGCGGCCGGCTCTGCTGCCGCGCAGGCCTCACCGCCCCATCGTACTCCCATCGCTAGCCTAGCCATCCCTCTACTCACCCACAACTGTTGTTATTCTCCGGCGACAGCAGACGAACCAGGAAACCCTCGTAAAGTCGTACTCCCCTTCACTAGGAAACAAAAACAATGGCCGAGTCTTCCCTGCCTCCGTGTCGTTCCCTTCCTAGGCCCCGCCGTCATCCACCGCCCTGGTGCTCTCGGCGTGGCGTGGTCAGCGTGGTCAACTACCGACATGCATCTGAAGTGGACTATACGTGGAGAGGCTAACAGCTGGGTCCACGGCCGCACGCAAGGAAATGGCTCCTTATTACGTGCAAAATAATGATTTCCTCCACCCGACATCTGGGACCCACCGAAACGACCTTTGTATTTCATGAAAAAAACATTACCGCCGCTGACAGCTTGGACCCACCAGCTATATCTTCGCACGCAAGGAAGTGCCTCCTTATTACGCACAAAAAAATGAATACTCCCCCTGCTAGCTGGGACCCAGTATAGTCGGCCTACTAAGTTGACGGGGACGAAGGGCTTTGTCAACTTAGTCAATATGCATGATTCTAGCTCGACTGACCGTACAATGTCCATCCAACGGCCGTAGTGCTTCTTCACCCTCTGGTCTACTTGCTCCAGCTGCCCAAAGCAGCGCCGGTCGTGCCGCCTGCTCCTGCCTCCCGTGGCCGGCTGTGCTGCCGCGAAGGGCTCACCGCCCCCATACTACTCCTACCGTTGGCCAGGCCATCCCTCCAATCCACTCACCCACACCCCCTGTTATTCTGCGGCGACGGCAGCGCAGCCGAACCAGTGAACCCTCGTACTCCTCTCGCGTGGGCATCCACTGCCGCATCTTCCCCGGCACCGTGTCGTCCGCTTCCTAGGCCTCACCGTCGTCCACCGGCATGGTGCTGTCGGCGCGGTGTGGTTAATGTGGTCAATGAACAAATTCCATCAGAAGAATACTGTACGTGGAGAGGCTGACAGCTGGGTCCACGACAGTCGCAATGAAGTGCCTCCTTATTACGCGGAAAATAATTATTCCTCCACCTGACAGCAGGGACCCACCGGACTCCCACCAGTGTATTGCGAAAAAATGTTTGCCCCTGACTGCGGGGACCCACCCGACGGGCCACCGTATTTCGCGAAAAAAGCGTTCCCCCTGCTGTCAGCTCGGACCCACCAGAAGTGCCTCCTTATTACACACAAAAAAATGAATACCCCCCTGCTAGCTGGGACCCACCTTGGTGGGAGGCTGACTTGTGGGCCTACTAAGTTGACGGGGACGGAGGGCTTTGTCAACTTAGTAAATATGCACGATTCTAGCTCAAGTGACCATACGATGTCCATCCAACAGCCATAGTGCTTCTTCAACCTCTGGTCTTCTTGCTCCAGCCGCCCAAACTAGCGCCGGTCGTGCCTCGTGCTCCAACCTCCCGTGGCCGGCTGCGATGCAGAGGAGGCCTCACCGCCCCCTACTACTCCCACCGCTGGCCAGGCCATCCCTCTACTCACCCACACCCCCTGTTATTCTGCGGCGACGGCAGCCTCACACCGCAGCGAACCAGTGAACCCTCGTACTCCTCTACGTGTGGGCATCCACTGCCGCGTCTTCCCCGGCTCCGCGTCGTCCCCATCCTAGGCATCGCCGTCGTCCACCGCCCTGGTGCTCTCGGCGCGGCATGGTCAACGTGGTCAAGGAACGGCTTCCATCGGACGTGGACTGTACGTGGAGAGGCTGACAGCTGGGTCCACGGCCGCAACAAGGAAGTGCCTCCTTATTACGTGCAAAATAATTATTCCTCCACCTGACAACGGGGACCCACCGGACGGGCCACCGTATTTCGTTAAAAAACGTTTGCCCCTGACTGCTGGGACCCACCAGCTACATCTTCGCACGTAAGGAATTGCCTGACAGTCGGGACCCACCTGGTCGAAGCGTACGTAGCGTTGTCATTCTGGTCGCGAATGTGTACGTACATATATACTGGTGGATGTAGAGGCGTGCACATGTCATAGTAGAGGCGCGCACGTAGCATGTACACGTATGTACATCGTCCAGGGTGCAAGAAACAAAATACGGCCATGTATGTGTACATATGGGCGGGGTCTCGAACGCCTACTCGTGCATACGTACGGCCAGGGCTCGTGTACATGGCTGGGTCGGAACGGAGAAACAGCGTCGTCGTTGTGTTCATGGGGAGGCAACGGAATGCGTCTTGTTCATGGGGAGGCAACGGAATGCATCGTGTTCATCGGGAGGGCTTGGACGGAACAGGTGATGGAAACGAGGCCTAGCGTACTGCAGAACGGAGGAAACGGCCTTGTGTTTGACTGGCCACGTTCGAAACGGGATCTTGTTGATCGGGAGGGGTCTGGCATACCGCAAAACGGAGGAAACGGACCTCCTAAGGTCGAAATGGGGGTCCCGTTCATCGGGAGGGGTATGCCGTACCGCAAAACGGAGGAAACGGACTTGTGTTGGAGCGCTACAGTCGAAACGGGGGTCCTGCTCATCGGGAGGGGTGTGGTGTACCGCAAAACGGGACTCCATGGGATACTATTCATCTCCACCGTCGACCCCCTCCAGACTCCACGAGCTACTGTTCATCCACCGTCGACCTCCTCCAGCCTCCACCTGCGACTGTTCATCCAACACGGGCTCCTATTCATCCAGCCTCCACCGCGTGCTACTCCACCGGCTACTGTTCAACCAGCCCTCTCCACGGGCTCCTGTTCAACCAGCCCTCCACGGGCTACTGTTCATCCTGTCCTCCATCGTCTACTGCTCATCCTGCCCTCCACAGGGTGGTCCTGTTCATCCAGCCCTCCACGGGGTCCTGTTCATCCATCCCCAACCGGCTCGATCGATCGGGGTCCTGTTCATCCAGAGGCAACACCACAGGGTCCTGTTCATCCACCCCAGCG
>NC_041388.1:181646099-181727549 GCF_002162155.2 Triticum dicoccoides | reverse complement strand
TCATCCAGAAGCAGCATCGATCGACTTCAGTTAGCAGCAGTAGCGAAGGAATCGCTCGACCGGTTCCAGTTAACAGCCATCGATTGATCGCTCGGGTTCAGTAACGCGTAGCCTGCAGTGCAATCGCTCGGGTTCAGTTAGAGCCCAACGCCTCGCTCGGGTTCAGTTAGAGCCAACGCCTCGCACACACGCGTGTACGTGTACGAAGGAAATGCGCATCGCTCGGCCCCCGACCTCCCACCGTAAATGGGAACTCCCTGAAATTGTCCTCACCCTCGCTTCTACCATGGTTTTTTCTGTCATGGACGGCCCAAAGAATGTCATGCAGTTCTGTCTCCGGCCCACCCAGGATGAAAAGCCGATTTTCTGTCATGATTTTATGTCATAGAAGTAGGAGCCCACCACATCTATGATGATACCGGGTTTTGTCACAATTATCGCCATAGAAGTGTCATATGTATGACATAAAAAAATTTCGTTCGGCCCAAAATGTCATGGATGTGTCTTTTTTTGTAGTGTCTCCTCCTCCGACTTACGTGAGTCTTTGTGTTCTCGAACGTCGATGAGGTAATATGACCCGTTGTTTAAATTCTTGCTGACCACAAAGGGTCCTTCCCAAGGCGGGCATAGCTTGTGTGCATCTGACAGATCCTGGATGAGCCGGAGAACCAGGTCACCTTCTTGAAAAGTCTTGGACTTAACCCGACAGCTGTGATAACAGCGCATGTCCTGTTGATAAATTGCTGACCGAGCCGCTGCTAAGTCTATCTCCTCATCTAACAATTCAAGTGCATCATGTCGGGCTTGTTCGTTATTAACTTCAACGTAAGCCGCCACACGAGGCGAGTCATGACGGATGTCACTAGGCAGCACCGCTTTCGCTCCATAAACCATGAAGAAAGGTGTATAACCCATAGACCTGCTAGGAGTGGTGTTGATACTCCACAACACCAAGGGTAACTCTTCTACCCAATAACCCGGCGTCCGTTGTAAGGGAACCATGAGCCGGGGCTTGAGACCTTTTAAGATTTCCTGATTTGCTCTCTCATCCTGCCCATTAGATTGAGGGTGAGCTACGGAAGAAACATCCAGCCGGATGTGCTCTCTTTGAGAAAACTCCTCCATAGCACATTGGGACAAATTAGTGTCACTGTCAGTGATAATGCTGTGTGGAAAACCAAAGCGAAAAATCACTTTTTTCATGAACTGAACCGCCGTGGCTGCATCACACTTACTCACTGACTCTGCCTTAACCCACTTTGTGAATTTGTCAACTGCCACTAAAAGATGTGTCTTTTTATCCTTGGACCTTTTGAAAGGTCATCCATGTCAAGCCCCAGACTGCAAACGACCAAGTGATTGGAATCATCTGCAATTCTTGAGCCGGCACATGCGCTCGTCGTGCAAATTTTTGACATCCATCACATCTACTGACCAGATCCTCTACATCAGCGTGAGCCATTAACCAATAAAAACCATGACGAAAAGCTTTGGCCACAAGAGACTTTGACCCGGCGTGATGACCAGAATCCCCTTCATGGATCTCATGAAGTATTTCTTGGCCTTCTTCAGGAGAAACACAATGTTGAAACGCTCCAGTGACACTGCGATGGTATAACTCTCCGTCAAAAATCGTCATTGACTTGGACCGCCGGGTTATCTGTCGGGCCAGGGTCTCATCCTCTGGCAACTCGCCCCGGGTCATGTAAGCCAAGAACGGTACTGTCCAATCTGGAATGACATGAAGAGCCACCACCAACTGTGGCTCCGGGTCAGGAACGGCAAAATCTTCCTCTGTAGGTAACTTAACAGACGGGTTATGCAAAACATCTAAAAAGGTGTTAGGTGGCACCGGCTTATGCTGAGATCCCAACCGGCTTAAAGCATCGTCCACTTCGTTCTTCCTACGGTCAATGTGTTCCACCTGATAACCCTTAAAATGTCCAGCAACAGCGTCGACTTAACGGCGATAAGCCGCCATGAGAGGATCCTTGGAATCCCACTTGCCTGACACCTATTGGGCCACCAAATCTAAATCGCCAAGACACCGGACCCGGCTCAGGCTCATCTCTTTATCCATTCGAAGACCATGGAGCAACGCTTCATACTCTGTTGCATTGTTAGTACAAGGAAACATTAATCGCAACACATAAGAAAACTTGTCCCCTCGAGGAGAAGTTAAAACAACTCCAGCCCCCGAGCCTTCAAACTAACTGGACCCATCAAAATGAATCGTCAAATATGTGTTGTCTGGTTTCTCCTCTGGCATCTGCAACTCTGTCCAGTTGTTAATGAAGTCAACCAGCGCTTGAGATTTGATCGCAGTACGTGCCATATACTTTAAACCATGAGACCCAAGTTCAATAGCCCACTTGGCGACTCGTCCTGTGGCTTCTCTATTTTGAATGATGTCTCCTAAAGGAGCAGAGCTAACCATAGTGATTGGGTGACCCTGAAAGTAATGTTTCAGCTTCCGGCTTGCCATGAACACCCCATAAACGAGCTTCTGCCAATGTGGATATCTTTGTTTAGATTGAATCAGCACCTCACTGGCGTAGTAAACCGGCCATTTGACCGGATGTTCCTTGCTAGCCTCCTTGCGCTCCACCACAATGGCTACACTAACAACACGTGAGTTAGGAGCTACATATAACAATAATGGCTCTTTCTCAACTGGAGCAGCAAGAACCGGCGGCTCAGCAAGTTGTTTCTTCAGATTCTCAAAAGCAGAGTTTGCAGCATCACTCCAAACAAAGTCATCCGTCTTTTTCAACATGTGATACAAAGGCATCACCTTCTCCCCTAACCGGCTTATAAACCGGCTCAAAGCAGCAACGCGACCCGCCAACCGTTGAACGTCATTAATGCACAACGGTTTGGCCAGGGCTGTGATTGCCTTAATTTTCTTCGAGTTAGCCTCAATACCTTTGTTAGACACCAAAAAACCCAAGAGTTTGTCAGTTGGGACCCAAAAAATAGACTTGGCCGGGTTAAGCATCATCTTGTAGACCCGGAGGTTATCAAAGGTATCCTTCACATCTGTTCCCAAGGTTTCCTCTTCTCTGGATTTCACCACTATATCATCCACATAAGCATGAACATTACGCCCAATCTGATTGTGAAGGCAATTCTGCACACACTATTGATAAGTCGCCTGGGAACTTTTAAGCCCAAAAGGCATAGACACATAGCAGAAGGCTCCAAACGGAGTGATGAAAGCTGTTTTCTCCTGGTCCTTAACTGCCATCTTGATCTGATGATAACCTGAGTATGCATCCAAAAAACTCAAATGCTCGCAACCCGCCGTAGCATCAATGATCTGATCAATACGAGGGAGTGCAAAAGGGTCAGTCGGACAAGCCTTGTTCAAATCGGTGTAATCCACACACATTCGCTAGGTGTCGTTCTTCTGGAGTACAAGCACCGGGTTAGCCAACCACTCTGGGTGAAAAACTTCAACAATTAACCCGGCCGCCAAGAGCCGGGCCACCTCTTCTCCAATGGCCTTGTGCCTTTCCTCGTTAAACCGTTGAAGAAACTGCCTGACCGGCTTAAACTTCGGATCAATATTAAGAGTGTGCTCAGCGAGTTCTCTCGGGACACCTGGCATGTTAGAAGGTTTCCATGCAAAGATGTCTCGGTTCTCACGGATGAATTCGATGAGCGCGCTTTCCTATTTTGGATCCAAGTTGGCACTGATGATGAACTGTTTGGATGAGTTGCCAGGCACAAAATCAACCATCTTGGTGTCATCAGCTGACTTGAATTTCAACACCGGTTCATGCTACGTAGTTGGCTTCTTCAAAGACGTCATGTCTGCCGGGTCAACATTATCTTTATAAAACTTTAACTCCCCTGTTGCACAAACAGACTCAGCATAAGCGGCATCTCCTTCTTCACACTCCAGGGATATTTTCCGGCTTCCATGTACCGTGATGGTGCCTTTATAACCCGGCATCTTGAGCTATAGATACACATAGCACGGCCGAGCCATGAATTTGGCATAAGCCGGCCATCCGAACAGAGCATGATATGGGCTTTTGATCTTAACCACCTCAAAAGTTAACTTCTCAGCCCTGGAATCATATTCATCCCCAAAGGCTACTTCCAGTTCAATCTTACCAACTGGGTATGCCGACTTGCCAGGCACAACACTATGAAAAACAGTGTTGGATTGCTTATGACTCTTATCAGTCAACCCCATCCAACGGAATGTCTCATAATAGAGGATGTTGATGCTACTGCCTCCATCCATGAGCACTTTAGTGAATTTATATCCACCAACCTCAGGTGCCACTACCAAGGCTAAGTAAACCGGATTATCAACCCGGGGAGGATGATCTTCTCTGCTCCACACAATAGGTTGTTCTGACCACCTCAAATAACATGGAATCGCCGGCTCAACGGCATTGACAGCCCTCTTATGAAGCTTCTGGCCCCTCTTGCATAAACTAGTGGTAAATACATGGTACTGCCCACTATTCAACTGTTTTGGGTTGCTCTGATATCTGGATTGTTGCTGCTGATTACCTTGGTCGGGTTGTGGATTATAACCTTCCTGGTTACCCGGATGGCCCTGACTGTGAAAACCGCCCCCGCCTGAACCGGCACTCGGGCCATGAAAGCCGCCTCCGCCTGAACCGCCGCCAGGCCGTGACTACCATCAAATGTGTCAGAATTTTTAAATGCCTTCATTATCGTACAGGCTTTCCACAGATGGGTGGCTGGCTTCTGCCGGGTGCCATCTCTTGGACAAGGTTCATTCAATAGTTCCTCGAGGGTGGGACCCGACCCGCCTGACTGAGGGGGTTGCCTACCCTTGCATCGTTGGTTGTTTCCCTGTGCATTGGTGTTAGCCACAAATTCGTCAACCTTACATTTATTACCTCCTTGATTTGTCGGGTTATGCTGGTGACCCTTGCCGTTGCCGTTCTTCTTTCCCTTCCCTGTTTTTTCTTCATCAGACATGGGATCCTTCGTACTGTTAGAATTAGCATACTTGACCAAGGCCGCCATCAAATGGCCCATGTCATTGCAGTCACGCTTGAGCCGCCCCTGCTTCTACTTCAGAGGTTCAAAACGGCAATTTTTCTCCAACATTAAGACTGCCGAGCCGGCATGCATCTTATCAGATGAATGTATTATCTCCTGGACGTGGCGCACCCAATGGGTCATGGACTCACCTTCCTCTTGCTTACAATTAGTCAGGTCCAGGATTGACATAAGTTGTTTGCATGTGTCCTTGAAGTTCTGAATGAACCGGGCCTTTAATTCCGCCCATGAGCCGATGGAATTGGGGGGCAATCCTTTCAACCATGTGCGAGCCGTTCCATCCAACATCATAGTGAAATACTTAGCCATTGCTACATCGCTGACTTCCAACAGCTCCATCTCCATCTCATAACTTTCAATCCAGGCCCTAGGTTGCAAGTCGGCCGTGTAATTAGGCACCTTACGAGGCCCCTTGAAGTATTTTGGCAAGCACTCATTACGTATAGCTGGCACCAAGCAAGGGATACCTCTTGTTCTTGTGGCTACTCCTGCCTCAACAGAGGTTGCCGGATAAGCTGGAAAAGCCTGATGAGCCACCTGCTCAGCTGCCAGTTGCACCGCCCGCTCAGGCTCTTGACGGATCCTCTCCTGATCCTCCAAGTTAAGGGCTCCACCCTGTGCCAGCCCATGCCTGCGCGCTTGGTTACGGCATTGAGCGTTGCTCGACATAGCGGCTGAGTCAATATGCCTGCTATAGCTCGGGCTCTGGCTTGGGCGAGGGGTTGAATGGATTCTATCTCGACTGTAAGAGTACGCATCCTGCTGCGCCAGAGCCGTCTGAAGAAGTTCTCTCGCCCTTCGTGTTTCAATTGCTGTCGGAGAGTCGCCTTCCATCGGGAGAGCCGCCAAACGAGTCGATGCAGCAATGAGATTCTCCAAAGGATTGGAAAAGTGACCCAGTGGTATTGGTGTATAATGAGGCGTAGTGGTATCCATACGAGGTGGTTCCATGGCCCGTGGCTGAACCGGCGCTTCGGGTGTCGTGACCCGATTTGCCTCCGGCGGGTTACTTGGACCGGCCGCGGGTGTGTGGAAAAGGTTACTAGGATCGAACGTCAGAGGTAGACGTGACTGAGTTTTCTGGTGCCTTCCCCTCATGACCTCGTTTGACGCGTTTAGATCCACTGAGAGCCGGAAAGTCTCCACTTGAAGCTGCTGAGCACGAGCGTCCAAAGCCACCCGCTCTGCGGTCATCCTGACCTCTTCTTCTGCTAAATTTCCCTTGGCCTGTGCCATCTCTTCGCGTACCCGTGCCACCTCTGCGTCATGCTGAGCCTTATCCGCCGGCTCCACCACAGCAGTCAACAGAGCTGTCAACTTATCTAGGAGGTCCATTAGCATCTGAGCCGGGGGGCGCGCGGGGTCTCCTGACCTGACTGCTACCGACCCGGTGGTTACTGCTGCCACGGTCGTAGAGTTCTGCCCGGGTTGAGTGCCAGCCATGAAAACTCCGGCTTGATTCGGTGGCTCGGAGAGGTCCAGAATACTGCTACCATCAGAACAGACCCCAAGCACGCCATCTTGTAGTTGATACAAAGAATTTGTCTCGCTTGAGGACGACACATCGTCGGAACAGATGGTCGTCTCACCACCATCCGCGGATCCTTCAGAAAACTCACCTCCATGGATGCAACCCATGAAGGCACGCTTTACGGCAGGTTGGGCCCGGACGGATCTCGCACGCTAAGCCATCTCGATGATGTTGGTACGGACATCCGGCTCAGGGCCCGATTCGCTGATCCGGCCGATGAAGACATGAATTCCGCCAAAGGGGACCCGGTACCCGTACTCAATTGAGCCAGCCTCGGGGACCCAGCCTTCATCGTCGATGTAGAGTTTGCCGCGATGACTCTTGGTCATCCGGCCCACAGCGTATCCCTTGAGCCCTTCGAAGTTGCCCTTCAAGAACTCAAATCCATCGTGCGCTGGCCCCACGGTGGGCGCCAACTGTCGTGGAATTGTCACGGCAGATGTCCTAGCAAAAGGACTTAGTCATAGGCCCATCGCAACTAGGAAGCTTAAAGGGGTTAATCGAGACAAAGGACACGAGAGGTTTTATACTAGTTCGGCCACTTACGATGATGGTAAAAGCCTACGTCTAGTTGTATTAGAATTGCTGGGATTTGGATGACCAGGGAGCGAATACGCTTTGCCTGGCTTCGAGTTGTTGTTTCTTGCCCTAAGTCGCCCCGGGTCGTCTCCTTATATACACGGGTTGACGCCTGGCGGCCTACAGAGTCCTGGTCGGTTCATAAAACGTGTCCGGCTCGGTGACTTCTTTATATGCCTTTATTTACATGTCTTTCTTTACATACGATGGTTTATAATATTGGGCCTTAAGCTGCCTCTGGGCTTAAGCCTTCTACAAGCCTTAATAAACTATCACCTTGAACATTACTGGGCTCCTTTTGTAACCTGCCGTTGGGGTTGACCCGGCCCCTCCTGGGCGGGTCTTACCTGGTAGCTATATTCCCAACATTACTCGTCGTCTGAAAAGTCTGCAACATAATACGTTCAGCCCGAAAACGGGTCAGCACATGGAATATGCTGGCAATGTAACACAATAGAGCAGTGAACAAATAAATGCTATCACTACATGCATATATGGCTGGTGGAGGCTCTATGGTTAAAAAGTTTTTGCGAAAAGCCAATTTTTCCCTACAACAAAGGAATATATTTTATTTAACTATCATGGTAGTTGAAACAACATCGAGAATGGTACCCCCATATCGATCCCAATTAAAAGTAATTATCAACCCAACATGTTAATTTAGAGTGATGAGATCCATCGGATAATTCAAGAACCACATACTCAAGATGTCCCTAACCGGGGACACGGCAAACCATGATTAGTTTATACACTCCGCAAAGGTTTGCACACTTTTCCCCACAAAACTCGATCTCCTCCGTTGGATTTCTCGCACTACATGGTGTTTGAGAAACGGATGACCGAGACACAGTTTTTCAAAAGCATTAACTCTAACCCCGGGTAGACTGTACCAACCTATATCCCCTACATCTGATAGTCTACCACTAGAAGAGGTCATGCAACTTACTCCACTATGCTAGATCTCATAATAGCTTGTGGCTGCACACGGAAGTTTCAAGCATGAATAATCTTATGATCCCTTTGAGCCAGGGTGGCGGACCATAGGAGGATCACATGGTATAACCCCAAGATCTCCTAGGACAACACTGGTATAAACCAAGGTGCCCACAAGAAATCCACCCAGATGTTTATTAAAGTTGCCACCTTAAGTTGAACCATTAGTTAAAAATCTCACTCTGTCGTGGATACACTCAACCCAATCCATGTCTATGAGCATAGCAATATAAGTATAACGTAGAAGTAACTCCCAACGGTTTGATAATAAACAGGTAATAGGTTCTACCTCATCGTCTACTTCTCAAACCCACATGTTAAGAGATCCTACTCATGCAATGTGTGAGGGTTGAAACTAATGCATAAAAACTGGGAATGAAAGAGTATGATCAATGTGTTACTTAGCATACATAAGCACTCAAGAAAAGATGCACGGGTAAAACTCAAATAAGAAGATCTAACCAGAAAGCTCAACTGAAGAACTCCGGTTTGCAAAAAGAATGAAATCGAACGGAGCAACGAAACTCAAACTATGAAAAAACAAGATCCGATTACTAATCTGGACTAAAGTTAAAATTTTGCAGTATCAAAATCTTGTTCAAATTGGTTAAACAGAAAGAGGGATTCGATACGAAGATCTAGGCGCTTGTTTCACCCGATTTGGATAAACGAGCGAAAAGATATACTAGATCGAAGATTAGGGCAGAAATCGCGATCGAAAATAATCGTGGAAAAACCCTAGAAAAAGAAAACTGACGAACAGGCTAACGAACGAATGTTCGCTGCCTATAGCTAACCGGTGAACGGCGTTCATTAAAACTGATCTAGGGTTTCGAAAAAAACCAGTGGTTTTCCTGAGAAAACCGGGCGGCGGCGGCGACTACCTCGGTGGCGGGGCAGTGGTGGCGTGGCGGCGAGGCGGCGCCGATGGACGGCGGCGGCGCGGCACAGTGAGGCGGCGATAGCGGACGGCGATGGCGGCGGAGCGGCGGCGCGGCGCGGCGAGGCGACAGCGGCGGCAGCGTGACTTGGGCCTCGGGGTTTCACGGGCTTCGGCCTATAAAGCTGGCCAGGACAACAGTCCTAGCCGGACACGACCCGGTAGGCCGGTTCACTTTTTTTTTAAAATAAACACTGACGCAGAAAAATAAATAATAGAAATACCAAACGGACCCAAAAAATCTTTAAGTAAGTTTTCACGGTCCTCTAATAATATTACGGACAAAGTGAACATTTATTTAGATCTCTAAATCAATTTTGAAAAATGCATATTTTTCCTAATTCAAATAAAATTGCTATAAAATCAAAATAAATATCTTATTTGATTTTAATATTTTTCCTGTAATATTTACTTTGTTTTGGAGAAGTCATATTATCTCCTCTCATATATTTTAATTACAAATATTTTTGGCGAGGAAAAATAATTAAAACCAAATGATCCTCTTCTCAAAATTTGAGAGAACTCAAATATGAAAATAACGAAATTTCCAACTCTCTCCGTGGTTCCTTGAGTTGCTTAGAATTTCGAGGATTCGCGAAACGAAAATGTAGTAAAATATGATATGCATGAATGACCTATATATAACTTTCCAAATTGAAAATTTGGGATGTTACAGCTTGACCATGATCTTTAGCGTGCGTAGGATTTTTTTTGAAATTACTGCGTTCCCCAACAGCCACATGAATGGAAAAGGGCTGCTTTGGTAACTCCATTGTTTTCCCCACTTTGCCCGCAACATTCTTCCCTAGAGCCACTCCCCTTCCCTCTTCACGACCCCCAACCACGGCAAGCCGCCAAATCTAGTCCTCTACCGCAGCGGTGGACCTCACACCCCGCCGGATCTACCTTCCGCACCTTGGAACCCCCAACTGCCAACTCACCACTTCACCGGAGCCGCTTCACCGACTGGTTTGTCCACCGCTGCAGATCTCCTTGACTGCCATCATGGTCCACCGCATCGGATCTGCTTAACCGGTGCCCTCGCCCACCATAGTGTAGGCCCTTCACTGACTCCCTCGTCCGCCCCATCGCTGGCCCTTCATACAAGCCCTCGTCCGCCGCAACAGATCCGCCTCACTGAAAGCACAATACACCGAGCCTGCCGAAGCCTTCATCCAGTGCACCGGACCTGCTCCACGGACGCCATATTCAACTCCACCGGCCCTGCTTTACTGACGTGCAGCCTCATTAGGTTATTTCGATTTGTACTCCTTCAACTTCTCTCTTCTTTATCGTGCAACTATTAACTTACCACAGATGACCTTTCTTATATGTCGACAGGCGCCACAACCGAAACACCAGGGCCGTTTCAGCGACGGTAACAGCCTGCCCAAACTCAACCGCAACACGAGCACCATCGACGATCCTTAGCTATCAAGTATGACAACGATACCCATACGCCGCCGAGAATCAGGTACTATTATCCAATGGCCCGCGCCTACGTTCACTTTCTTAGCATAAGCACCACACCTTTGAATTTCTTCAGGGCATCATTCAATTTTTCGTGAGAGGGGTTATTCTGCTTGCACCTATAGGGCCATACTTCTGGCAGTGAACATGTTACATGTGCTAAATTACATACCAGTGCACATATAGTTTTTTTTGACAGAGTGACAGTAGGGGAAAAACCCATACTGTTTATCATATATCTATATGCATGGGAGGTTTACATAGACATATCAGCTACTTTACATCATACTGCAACCACACCTAAGGTGTAGATGCCCAACCAGTTAAAAAATAGAAAAGGAGGGTATACAATAGAAGTACGAAAGTTGATCAGAGCAGCTCTATGCGCTGCTTTCACCCTATGTTGTAGTAAGGACAAATCTTCCTTGAATCGATTGTGCCAAGAGTCAACATTGGGAGCTAGTCCCTTGAAATGTTTGTTATTTCTCTCCTTCCAAATACTTCATGCTACGGTCAAGAATGTTTCATAGAAGAATGGGTTCCGCTAGACCTCCTTTGTGGTTTGAAGAAGATCGATGCGACAGAGGAATGTTGGCCAAGCCAAGTTTAGTCGAGCCCAGCAACTCTAACTAAAAGGGAAAGAGAAGATCATGTAATCCACCATCTCCTGAATGTGGTAGTTGCAGAGGACGCAGTTGAAGTTGTTGCCAATATTATAGCGCCTCCTCTTCAACATGTTACACGTGTTGAGTCTGTAATGAAACAAGAGCCAACCAAAAACTATGATTTTCATGGTGCACTTGGATTTCCAAAGTTGACTGAATGCTTGATGTTTCAACCCGTCCCTAAAGTAGTTTTTATAGTAGTCCTTCGGTTTTGTCGGGGGTTTGGTGCGACATATGCCAACGGACGGCTTATCATGGTGGGGGCGAGTAGAACGTCGCCGGTGCCTGGAAACGGGATGAGGCGAAGACATGCACGCCGGCGAATCTTACCCAGCTTCGGGGCTCTCCGGGGAGATAATACCCCTACTGCTGCTCTGCGGGGTCTCCGCATGATCACTATGGTCAAGTGTTTACACGGTTGCTCCTTGAGCTATTTCTGGTGGTAGGAGAGGGCAAGGCTAGCTCTCTCCTTCTATCTGGTATGGTATAGAACTACTGGGATCCAACCCTTTGCATGGGTGCCCTGGGGGTTTATATTGGCCTACCCCCCAGGGGTACAATCGTAATTCGACTGGGCGGGGCCCAGCCGTCAGCGCCTCTGACCTCCGACTTTTCTGCCGACTGGTGGGGCCCGCCGACTGGTCTGGTACGGAGCCGATAGGCCGCGTCCGCCGCGGGCGGGTCTTGCCGGCCGTTGATTACTGTAGCGTGCTTTTGATGACGCAGGCTTGGTCATGGGGTCGTGGCAACAGCCCCGCCACCTGGCGGGCGATCACTGTGGCCACTCCCCATCTCATCTTGATTAATGGCGCGTGGGCCCCAGGGAGGGCTCTGCCGACTCCCCCGGGCCGACTCCCGACGGGTCCGAATGGCGGTTCTCCCGTCGTCTCCCGGGGTCTCGCTGACTGGTGGGCCTTGCTGCCTCCGGGCCGTACAGACAAGCCGTCGTGGGCGCAGGACTTGGTACTGTGGTGTTGATGTCAGGGCCGGCCGGGCAATAGTGCCACGCCGCACGGAGATCTTCCCGGGTACGGCGTGCTGTGGCCATGCCTGCCCTTGGTAAGGGGCGGAGTGGGCTTCACTGTAGCCACGCCTCTGCCCCGTCCCCCTCGATGGGGTCATGGTTCGTCGGAGTCGCCGGCCGAATCCCCAAAGCCGGCTTCTCTAGAAGTCGTCCCTGGGACTCGGCCATGAGCGGGCAGTCGGCCGCTCCGCTGTCGACTCCTCAAGAGATGGCTCTTCGCCTGGGGTCTTGAGGGGCGCAGCCTGCCCTGATGTCTTGAAAGGTTATGGGACTCGGGTTGGCCCACCCGTGGCCCAGTACTCCGACAGTAGTCCCCGAAGCGGGTGAGGCGCCACGGATGATCGGCCGATAAGGCATAGCAGTTTCTCTTTCCGGGTGCTCAACACATGGTCTTGATTAACTTCTGCCGGGCCGTCTAGAAGGAGTCGGACTTGCTCAACTCAGACTTCACTCAATTTTGACTTGCTCGGTATTTCGAACATCGCGGCGGAATTTTAAGTGGCGTGCTAGCGAAGCCTCCAGGCCGCCGCCCGTTCTTAGCCTGTCATGCGGGGGCACGTGGCTAGGTCGTCCTGGCAGCCCACATGCGCGACAGGAAAGGCCCACAGGCGGGGCCCGCCACTACCGCGCCTCGGCGCCCGAGCGGATCTGCTGCGGCCCCGGTGGACGGTTGGGATTCCTGTGGAGTTACTGCACGCAGTAACTTTACGTGGATCGTGGGGGCATGGGGTTGTGGGCGCAGTAAATCCCCACGTCCGCCCCCTCGGCTTCGCAGCCCATGGGGCTATAAGTAGGGGGAAGTGGGGGACACGCGCGCCCCTCCTTCCCACTACCCCTCGCTCTCTTCCTCCTTGCTGCTCCTCGCTCTCCTCCTCATTGCTGCTTCTCGCTCTCCTCCTCACTCCGCCGCACTCCCAAGCTCTGGCGAACGCCACGGTGACAGCTCGCAATAAGTTCTTCCTCCACTGCCGCGCCTCCCCCCGTGTGTTCCGGCACCTGGGACGGTTTCGAGGTCCATGAAGACCATATTGAGTTCCTCCGCCGAACCCGTCGGCTTCCCAGCGAGGATCGCGTGCAGGTGCGTCTCACGTCGGAGGGGGAGATTTCCCCTGCCCCGCAGGAGGGCGAGCAGGTCATCTTCCACTTGCACTGCCTACGCAGGCCGAGGCTGCCGGCGAGCAGCTTTTTCCGGTCTTTCTTGGAGTTCTACAGCCTCCAGCTGCACCACCTCACCGCCAACACGGTGGTGCTGCTATCCGCCTTCGTGGCCTTGTGCGAGGGCTTCCTTGGAGTCCTCCCCACCCTCGAGCTCTGGGGGGAGTTCTTCTTCTCCAAGCTCGGCACCCAGGCCGCGGGCGTGCCGGCTCAATGCGGCGCCTTCATCATCGTGCGAAGGTCAGGATCTGACAACCCCTTCCCCTCCATCTCGCTGATAAAGTCGGTGAAGATGTGGGAGAGATCCTACTTCTACGTCAGGAACGTCGCCACGAGGGGCGACTGGGTCAATCTGCTGGCTTTCGAAGCCGGCCCGCCGTGTGGGAGACTGCCCAACTGGTCGTAACGGGCCAGGTCGCTGACGCCTGCGGGAGCCGGCGCCATCACGCGACTCTGACTGCTGATGCAGTCGAAGGGTCTGACTGGTCCGGACCTTCTGGCCGCCTTAGTCTCGCGCCGAGTTCTCCTGCTCCAAGGCCGCCCTCACATGATATGCCAGATGAGCGGGCACCGCGACCCGAGTCGGATGTGCACCAAGGACATGCCTCACGAAGAGGTGACCTTCATGGTGAACTACCTCTCGGACAACAGGCTCCTGGAGGACTGGCGATTCGGCAAGGAGCCGTACTCCTGCACCAACCCCCCGCCCGTGGTGAGTCGCCTTTCCTTTCTTTCTTTCAGATATTCTTCTTCTTGCTGAGTTTGGTTTTGACCAGTCGTCTTTGGTTATAATCCCCTTCTCCACCCACCAGCCGGCACCTCAGGGCCGGCCCGTGAGTTCCTTGCCGACCGGGCGGAGAGCGACATCGACGACCCCGATCTCGGGGCAGCGGCTCTGGAAGACGACGCCGAGGGAGGAGGAGGGACTGTAGGCAACTGCAGGCCTTCAGCTACCTTCACTGACTGGCCTGAAGACAGTGCCGAGGGAGAAGTCGCCCCTCGCCATCGGCCAGGAGCAGCCAGCCTGGCGCGGGCTCTTCTGCCGTGCCGGGCGCTCCAGGCGGCGGGAAGAAGCGCAGGGCCGTGCCGACCTTGTTCGACAGTCGGTCGAAGAAGCCCAAGGGCTTGGCTGCGGTGACCCGGCGGGACGAGGCAGCCGCGAAGGCCATCCGCTTCCGTAAGGAAATGAAGAAGCCGCCGTTGGACTCCGCGTAAGTATTCTGTCTTCAAAGTTTTATTCTTTCTTCGTGATTTGTCTGAGTCTCTGCTTGCCCCTCTTTCTTTAGGGCTCCCCTCGCCCTTTGCGGGTCACCGCCGCCTCCGTCATGGGGTCAGCGGAGACGTCCGCCACTACTCAGCGGATTGACCCCGCCGCTGACCTCCGGGAGGCGACGGAGCGGAATGCGCAGGAGAGGCGCAACGAAGAAGAGGCCCTCCGCCTGGAGAAGGCGGAGGCCGACAGGGCGGAGGCCTCTGCTAAGAAAAAACTAGCGGAGGCCAAAGCCGCCTCCGCGGCGAAGCAGCAGGCTGAGGAAGCCGCACGCCGCTAGTCGGCCTTGCTCGTCACCCTGCTGAACTCCGCGCCGCCGCCTCCGGAGCTCATGGGGCCAACTGGAGAAGCAGGCGGGGAGAACCTCGTCGAGGAGAGGGAAGGTGGCGACCCCTCTACTCCGGTTGCAAATGTTCCGCCGCCGTCTGAAGGCACGCAAGGCGAGCAGCCAGCAGACCCTCCGGTGCTGCCGACCGAAGACGAGGCCGTGGCGAGGCTACTCCTCCAGGTCGGCTCGCCAACGCGCCGTCGTCTGGAGAAGGCGACTTCGGCACCCCGCCCCCTGGAAGCCGGCACCGCCAGCTCGGCGGCCCCAGACGCCGAGGCGATGAGCGCCGCACCTGTTGGGTGGGTGCGAGGAGGCGGCACGGGGCCGCTGAACCGGGCGCTCCTAGACGTCCAGGAAAAGCTCCGTGCTGAGGGCGACACTCTCCATAGTTGCACCAAGGCGTTCCTAGCATCACAGGCAGCCGTCCGGGTATGTCTTTTTTTTGGTCTTTGTTTTCTTGCTCCTCTCTTTGGGGGCACGCCAGCGCACCCACTGGGTGTAGTCCCCGAGTTTCAGGCCGGCTGCTAAGCAGGCGGCTCGGAACTCCAATTGATGAACTTCTGCATACTAACTTTGTCTGAAATGCTTTTCGCAGGATTACCACAACCTCCGCATCACTGCCTTCAACCGTAACGTTGAAGAGCTGGGCAAGCGGACTGCCGACTTGGCGGAGAGCCGGAGTAAGTCCTTTTTTCCTCTCTGGGGGGCGCGCTAGTGCACCCGCGGGCTGTAGTCCCCGAGATTCGGGCCGACTGCTGAGCAGTCGGGCCGGATCTCCCCGGCGACCTACTTTATTGACGACTATTATCTTTCTTCCTTTCCTTCAGGGGCCAACGCTGCTCTTCAACAGCAGCTGACCAAAGCCAACTCCACCCTGCGTGCCAAAGGGGAGGAGTGCAGCAAGCTCGCCACAGAGCGCGATCTGCTGGCCACTCAGTTGGCCAAGCAGAAGGAGCTACTTGTGAAGTCGCAGAGGGAGGCGGAGGAGACGGAAACTGCCCTCTTGGCCGAGTTTGCGAGCAAGCGCTCCTCCTAGTCTGACAAGGAGGCGCTGCTGTCCTCCGGCTTCCACGAGATTGAAGACATCGTTGATGGTGAGTCTCTTTATTTTCTTTCCTCGAGCTGCTGATTTAAATCGTGCCGACTCCTGGTTTTTGACTTGCTTCTTCGTTTCTTCGTGCCTATGCAGACTTCTTCCCTAGGCAGTCGTAGGCCGCCATCCAAGCCATCTAGGCTGATCGTGAGTGTCGGAGGGCGGAGGGCGCAGAGATCACCGCCGATGCCCCCTGAACTCTTGACGAGCACATCCTAAGCATCGAGGCTCGCCTCCGGCCGGCTCACCAGATGCTGCGCCAGCTCCAGCGCGTCGGTGCCCAGGCGATTGCCACCCTTTGGCCGGATATGCAGGCTCCGCGCACCCCCGTCCTGACGGCCAACTGGCTGGAGGTCGCGGCTGCTCGTCTTGAGGACTGGAAGGGCTCTTCGGCCCGGGCTGGAGCGCGCCTGGCCTTGGAGTTCATCAAGGCGTGGTACCCGGGGCTAGATCTAGACCGGTTGACCACGCTTCGGTCGGAGGCCCAGCCGGAGCTGGCGGCTGCAGAAGATGCCCTCGTCAAACGTGCTGCGGCAATCGCCGAGTACACTAACACCTGCATCTTCGTCCCCGAGCGGTCTGAAGACGGTGAGGAGGTACCGCCAGAGTGGTTTGGGATGAACCCAGACTACGGCGAAGACTTGGCAGAGGTGATTGGCTCCAGCGTCGAGGAGGAGGACGAAGCAGAGGATGGAGGCGAGGCGGAGGCACCAGAAGACGGAGCAGACGGCCAGCCTCAGCCCGACCGCGCCTCCAACAACGATCTGCGTGCGACCGGGTCGACTGCCACCGGAGGTGATCAAGCCGAGACTAGCCAGCCGGCTGCCCGACGCCTGAAGCTAGCGCCTCCTCCGACCCTCCGAATCCGTCTGCCGCCTCCTAAGCTGCCGATGTATCTTTTATTTTATCTGCTACAGTAGTCTTTCAAGAACTTATTAATTCGCACAATTCCACCAGTGGGGTGTATTTTGAACCTCTACTCGACAATTCGGCCAAGGGCCTATGTTATGTAAATATACATATCTATCTTTTCTTGCTCATTGTTCTTTTGGCTTTTTTCCTTTGCCGCTTTCTCTTAGTTGCCTGCCTTGCCAATCAGACAGCCGCTCTGCGGACTGTTGCTGGATCAAGTGCTAGGCTACTTTGGGAAAGCAAGTACTTAGCCAATTTCAAGATTGTTTGAGCAAGTTGGATAGAAAACGACAATCCGACTATCCAAGAGTCGGTTTGCGAGAAAGGCTGGAAGCCGTCTTGAGCTATGTTTTATGCTTTGAGTCCTTAGCCATTTTTCATGCGAGCACCCATTCTACCTTACCTCTGCCCACCGTACAGTCGCTCTGCGAGCTGCGGCTTCTGACAGAAGACGGCTTAGGTGTTACACACTACTTGTCCGGCTACAGGAAGCATTTCATAGTGCAAGGCGGCATGTCCCCGGGCCGACTTGTCGAGCCCGGTGCCAAGCGGCGTGACAAAGAGTAACATACTTGTAGGCATAATTTTTATCATACAAACAAAAGAGGGCAGTCCCCGAGCTCGTCTCGGGGGGCCCAAAGTCTTGGTACTTTAATACAAAAGGTAGCGTGGTACATACTGCATCAACTCTAAAATCTTCGGAGGAGATTTGCGTTCCATGGCCGCTCTATCTCCTTGCCGGAGTCGTCCCTCTTGCGTGCTTGGGGCTTCTGAGCATCGATCAGGTAGTAGGAATCGTTGCCCAGTACTTTGCTGATGATGAAAGGGCCTTCCCAAGGCGCCGACAGCTTGTGCTGGCCGACTGTTCGCTGGATTAGCTGGAGCACAAGGTCTCCTTCTTGGAAAGATCTTGGCCTGACCTTCCTGTTGTGGTATCGGCGCAGGCTCTGCTGGTAGATGCTGGACTGGCTGAGTGCCAACAGCCGGCCCTCTTCCAGCAGATCGGCGCCGTCTTGTCGTGCTTCTTCTGCTTCCTCCTTGGTGTACATGGTGACTCGTGGGGAGTCAAACTCTATGTCCGTTGGGATGATGGCTTCGGCACCATAGACGAGGAAGAAGGGCGTGAAGCCGGTTGACTTGTTTGGAGTCGTGCGGAGACTCCAGAGGATGGTTGGCAGCTCGTCGAGCCAGCAGCCAGCCGAGCGCTCCAGAGGCTCGATCAACCGAGGCTTGATGCCGGACAGGATGAGGCCGTTTGCCCGCTCCACTTGGCCGTTTGACTGCGGATGGGCGACGGACGCTAGGTCCAGTCGGATGCCCTGTGTTGCACAGAAACAGGCCAAGGCGCCTTTGGCAAAGTTTGTGCCATTATCGGTGATGATGCTGTGTGGTATGCCGTACCAAATTGTGATATCGGTGATGAAGGTCACGGCAGTCGGACCGTTCAGTTTCTTAATTGGCTTCACTTCCACCCACTTGGTGAACTTGTCCACTGCGACAAGTAGGTGAGTTAAACCACCTCGTGCTGTCTTGAATGGTCCCACCATGTCTAGACCCCAAACTGCGAAAGGCCAGGCAATGGGGATGGTCTTGAGCGCGGAAGCTCGCTGGTGCGGCTTGGAGCTGAACTTCTGGCACCCTTTGCTTTTTTGGACCAACTCCTTGGCCTCTTCCAAGGCAGTCGGCCAGAAGAAACCGTGCCGAAAGGCTTTGGCGATGAGTGCTCTTGAAGCCGCATGGTGGCCGCATTCTCCTTGATGGATGTCTTTGAGGATCTCCTGGCCTTGCTCTGGCTCTACGTAGCGCTGGTAGACACCAGTGACGCTGCGCCTGACCAGCTCTCTGTTGATTATGGTATAGGCTGCCGCCCGGCGTTGTACTTGCCGAGCTGAGGTCTCATCAGTTGGTAGCTCTTTGTTCACCAGGAATTTGAGGATGGGCTGGGCCCATGAGGGTGCTGCTATTTCTTCGACTACCAGAACTGCGACTTGGACGAGGGTGGCTGGGCTGGGAGGCGGTAGGCTGGAGTCAACAGCCGCTTGCTGGGTTGATGAAGTCCCCAGGTCGACTGGCGCGGTCCTTGGGCCGAGTTCTGGAATCTTCGAGTCCACCACCGCAGTCCCCGGGCCGGGCTCGACTGTGGCAGCTTTGGAGTCGCCCGCCAAAGTCCCCGTTCTATCTGTCAGAGCTCTGGAGTTGGATCCGCCGTCTTCGGGAGGAGCCGGCACAAAAATGGAGTCTGATTCTGGTGAATGCTTGACAGACGGCTTGAGGAGGCGTTGAAGGGCGACGCCAGATGGTATTGCTTGGCGGATATAGCCAATTCGTGCCAAGGCGTCTGCTTGGTCATTGTCGTTTCTTGGCACATGGAGGAACTCGCACCCTTTGAAATACCCGCTAAGTTGCTGTACGAGGAAACGATAGCTCGCCATGTTTGCGTCTTTCGCGTCCCAGTGGCCAGATGACTGCTGGACCACTAAGTCCGAGTCGCCATAACACAAGATCCGGCGGATGCCAAGTTCTTTGGCAAGCCAGAGCCCGTGAATGAGCGCCTCATACTCGGCCACCTTGTTGGAGGCGGAAAAATGGATTTGCAGTGTATATTTGAGCTTGTCACCTTTGGGAGAGGTGAGGACGACGCCGGCTCCCAAGCCGGTGCGCATCTTGGAGCCGTCGAAGTGCATCCGCCAATGGGTGGAGTCAGGCGCTGGAGGCAGGTACTGGGTCTCAGCCCAGTCGACGAGGAAGTCGGCCAGTGCTTGTGATTTGATAGCGGTGCGGGGCTGGTAGTAGATGGTGTAAGGAGCCAGCTCTATGGCCCACTTGGCCACTCGACCAGAGGCATCTCGGCTACCGATGATCTCGATAAGTGGAGCCGTGCAGACCACTGTGATTGGATGCTCTTGAAAGTAAGGCTTCAATTTCTTGGCGGCAAAGTGCATGCCATAGCACATCTTCTGGTAGTGGGGGTAGTTCTGCTTGGAGGTCGACAGTACCTCGCTCAGGTAATATACTGGTCTCTGGACAGGTAGCGCCTTGCCTTCCTCCTTGCGCTCTACTACAATGACTGTGCTGACTACTCAGCTTGTGGCGGCGATGTACAGGAGCATAGATTCCTTGGGAGTCGGAGCCGCCAAGACGGGTGGAGTAGTCAGCATCTTCTTCAACTAGTGGAAAGCTTCGTCTGCCTTATGGTTCCACTCGAAAAAAGTGGTCTTCTTCATGAGTTGGTATAAGGGGAGAGCTTTCTCGCCCAGCCGACTAATGAATCGGCTGATGGACGCCAAGCAGCCGGTGAACCTCTGCACATCTAGCAGTCGGCTGGGTACCGTTCAGAGACCAGGAAACCTAGAAACTGGCCGGCTGGTACTCCGAAGACACACTTCTCGGGGTTGAGCTTGATCTGGAACCGATGCAGGTTCTCAAAGGTCTCCTTGAGGTCTTCCAGCAATGTTCATCGCTTTTCCGTCTTCACCACCACGTCGTCCACGTAAACATGGGCGTTCCTGCCGAGCTGCTTGAGGAGGCACTTCTGCATGCAACGCTGAAAGGTGGCGCTGGCATTCCTTAAGCCGAACGTCATGGTGAGGTAGAAGAATGCTCCAAACGGCATGATGAAGGCGGTCTTTAATCTGTCAGCCGGATTTAGCTTGATCTGGTGATATCCTGAGTATGCATCCAAGAAGCTCAACAACTCGCATCCAGCTGTGGAGTCTATCACCTGGTCAATTCTTGGTAGAGCAAATGGGTCCTTGGGGCAGGCCTTGTTGAGGCTCGTGTAGTCAATACACATTCGCCATTGCTTGTTCTTCTTTAGCACCAGGACCGGATTTGCCAGCCACTCCGGGAAGAAAACTTCCATAATGAAGCCGGCTGCTAGGAGTCGGGCTATCTCTTCTCCGACAACTCTTCTCTTATCTTCTGATAAGCGGCGCAGAGGCTGCCTGACTGGGTTTGCATCAGATTGGACGTGTAACTTGTGCTCGGCGAAATCCGTCGGTACACCTGGCATGTCCTTGGGAGACCATGCGAAGATGTCCCGATTCTCACAGAGGAAATCGAAGAGCTCGCCTTCCTATTTGCTGTCGAGGTTTGCACCTACGACGGCCTACCTCTCTGGGTGCTCCGGATCAAAGGGTATCTTCTTTGTCTCTTTGGCCGGCTTGAACGAACCTTCGGCTCCCGACTCCTTTGGGTCGAGCGATATCTCCGGCTGCTTGCCGGCCATCCCACAACTCGTTCAAGGAGTTGCTTTTCGGCTGTGATCACCAGGGACTCGGCCAGCCGATTGCTCTCAGCCGCGCAAGCGGACGACTTCCGGTAGTCGCCGGCTACAATCAGAATTCCCCTGGAACTGGGCATCTTCATCTTGAGGTAGGCGTAGTGGGGCACCGCCATGAACTTGGCCAAGGCTGGTCGGCCAAGTAGCGCATGGTATGGGCTCTCAAGGTCCACCACCTCAAACCAAACAGACTCTCTTCGGAAGTGATCTTTGTCCCCAAAGAGGACGTCAATCAGGATCTTGGCGATTGGTGAGCAGGAAAGCCCAGGAACAATGCTGTGGAACACAGTCCGGCTATTCTGAAGCTGTCTTTGCTTGATTCCTAACTTCTCCATGGTGTCCTTGTACAGGATATTGATGCTGCTTCCCCCATCTATCAGAACTTGCGAGAAACGCGCAGCCCGTTTGTCCATGGCAAAGGTGGCGTCCAGGACCAAGGCGTAGGAGCCCGGACTCGGCATCACTTCTGGGTGGTTAGCCCTGCTCCAGCTGATGGGCCTCTCAGACCAGTGCATGAACTTTGGCGTCTCTGAGGCTACTGCGTTCACCTCTTGTCGCTGCAGCCGCCTGCTCCATCGATCATCAGCCACACTGGTGAACACCACATAGGCTCCATGCTCCTCAGGGTATTCGTCTTGTACTGCACCGACTGGCCTGACTACCGGCTGCTGGGGCGGAGGCGGAGGCGGCTGCCCAGCAGGCGGGGGTGGCAGGAGGCGGTCTCCCTTGGCGATCCTGGTGAGCCAGTAGCACTTCCGGGTGGTGTGATTCGACGGCTTCGCGCCGCTGTGGAATTTGCAAGGTCCATCCAAGGTCTGCTCATAGGAGAAGGCCGACAACCAGTTCGGCTTGCCGCCGTTCTGTCGCTTGGGCGGAGGCTGCTCTTCTGGCTGCTGGGCTTCAACGGTCGCGACCTGCCGGCTGCTGGAAGCCGGCTGCGGGGCCTTGCGCTTGTTGTCGCCCTGCTGTTGTCGCCGGCCGGCGTCTGCCGCTGGAGTTCTTGGAGCCTGAGGAGCTACTTTGCTAGTCGTGGTAATTTGAATTTCCGCCTTCATGGAGGAGTCGGCCGTAGCGTACTTGTCCGCTATGATCAGCAGCTCGTTGAGGGTTTCTGGCTCGTCGCAGAGGAGCTTGTGCTTGAGGAGGGTGCCTTCTCGGCACCTGGCTGTGAAGTACTCGATGGCCTGCACCTCGTGCACGCCCTTGCAGGAGTTCCGGAGCTCAGCCCAACACGTGAGGTAGTCGTGAGTCGACTCGTCAGGACCTTGCACGCACAAGGAGAGCTGACGCGGCTTGGGAGGACGCTTGTACGTGCTGGTGAAGTTGTGGACGAATGCTTCAGTGAAGTCGACCCAGCTGTTGATGCTGTGGGGCTTTAGGCTGTTCAGCCATGTCCGTGCTGTGCCCTGGAGCATGAGCGGAACGTACTTTACGGCGACACGCTTGTTGCCGTTTGCTATGCTGACAGCCATGGAGTAGTCGACTAGCCAGTCTTCCGGCTTCACGGAGCCGGTATACTTGGGCGTGTCTCTTGGGAGCATGAACCCTCTGGGAAAGGGCTCGTCCCGAATGCGGGGCCCGAAACAAGGCGGACCCAGCTCGTCTTCTTCCAGTGCCAGGGACCGGTGAAGTCGGTCGATCCGGTGGCAGGCGTCATTCTCTCCAACTCGCTCTCAGCGGCCAAGGCGGTCGCCGAGAGTCGGATGGTCAACAGGCGGCGGGGAGAATCGCCTCTCCTTGCGGGGAGGGGGAGGCGGACAGTCGTCCCGTCGTTCCACTGCTCTCTGGCGGCCATCTCGGTCGCGCTCTATGGTAATGTTAGTCCGACTGTGGCTGACAACCGGTTCCTTGTCCTTTCTTCCTCGGGCGCCACCAGTCGGCGTTCGAGACGTCGCGCCTTGATCTCGGTGTGGGTCGTCGTTTGGCCGCTGCGGCGCCTCCGTGCGGCAGCCGGCCTCATTCTGCGCGGCGGTCGCGTCGAGGAGCCGCTGGACTCGCTCCATCATGAGGCGGCGTTCTTCGCCCTCGAAATTGTCCAGCTCATCCGCCGCTGCCTGTGCAGCTCGGATGTTCTCCGTCGGTGTAGCATACACGGGGTGGCTAGCCCCAAACAAGCTGGCGATGGTTACACCGCGCTGCTGGACCGCGCCAAGGCGGCTAGGCCCTGCCGGGGCCGGCAGGCCGCCAACGGCGCGATCCATCTCCCGCTGGTAAGCCTCTGACAGGCGTCTCATTTTGGACAGCTTCTTCGCGCCTTCGACGAGCTGAAGGCGGCGCGCTTCCAACGTCTCTGCGTCAGCATCTTCCGGAATGGGCGCAGCTAGGTCCTGCAGCACCGCGCCGAGTGAGTCGGGCGCCCTTCCGCCAGGGAATTCGTCATGACTGATGACCAGCACCTCAGTGACGGTGCTTCCATCGCTCTCCGCGTGGGGGAGAGGTTCGTCGTAGACCACCATGTTGGTAGGGAACGCGTCGACCAATGCGGTGTCGGAGTCGACCAGCATCGGGTCGGTGGAGCCTACGGACTCCAAGTCTACGGCAGGCTCGCCGGAAACGTGGAGTTGATCAAAGAGGCCCGCGAGGAGGTTTTCGGGGCCGCC
This sequence comes from Triticum dicoccoides, assembly GCF_002162155.2. Lineage (NCBI taxonomy): Eukaryota > Viridiplantae > Streptophyta > Magnoliopsida > Poales > Poaceae > Triticum > Triticum dicoccoides. The sequence continues at coordinate 181,703,655 of NC_041388.1, read as the reverse complement.
TACGCCTGCGTCGGACGCAGGTTCGTCGGAGAGGCAGACCTCGCCGACAAGTTCGGCCAAGGAGCTGGCTGCGCAGGCGATCTCAACGCCGCCCAGCGCGTCGATGCAAACTTCGTCTGGCGTGCCTGGCTGGCTGCGCTCGCCAGGGAGGAAAAGGGTTCCCGTCCAGAACAGATCTCCGGACGGCGGTGCACCATGCCCCACGGTGGGCGCCAAATGTCGGGGGTTTGGTGCGACATATACCAACGGATGGCTTATCATGGTGGGGGCGAGTAGAACGTCGCCAGTGCCTGGAAACGGGATGAGGCGAAGACATGCACACCGGCGAATCTTACCCAGCTTCGGGGCTCTCCGGGGAGATAATACCCCTACTGCTGCTCTGCGGGGTCTCCGCATGATCACTATGGTCAAGTGTTTACACGTTTGCTCCTTGAGCTATGTCTGGTGGTAGGAGAGAGCAAGGCTAGCTCTCTCCTTCTATCTGGTATGGTATAGAACTACTGGGATCCAACCTTTTGCATGGGTGCCCTGGGGGGTTTATATAAGCCTACCCCCCACGGGTACAATGGTAATTTGACTGGGCACGGGCCCCGCCGTCAGCGCCTCTGACCTCCGACTTCTCCGCCGACTGCTGGGGCCCGCCGACTGGTGGGCCCCGCCGACTGGTCTGGTATGGAGCCGACAGGCCGCGTCCGCCGCGGTCGGGTCTTGCCGGCCGCTGATTACTGTAGCCGTGCTTCTGATGACACAGGCTTGGTCATGGGGTCGTGGCAACAGCCCCACCACCTGGCGGGCGATCACTGTGGCCACTCCCCATCTCATCTTGATTAATGGCGCGTGGGCCCCGGGGGAGGGCTCTGCCGACTCCCCCGAGCCGACTCCTGACGGGTCCGACTGGCGGTTCTCCCGCCGTCTCCCGAGGTCTCGCTGACTGGTGGGCCCCGCTGCCTCCGGGCCGTACAGACAAGCTGTCGTGGGTGCAGGACTTGGTACTGTGGTGCTGATGTCAGGGCCGGCCGGGCAACAGTGCCATGCCGCACGGAGATCTTCCCGGGTACGGCGTGATGTGGCCATGCCTGCCCTTGGTAAGGGGCGGAGTGGGCTTCACTGTAGCCACGCCTCTGCCCCGTCCCCCTCGATGGGGTCATGGTTCGTCGGAGTCGCCGGCCTACTCCCCAAACCGGCTTCTCTGGAAGTCGTCCCTAGGACTCGCCCGTGAGCGGGCAGTCGGCCGCCCCGCCGTCGACTCCTCAGGAGACGGCTCTTTGCCCTGGGGTCTTGAGGGGCGCAGCCTGCCCCGATGTCTTGAAAGGTTATGGGACTCGGGTTGGCCTACCCGTGGCCCATTACTCCGACAGGTTTGTAGAGCATGGATCCCCAGGAGAAATGCCAAACATTATGCAGATATGTCAATGGAGAGATCCACGTTGGTTGTGATTGGATATCATGGATCTCAGCAAGAGCTTAGGGCGAGACCGGAAGATGAAAGGTTGCTTGCATGTCCGTAGTGGTCATCGCATCAGCAACTGACAGATCCTCTTGCATGGCAAACGAGAAGGCACGAGGGTGCAAGATTTGCAGTTCCTCCTCTCTCAAGAGATCTTTCCAAAAGAGGGTCAACGTGCAATCCACCACCTGAACCCGAGAAATTCCTCGATAGATGGGGGTTAGCATGAGAATGTCCTTCCACTAGAACGAGCCAACGGGGTCCACTGCGTGTGGACTTTTGCCATCATAGTGATTTTCCCAGATAAGGTTGACCCAAGGCACATCATGTTTGTTGAAGAATTTGTGGAGGAATTTTAATAGCAAGGCCTCATTGTGAATTTTCAAGTTGATCACCACTAGGCCCCCTTTTTTCTTGGGCCTGTAGACCAAATCCCAAGCAGCCAGAGAGTTACACTGTTCACCCTGTTCGGTTTTCTTGGTCCAGAGGATCTGTGTCTGATCTTATCAAGGATCTCAATGAGCTTGGGAGGGAACTTGAGATTACACATGGCAAAAACCAGAAGAGACGTGACCGAAGCATTCAACCAAGATAGCTTCCCACCATACAACATCATCGTGATGGTGGGAGTTAGTTGTCATTCCGTCGTGCAAACCAAAGGCATAAATTCTTGGATCGTAGGTCGGGTAGTGCCCAATGGGAGGCCGAGGTAAGTGAATGGCATCAAGCCAACTGCACATCCAAATACTCTAGCAATATTGGTCATGGTAGATGCCTCAAGATTAATTGGGATCATCATCAATTTGTGAAAGTTAGTCTTGAGGCCAATGGAGGAGGCATAGTCAGACAGAATCTGCTTAACTAGGGTGGTTGGTCGAGTGCATGCAAGGAGGACAATCAGCGTGTCATCTGTGTATTGAAGGACCGGATATTCAGTCTGTCCAATGCAAGGAAGAGGTAAGTCAAGCCTGCCTTATCAGAAAGCATCATTAATTGCTGCCTGAAGTAACTTTGCTCCAAGGACAAAGATTAGTGGTGAAAGTGGATCCCCTTGTCTGACCCCGCATCTGCAAGGGAATTGTCGGTCGGGTACGCCATTAAGGAGGACTGATGATCGGCTAGAGGAGAAGAGGAAATTAAACTAGGATATCCATCGATCATTGAAGCCCATATGACGCATTATGTTAATCATTGGCTCATGCGCTACTGTATCAAATGCTTTGGCAAAGTCGAGCTTGACGAGAATGATCTTCTGACCAGACACATGGCATTGATGAATGTAGTGGTAGGCCCATGCGAGGCAATCTTGGATGGTTCTCCCCTTAAGGAAGCCATATTGGTTGCGGTGTACCAATTGTAAAATTATGTGTTGCAATCTATTGGCTAGGAGCTTAGTCGATAGTTTTAGATAGCAATTAAGTAGGGTGATCAGTCTATAGTCATTGACTAATGTGGGCACGTTTACCTTGGGATCAGAGTAATGAGGCCATCATTGATGCTGGTGATGTCAAGATTTCCTTCAGAGAATTGCGAGCGAAGTGAGTAAAAATCATGTTTGATGATCAGCCAGGAGGCTTTGAGAAAAGCTCCACTAAAACCACTAGCTCCAGGGGCACGATCAGGTGGCATTTCCTTGACAACTCCATCGATTTCTTCCGGAGTGAATGGTTAAGTGAGGAGGTCAAGGTTATTTGCTCGTTGGATTATTGAAGGCAAGTCAAACTTCATCTCACATTATGAAGTGGTCCCCAATCTGGTTTTGTATGTGGAGGGTAAGAGCTCTTCCTTACCAGGGTGGTCCTCAACAACATGATCATCCTCAGTGCGGAACAAAGTGATGTTGTTCTTACGATATCTTTATGTGGCCATCGCTTGAAAAAACTTAGTGTTCTCGTCTCCGAACTTGATCCAACAGATGGTACAACGCTTTTTCTAGTAAAGCTTCTGGTATTTGAGCAGCCTGATAAGATAAGATTTAAGGATGTTTCTGAAATTTGTTTCTGGAAGTGTGAGACAACACTGTCACATCCATGTTTTAGTCAGGCATTAGGATTGGATGAACATGTGCATCATGTTTAATTTCTTTTAAACTTGAAATGGGGCCTACTCAACCCCAACACCCCCCTAAAAATGCTAATTTCCAACAATTGGAATTTCAATGAACCCAAAATGCCCTTCATAGAAGCCCACCATTTTTGGTCTTGACTAAAACCTCTGCCAAAAATGGTCTTACAAATTATGGAGCCATTCTGGATTTTTGAACAAGCCATAAGTATTTGAATTTGGGCATTTTAAATGCTATTAATATTTTAAAGTGCTCAAATAATCTTGGAAGCATTTTTAGGCAGTTGAGAATATTCCCAAATGTGCCTCTGAATATTTCCAGAGTTTTTGGAAATGAAATAGTATTTATTCTATTTCAATACACAGAGCAGGAAATAAATAAAAGCAAAAACAAAAAAAGGACCAGAGACTTACCTGGAAGCCCACCAGCCGGCCCACCTAGTTGGCCCGGCCCAGCAGCCGCTCCACGCAGCTGCTTCGCCTAGCCAGCGAGGTGAGCAGGTGCTTGACGGCGAGCACAGGAGCTCGCTACGCCACCTCTCTGCCTGCCTGCCGTCGCCCGCGCCAGCGCGATGCCTCGAAAGGCCTCCGCGGCGCCACTCCGACCCCCTGGAGACCTCATTCCTTCCCCCTGCTCTCTCCTTCGCTCCCCGAAGCCATGGCCGACGCTACCGCAGCCACGCCACCGTAGATCTCACATCCACCGTCGTCCTCGCACCGCCCCGCCGTGTCCACGAGCTCCACCACCGTCCTCTCCGTCGAGCAGCCCGAGCCCCGAGCAATCACGCACCCTGCTTCGTCTTCTTCGAGCTCGACTCCACCGAGCACCGCCGCAGATCCCCATCGCCGTCGCCGCCGCATCAGCTCATCCCCGACCGCGTCATGTGCTCCTACACCACCGCCTTGAGTTGCTGCACCTCCCCATCCTCCCCGTTTGCCTTCTTGTGCACCACAGCGACCACACCGAGCTCACCCGCACACGCCGCCGCCTCTGCACGTCGCCGTCGTGGCCACAGCCATGCTGGCTCGATTCCGAGCACGCCATCGCATTCGTCGCAGCCCAAGCAGCTTGTAGCACCTTTCCACGTGCCTCGCCGTGCCCCGCAGCCTCGGTTTCGACCTCGCCCGAACTCCGGCGGCCGCCAAGGTCGTCGCCGGCGATGTTTCCAGCCACCCTAGCTCCACCCACTGCCACCACTCGATGCGGCTCGCTCCATGCGTCACGTAGCTGCTCTCCGCCGTCGATTTGGTCGCCGGAGACGCAAACCCGAGCCCCTCCGCCGCGTCTGGCCTCGCCGGCGGCTAAACACCGGCGGGTTTGACCCATGGACTTGAGGTGTGGGCCCAAGTTGACTTATCCCCTGAGCCCATGACAGGTGGGGCCGACCTGTTAATTAGTTTAGGATTAGTGCTAATTAATTTTAGTTAGTTTAGGTCACTCACATGTGGGCCCAGGCCCCACTGACAGTTAGTTAGTATTAACTTAATTCTGTTAGTTAGCAGAGACACTGACACACAGGGCCCACCAGTCAGGTTTGACTGGGCCTGGCTCCTTTGACTCGCTGACGTCATAGTGACGCAGTGCTGACGCAATTATTCATTTTCTGCATTTATTTTTATATAGGAAATTCTAGAAAATAGCCAAAACTTCTAAAATTCATAGAAAATGAACCATAGCTCCAAATCAAACAAATTATATATGAAAAATGATCAAAAAATTTCAATCTATCCATCTGTAATGGTTTCATGCATGACAAACCACTTTAACTTGCTGTTTAGGTGAAACAAGCTAACACACTCATTATGCATAAGAAATTTAACCCTCATTTGAATCTTTGATTCAAATGGACCCTTTTCAACTTGTTTCACGTTGCATTAGGCAGGACACATCATTTTGCCATGTCATAGCATGCATCATATTGTTGCATATTGTCATGTGTTGATTATGTTCTGTGTGTCCTTCGTGGTAGGTCCTGCCTCCGAGGATATCTCCGAGTATCCAACTGAAGGGTAGTACCCTACTACCACTCCATCAGGCAAGCAGCCCCATTGATCATATCGATACAATCCCATGTTCTCGCCTCTTCTTTCAGTTACTGCATTAAGACAACAATGTTTCAAACTGCTGTGTGCTGCGGTAGTTGAACCCTTATCCTCTGCATGACCTGTCATTGCCACAGTAACTAGATGAAACCCACTAGCATGTGTAGGAGTTGATTGTGCCATGTTTGTGTTTCCTACCTTGCTATGCCTGCTATGCATAGAGTTGTGTCAGGTCTGGTTCATCTGGGTGATGGGCTAGAGTGAAATGTCTGACGGTAATGTGAGTGGTGCGTTGAAAATGATTTGGTAAAGGTATCGATGAGAGGCCATGTAGGAGTACATGGTGGGTTGTTTCATTGAGGCCGTCCATAAGAACTGAGATCTGTATGCGTGATTTAAGATTCAGCTACTACCACACATTGGGCCCTAAAATATGACCCCGCTCGACTTACTCACCCCTCTCGTCCTCTGTCCAGGAGTTGCAACTAGTTTCTGATGTTTGTAGGTTATGTGTTGGCGGCCGTGCGTAGCGCTGACCCTAGGGGTGGGCTATGATGCGGTAGATACACCGTGGCACGGTGTACCGAGTCGCCCATTTGGTGACTCGGGAACCCTGCACACATTGTTTGGGGCCGTTGAGGACACCCCGGCCGGATCTCCTTGCGGATGGAACCTGAATAGGCGATAAACCTGGACTAGAGACATGTGCGGTTAGTCAGGTCATGGTCTACACCCACGTCGGCTTTCGCTTGAAGTCTGCCGAGCACATGTCGCGTGCAGACGCTAAGTGGTGGAAACATGTGTGGCGAATTACACCCCTGCAGGGTATAAAACTATTCGAATAGCCGCGTCCGCATAAAGGACTACTTGGTTACCTATACAGTTCATAGACAAGTTAATGGTTACTACTAAAAGACTCAAGATAAGTGTGAGTACCGAGGATGGCCCTCTCGTAGGATGACGAGGGAGGATCCCCGGTGGAGTATTGTGTTGGTGATTAGTGGACTCGTTTGCGAAAACTATTTTACTAGTGGTGTCTTGTAGGATAGCTTAGCCAAGAGTCAAAGCTGGCTTGCTGCAATTACTCCACCACATTCTTGAGAATGAGCATATATAGTAGGTTCTGATGTAAGACTTGCTGAGTACCTTTGTACTCATGTTTGCTTAATTACTGTTTTCAGACGACAACACCGCCCCCTCCGATGGGTTTTATGTAGATCTCGACATCGATGAGTGACTTGCCACCCAGGTGGTGATGCTGGCCATGGAGGGCCCTATATAGATAGACAGGCTTCGAGAAGCCTTCTTTCTTTCTAGTATTTGTACTCAGACTATTTGCTTCCGCATGTGCTTGTATGCTTGTATGACTTGAGTGTAGTGTCATGTGACCCCTACCTGTATGAACATGTTATGTATGGCTATCTGGAGCCTTTAAATAAAGTACTTGAGTTGTAGAGTTTTGTTGTGATGCCATGTTGTATTTGCACATATCGAGCATATTGTGTGTATGATTGAAATGCTTGGTATGTGTGGGATCCGACAATCTAGTTGTTTATCCTTGCCAGCCTCTCTTATGGGGAAATGTAGTCTAGTGCTGCTTGAGCCATAGTAGTCTGCTACAGCCCAGTTCACCGGAGTCCTGCTAGCCCAGCACTATGCTCAGGACACTTGACTGGCCGGCATGTGTTTCACTTCGTTCCTATGTCTGTCCCTTCGGGGAAATGTCACGCGGTGACTTCCCGAGTCCTGCCTAGCCTGCTACAGCCCGGGTTCCCCGGAGTCCTGTTAGCCCATTGCTACAGCCTGGATTCACTCGCTGATAACTGACATACTCGATGTGGTTCATGTATGCCTGTCTCCATAGGTCTGTGCCGCTTTGGGTTCACGACTAGCCATGTTGGCCCGGGTTCTCTGTCATATGGATGCTAGCGACACTATCATATACGTGAGCCAAAAGGCGCAAACAGTCCCGGGGCATGGTAAGGCGACACCCATGGGGATACCGTGCGTGAGGCCACAATGTGATATGAGGTGTTACCGGCTAGATCTATGTGACTTGGAATCGGGGTCCTGACAGCGTTGGCATCAGAGCCGGAGTGCCTGTAGGTTCGTTGAGCCAAACTTGTCGATGTCGAGTCTAGAAATGCTTTAGTTATATGTAGGGGAATTGATAGTGGGAGGTAACGTACGGCTCTTTTACTCCTTTACCTTATGCCCTCTGATCTGAGCCATTCTCTTCTCATTGAACGTGGGTTAAGGACTAGGCTCTCTTCTTCTATCAGGTTCACGTGTTACTGATCCGTAGTAGCTTATAGGATTGTTGTTACAAGCGTCAGTACAGTTTCTACTACTTTTAGTATGTTGCCAGTCGAATCAGAACCTTGATATGACGTTGTTAAGTGGTATTGCAAACTATTGTGGATGTCTCAAGTCTTTTTCTAAGCATTTACAGCCGTTATGTTGTCCGATTTCCCCTAGAAAATTCTAATGCCTTTGCATTATTCTGTGCTTTCAGATGGCCGCCCGTTCACCGAACCAAGTGGTTCGTCTGACCAGGTGCCTTGATGTGCCCGGCCACACAACCATGTTGGTTCGAGTGATGGTTGAGTCAGGCTATCAGTGGTATCCGGAATATACCGTCGAGGAGCAGTTCAGAGACTTCAACCAGAGCCAGTACCTCTGTACCATCAGGGTATATCCCTCTTATCCTGGAGCCACTGAGCCCCTTCACTGTTCCTATGGACTTGGGGTAACTATTGAGATGTCGGTGCAGGATACAACCTATTCAATGATGACTATCATTCTAGCCAGGACTGCCTTGCTACAAAACACCGACTTCTGTTACATGCCAGCCTCACTTCCTGGACCAGAGGGGTACTATCGGGCCTTGTACTATGACTTACACATGAGGAGTCACTACTCTACACCACTGCCGAGATGCTCGAGGATAAGGACCGCGAAAATCGGGCCTTGCGTATGGAGCTTTTCCACACTCGTTCTGACCATTGGGCCACTTTGACTCGGTTTGCACCTGCGGTGCAGACAGGATACATCGACATGAGGGATCTGTACCGTGTACGGTCTGGATTGCTAGATTGTATGGAGTGGCGCGATGTAGGAGGCATCACCCCTCCTCGTGGTCCCCGTCTGCCACCACCAGTGGGACCAAGGCCACATCCGAGTCCCTATGGTCCGCAGGCTCCGCAGGACTGTCTATTCCCAGATGATCATGTTCCACTTCCAGGTCTTGGTGGCGACTTCTATGAGGATTACTATGGAGCCGTCTGAGCTAGTAGTAGTATCACTAGTACTGTAATAGTTGTATTCTCGATAGTCCTGTGTGACCGTGGGATACGACTTGGTGTTTATCACACTCCGGAGGTGTAGAAAAATAATATATAGGAGCTTGGAATGCCTTCTATGAGATGTAATGTCTTTCACCATAGTTGTACTCTAGCCTGGGCTTGTACTAAACTATGTACGGTGTGTATGACCAATGGTATATATATGGCAGTTTCTATATTACCATGTCGTGCAATGAACATCTTAGCATTCCATGTTATCCATTACATTCTACACTTCCTTGCTAAGTTTGTGCCATCCTTATCTAAACCATTGTCTTGTTTTCTCCTAGGATGGTCAACACCCGCAACAACCCTGCTGCCCCAGAGCAGGGGGAAGCCAGTGCAACTAGGGGTGAAAATCTGCCTCACCCGCCTTCTCTGGTCGAAGTGATGCTGGAGTCGAAAAGAAACAAGCGTGAGACTAACCGCTTGCTGGAGTGGATTGAACAGAACATTGCACGCCATCAGCGAAATGACTTGGTGTCAATCAATGACTTTATCAAGTTGTACCCACCAAAGTTTAACCATTCTGTCGAGCCCCTCGACGCGGATGACTGGCTTCGCAGCATCACCCACAAGCTACGTTCTGCCAACGTAGCCGAAGCTGATAAGGTTACTTATGCTGCCTATCACCTCGAAGGCCCTGCTAGCCTTTGGTGGGAAAATTTTGAAGCTATGCGCCCGGTCCGCCAAATCTCTACTTGGGCTGAATTCAGTGAGGCTTTCCGTGAGCATCACATCCCGGAAGGTCTCATAGATCGCAAGAGGGAAGAGTTCTGCATTTTCAGCCAAGGAAGACTGACTGTGGATGCATATAGTCGTGAATTTGGGAATCTGGCACGATATGCTCCTGAAGAGGTATCCACCGACGCTAAGAAGCAGGCAAGGTTCTGCAAGGGACTTCGCCCTGAACTTCGTCGCGATCTTCGTCTGCACGAGTGCACCTCCTTTTACAAGTCGGTCAATAAAGCCATCAGTGCTGAGACAGGCCAGTCTGACTATGACGCTTCACGCAAGCACTCTCGTGATTGTGGCTCTTCATCCGGCTCTAGATCTCAGAAGCGCCGGGTGTGGATTCCAAGCAGGGCACTGCCACCCAGGTTCATTCCGAGGCCATCCTTTGAGGCGCCTCGTCCCAACCAGCAGTTTGCACCGTCCAAGCCCTATGGTGGCCCCGCTGCTAATGCTTCTCCACGCCCCAATGTTGTGACATGTTTCAAGTGTGAAGAGCTGGGTCACTATAGTCGAGAGTGTCCCTAGAACAACAACCCCAATCAGTCTGGAAAGTCCATTGGTCGTGGTAAGCCAGCGGGAAAGACATTCTACGCCAAGCCGGTCACCACTGCACGTGGCCATGTCAACTATGTCTCAGCCGAGGAGGCTCATGAGGATCCTAACGTCATCCTTGGTACGCTCCTTGTTAATTTCCATCCGGCATCTGTTCTTTTCGATACTGGAGCATCTCATTCATTCATATCCGAGAACTATGCTCGATTGCATAACACGACATTCTGTGACATGCCCACTTCCATGGTAATTCAAACTTCGGGTTCCAAATGGCAAACTTCTAGAGTAAGCCATGGGAACGAAATTCTTGTCGATAGACTTTTCTTCCTTGCATCCTTAATAGCTCTCAAGTCCTCGGACATAAACATCATCTTGGGTATGGACTGGATGTCATCTCATTACGCTAAGATTGATTGTGCCACTAGAACCGTTCAACTTACTCACCCATCGGGCAAGATAGTCAATGTCTTAACTCGAGTGGCCAAGCGCCAGCTTTACTCCCTAAATGCCAACCCCCTTCCAGACATTGAAGATATTCCGGTAGTCCAGGACTTTTCGGATGTCTTTCCAGAAGAACTGCCAGGTTTTCCACCTGACAGGGATGTCGAGTTTGTGATAGACCTTGTTCCAGGAACCGTTCCAATTTCTAGAAGACCCTATAAGATGGCACCCTTAGAACTAGCCGAGCTTAAGAACCAACTCGATGAGTCCTTGAAAAAGGGTTTCATCCGTCCTAGTTCCTCTCCTTGGGCTTGCCCCGTCCTCTTCGTCAAGAAGAAGGATGGAACGGATCGGATGGTTGTAGATTACCGACCTGTCAACTTGGTCACTATCAAGAACAAGTATCCGCTTCCCAAGATGAATGATCTGTATGACCAGCTCGCTGGATCCTCAGTCTTTTCCAAGATGGATTTGAGATTGGGCTACCATCAAATCAAAATCAGAAACGGGGACATTCCCAAAATGGCCTTTGTTACTCGTTATGGCCAATACGAGTACACCGTTATGTCCTTCGGTTTAACCAATGCCCCAGACACCTTCTCTCGGTTAATGAACTCGGTCTTCATGGAGTATTTGGATAAATTCGTCGTACTATACCTCGATGACATACTCATCTACTCCAAGAATGAAGAGGAACATGCTGAACATCTAAGGCTGGTAATGACGAAACTTCAAGAGTATCACCTTTATGCCAAATTCTCCAAGTGTGAATTTTGGTTGCCAGAAGTGACCTATCTAGGCCATGTAATCTTTGGTAAGGGTATTGCTGTCAATCCCGAGCGAGTTCAAGCCGTCCTTGATTGGACTCCACCTGAGACGGTCAAGCAAGTTCGGAGCTTCCTTGGCTTAGTGAGCTACTGTTGTCGCTTCGTCGAGAATTTCTCCAAGGTTGCTAAACCTCTAACTGAACTCCTCAAGATAGATAAAAAGTTCAAGTGGACCCCACAGTGCGAGTTCAGCTTTCACGAACTAAAAAGACGCTTGACATCTGCTCCCGTACTGGTACCACCAGATTTCTCCAAGGACTTTATTATCTATTGCGACGCCTCGCGACAAGGACTAGGTTGCATACTCATGCAAGATCGACAGGTAATTGCCTATGCTTCATGGCAATTACACCCACATGAGGAAAATTATCCCACACATGATCTAGAGCTTGCAGCTGTAGTCCATGCACTTAAAGCTTGGCGACATTACCTCCTCGGTAATCATTGCTAGATCTTCACCGATCACCAATGTTTGAAATATATCTTCACCCAACCGGATTTGAATCTCAGGCAAAGACGTTGGGTCGAGTTGATATCGGATTACGACTTAGGAATAACTTACACCCGGGGGAAGGCCAATGTCATGGCTGATGTGCTAAGTCGTAAATCTTATTGTAACAACCTTATGTTACAACAAAGTCAAGCACTTCTCCATGAGGAATTTCATAAGCTTATTCTTCACATTGTTCCTCGAGGATTCCTATCCACCCTGGTGGTGAAGCCTAACCTTACAAATCAAATCATAGCTGCCCAGAAGCGTGATAAGGGCATATCCCGGATTAAGGAAAACATCGCTAGCGGAGTTGCTAAATGTTTTTCCATGGATGAGCGAGGTGTTGTCTTCTTCGAGAACCGCTTAGTGGTTCCCAAGAAACAACATTTATGCTAGTTGATTCTTAAGGAAGCTCATGAATCCCCTCTCAGCATTCATCCCGGTAGTAATAAAATGTATCAAGACCTACGCCAGAGGTTTTCGTGGACTAGGATGAAGACAGAAATTGCTCAATACATTGCTAGTTGTGACGTCTGTCGTCGTGTTAAAGCAGAGCACCAACGGCCTGCTGGCACCCTTCGACCTTTGACTATTCCTGAGTTGAAATGGGATAAAATCAGTATGGATTTCATCACTGGGTTCCCTAGGACCAAGAGAGGGAATAATGCCATCTTCATCGTGGTCGACCATCTTTCCAAAGTATCCCATTTCCTACCCGTTCGTGAGAGTATCACCGCTAGCCAGCTAGGTGATTTATACATCTCCCGAATAGTGTCTCTTCATGGTGTCCCATTGGAAATTAACTCAGACCATGGAGTCTCTTCACCTCTCGATTTTGGGAAAGTTTCCAAAATGCTATGGGAACTCGTCTCTCTTTTAGCACCGCCTTCCATCCTCAATCAAGTGGTCAAGTAGAGCGAGTCAATCAAATTCTGGAAGATATGCTCCGAGCTTCTGTCATCTCATTCGGAATGGGTTGGGAGAAATGCCTTCCATTTGCAGAGTTTGCCTATAACAATAGTTATCAAGCTAGCTTGGGCAAAGCTCCTTTCGAAGTTCTCTATGGACGAAAATGTCAAACGCCTCTTAACTGGTCAGAAACAGGGGAAAGACAACTGTTTGGCCCGGATATGATCCAGGAAGCAGAAGAGCAGGTTCGTGTTATTCGTGAGAAATTGAAAACAGCCCAATCTCATCAAAAGAGCCAATATGATCGTAAACATAAGCTCATGACTTATGAAGTCAGCGAGAAGGCTTACCTTCGGGTTACTCCGTTAAAGGGAACCCATCGTTTCGGTATCAAAGGCAAATTGGCTCCTCATTACATTGGACCCTTTCGCATTCTTACCAAAAGAGGAGAAGTTGCCTACCAATTGGAACTACCTTCGCATCTTTCCAGAGTTCATGATGTCTTCCACGTTTCTCAACTCAGGCGGGTATCACCGCTAGCCCACGAAATGCTTGATCTACAAGATAACCTCTCATATAGGGAATATCCCATTCGTATCCTTGATCAAGACGAGTGTACCACTTGACGCCGTAATATGAAGTTTCTCAAGGTTCAATGGTCACACCATTCCGAGAAAGAAGCCGCTTGGGAAAGGGAGGATCGTCTTCGACTCGAGTACCCCACCTTCTTCCCGGAGGATCCTAAATCTCGGGACGAGATTCTTTTGAGTGGGGGTGAGTTGTCACATCCCTGCTTTTAGTCATGCATTAGGATTGGATGAACATGTGCATCATGTTTAACTTTCTTCTAAACTTCAAATGGGGCCTAATCAACCCCAACACCCCCCCTGAAAATGCTAATTTCAAACAATTGGAATTTCAATGAACCCAAAATGCCCTTCATAAAAGCCCACCATTTTTGGTCTTGACTAAAACCTCTGCCAAAAATGGCCTTGCAAATTATGGAGCCATTCTGGATTTTTGAACAAGCCATAAGTATTTCAATTTGGGCATTTTAAATGCTATAAATATTTTAAAGTGCCCAAATAATCTTGGAAGCATTTTTAGGCAGTTGAGAATATTCCCAAATGTGCCTCTGAATATTTCTAGAGTTTTTGGAAATGAAATAGTATTTATTCTATTTCAATACACAGAGCAGGAAATAAATAAAAGCAAAAACAAAAAAAGAACCAGAGACTTACCTGGAAGCCCACCAGCCGGCCCACCTAGCTAGCCCGCCCAGCAGCCGCTCCACGCAGCTGCTTCGCCTAGCCAGCGAGGTGAGCAGGTGCTCGACGGCGAGCATAGGAGCTCACCACGCCACCTCTCTTCCTGCCTGCCATCGCCCGCGCCAGCGCGATGCCTCGAAACGCCTCCGTGACGCCACCCCGACCCCCTGGACACCTCATTCCTCCCCCTGCTCTCTCCCTCGCTCCCCGAAGCCATGGCCGACGCTGCCGCAGCCACGCCACCGTAGTTCTCACATCCGTCGTCGTCCTCGCACCGCCCCGCCGTGTCCACGAGCTCCGCCAGCGTCCTCTCCGTCGAGCAGCCCGAGCCCCGAGCGCTCGCGCACCCTGCTTCGTCTTCTTTGAGCTCGACTCCACGGAGCACCGCCACAGATCCCCATCGCCATCGCCACCGCATCAGGTCGTCCCCGACCGCGTCGTCTACTCCTACGACGTTGTCGTGAGCTGCTGCACCTCCCCATCCTCCCCGCTTGCCTTCTTGTGCATCACAGCGACCACACCGAGCTTGTCCGCATGCGTCGCCGCCTCTGCACGTCGACATCGTGGCCACAGCCACGCTGGCTCGATTCCGAGCACGCCATCACATTCGTCGCAGCCCAAGCAACCCGTAGCACCTTTCCACGTGCCTCGCCGTGCCCCACAGCCTCGGTTTCTACCTCGCCCGAACTCCGGTGGCCGCCAAGGTCGTCACCGGCGATGTTTCCGGCCACCCTAGCTCCACCCACTGCCACCACTCGACGCGGATCGCTCCCCGTGTCACATAGCTGCTCTCCGCCGTCGATTTGGTCGCCGGAGACGCAAACCCGAGGCCCTCCGCCGCGTCTGGTCTCGCCGGCGGCTAAACGCCGGTGGGTTTGACCCATGGACTTGACGTGTGGGCCCAAGTTGACTTTCCCCCTGAGCCTATGACAGGTGGGGCCGACCTGTTAATTAGTTTAGGATTAGCGCTAACTAATTTTAGTTAGTTCAGGTCACTGACATGTGGGCCCAGGCCCCACTGACAGTTAGTTAGTATTTACTTAATTCTGTTAGTTAGCTGAGACACTGGCAGACAGGGCCCACCAGTCAGGTTTGACTGGCCCTGGCTCCTTTGACTCGCTGACGTCACGGTGATGCAGTGCTGACGCAATTATTCATTTTCTGGATTTATTTTTATATAGGAAATTCCAGAAAATAGCCAAAACTTCTAAAATTCATAGAAAATCAACCATAGCTCCAAATCAAACAAATTATATATGAAAAATGATCAGAAAAATTCAATCTATCCATCTGTAATGGTTTCATGCATGACAAACCACTTTAACTTGCTGTTTAGGTGAAACAAGCTAACACACTCATTATGCATAAGAACTTTAACCCTCATTTGAATCTTTGATTCAAATGGACCCTTTTCAACTTGTTTCACATTGCATTAGGCAGGACACATCATTTTGCCATTTCATAGCATGCATCATATTGTTGCATATTGTCATGTGTTGATTATGTTTTGTGTGTCCTTCGTGGTAGGTCCTGCCTCCGAGGATATCTCCGAGTATCCAACTGAAGAGGAGTACCCTACTACCACTCCATCAGGCAAGCAGCCCCATTGATCATATCAATACAATCCCATGTTCTCGCCTCTTCTTTCAGTTACTGCATTAAGACAACAATGTTTCAAACTACTGTGTGCTGCGGTAGTTGAACCCTTATCCTCTGCATGACCTGTCATTGCCACAGTAACTAGATGAAACCCACTAGCATGTGTAGGAGTTGATTGAGCCATGTTTGTGTTTCCTACCTTGTTATGCCTGCTATGCATAGAGTTGTGTCAGGTCTAGTTCATCTGGGTGATGGGCTAGAGTGAAATGATTCTGACGGTAATGTGAGTGGTGCATTGAACATGATTTGGTAAAGGTATCGATGAGAGGCCATGTAAGAGTACATGGTGGGTTGTTTCATTGAGGCCGTCCATAAGAACTGAGATATGTATGCATGATTTAAGATTCAGCTACTACCACACATTGGGCCCTGAAATATGATCCCGCTCGACTTACTGACCCCTCTCGTCCTCTGTCCAGGAGTTGCAACTAGTTTATGGTGTTTGTAGGTAATGTGTTGGCGGCCGTGCGTAGCGCTGACCCTAGGGGTGGGCTATGATGCGGTAGATACAACGTGGCACGGTGTATCGAGTCGCCCGTTTGGTGTCTCGGGAACCCTGCACACATCGTTTGGGGCCGTTGAGGACACCCCGGCTGGATCTCCTTGCGGATGGAACCTGAATAGGCGATAAACCTGGACTAGAGACTTGTGCGGTTAGTCAGGTCGTGGTCTATACCCACGTCGGCTTTCGCTTGAAGTCTGCCGAGCACTTGTCGTGTGTAGACGCTAAGTGGTGGAAACATGTGTAACGAAGTACACCCCTGCAGGGTATAAAACTCTTCGAATAGCCGCGTCCGTGGTAAAGGACTACTTGGTTGCCTATACAGTTCATAGACAAGTTAATGGTTACTATTAAAAGACTCAAGATAAGTGTGAGTACCGAGGATGGCCCTCTCGTAGGATGACGAGGGAGGATCCCCGGTGGAGTATTGTGTTGGTGATTAGTGGACTCGTGTGCGAAAACTATTTTACTAGTGGTGTCCCGTAGGATAGCTTAGCCAAGAGTCAAAGCTGGCTTGCTGCAATAACTCCACCACCTTCTTGAGAATGAGCATGTATAGTAGGTTCTGATGTAAGACTTGCTGAGTACCTTTGTACTCATGTTTGCTTAATTACTATTTTCAAACGACAACACCGCCCCCCTCCGATGGGTTTTATGTAGATCTCGACGTCGATGAGTGACTTGCCACCCAGGTGGTGATCCTGGCCATGGAGGGCCCTATGTAGATAGACAGGCTTCGAGAAGCCTTCTTTCTTTCTAGTGTCTGTACTCAGACTATTTGCTTCCGCATGTGCTTGTATGCTTGTATGACTTGAGTGTCGGGTCATGTGACCCCTACCTGTATGAACATGTTATGTATGGCTCTCTGGAGCCTTTAAATAATGTACTTGAGTTGTAGAGTTTTGTTGTGATGCCATGTTGTATTTGCACATATCGAGCATATTGTGTGTATGATTGAAATGCTTGGTATGTGTGGGATCCGACAATCTAGTTTTTTATCCTTGGCAGCCTATCTTATGGGGAAATGTAGTCTAGTGCTCCTTGAGCCATAGTAGTCCGCTACAGCCCGGTTCACCGAAGTCCTGCTAGCCCAGCACTACTGCTCAGGACACTTGACTGGCTGGCATGTGTTTCACTTCGTTCCTATGTCTGTCCCTTTGGGGAAATGTCACGCGGTGACTTCCGGAGTCCTGCCTAGCCTGCTACAGCCCATGTTCCCCGGAGTCCTGTTAGCCCAGTGCTACAGCCCGGATTCACTTGCTGATGACCGACATGCTCGATGTGATTCATGTATGCTTGTCTCCATAGGTTTGTGCCGCTTTGGGTTCACGACTAGCCATGTCAGCCCGGGTTCTCTGTCATATGGATGCTAGTGACACTATCATATACGTGAGCCAAAAGGCGCAAACAGTCCCGGGCCATGGTAAGGAGACACCCGTGGGGATACCATGCGTGAGGCCGCAATGTGATATGAGGTGTTACCGGCTAGATCTATGTGACTTGGAATCGGGGTCCTGACAAACGCTTGTTTTCCATTTCTTCTAACTTGGCAAGTAACTCATTACAATTGGTGTTCGCAATAGATAGCCAAGAAATATGCTTACTCCAAATCTTAAGTGTGTGACGGAGGGCTTTGAACTTGTGACTTAGCGTGGCCACAGCATTTTTATTGTATACTGGTTTATCCCGAAGTTGTTGCACCACATACAAGGCTACTCGCCCATCCAAGCCATCCATCCGATGTGCTGCGTGTGACTTTTACGGCCATGAGGTGAGGGCCTGTAGAAAGCTGAAATTTCAAAAGAAGTGGAGGTGGGTAGTCAAAAATTCACAGCAGCCCCCCCTCACGCTACGTCTTCCACCTCGAAAACCCCAAATCCCTCGCTCTGCCCTGTCCCATCAACATTACTGTTACTCCATCCCTCCCCATCATCGATCATGGCCAACTACCCCTGAATCCCATCCCCTTCCTCCCGCCGGGGTTCACCGTCTAGCCCGGCCCGGCAGATAGACTTGTGCGCAGCGGCATGGTGGTCGGCCCCAT
The DNA here is from genome assembly GCF_002162155.2 of Triticum dicoccoides. Taxonomy (NCBI): domain Eukaryota; kingdom Viridiplantae; phylum Streptophyta; class Magnoliopsida; order Poales; family Poaceae; genus Triticum; species Triticum dicoccoides. The sequence continues at coordinate 181,685,327 of NC_041388.1, read as the reverse complement.
TCTCCACTCAACCATGAGTACCTGGCTATCGCGGAATCCATCCAATATGTTCCTCTACATTGTGGAGCTATCATCTACATCCAGATCGTCGTGGCGTTTCATGAGCTACAGCTGTTCACCACTGAGGTCAGTGATCACCAATTCGGGATTGGGATCTTTGGGTTTGTAGATTTGTTCTTAAGAGATACAGAAGTGGCCACTCCTATTGAGTTACAGACTGAAGATTTGTTGATCTTGTTTGTTCCCCACAATGAGGCTCTCAATAAATGCACTACCTCTTTTGGCCCGGAAGTCTGGTTGATGTTTTTTGGATTCCTGTATGATTATCAAACTGACTACTATATCACCCAAGCGTTGGGTGGGTATGGTTCCTTGGTATCTTGGTATAATCCAAGGCAGGACCGTAGGTTCAGGCTGATGAAAGCTCGGGTCATTCGACTCTGCCTAATCCCCAAAAGTTTAATTGTATGGCAACTTGGTGGTATGCGGGACTGCTGGACTATGCAGGTTACCATCCTACACATCAATGACTGGAACGGCCTGCTGCCTGAGGTATTACCTGCTGGAGAAGAAGCACCACCTCCAGATGGAAATTCTCATCCCCGTTCGGCCCTCAGCTCATGGTAGAGCAGCTGTACCAGCAACAAGTACATAATTGGCTGGTTCAGAATGGTGCGCTGCAAGTAGGCAACAATGCCGAGCAAGACTGGGCCCCAAATGCTAAAGACAATGGAGGTTGGGGTCATTGGAAGGTTCCTCAACCTGTGCAACTACCTCCAATGCCTCCTCATCTGATGAATTATCAGGCATGGCTGGCTGCGCAGGGCCTGATTGTCCAACATGGTCTGGTGCCATAAGACAATCTCATAGACAATGCTTATCAGGCCTAGAATGATTGTATCACCGTCTCTGATAGCTCTAGTTCTACGCAGTCTGCTCTGGCAATTCTGCCTTCTATTGATGTTGCGATTTTTGATGATGATGTGGTTTCTAACTCTCTGTCTATCACAGTGGATGTTCACTCTCAGGGTATTATGTTTGGGCTGTCTGCACATGGTGATGAGATCTTGGCCATACTTTTGAATGATCCCATCCCCAAGAAGCATCTCAACAGTTTCATTTTCAATGGCCTGCGCCCGATCATTGCTACTATTGTCCCTTGGAGAGAAGGATATGGTATGAGGAACAATTCTGTTGCTGTGGATGTCAGAGTTTCTTAGGATGCTGCAGGATTACACTTCTCCCAAATGCAGTTTGACAGTCATGCTCTGCTCACTAACTCATCTGTGGTCATTGAGGAGATTTTTGAATCCACTAAAGGGGCAAACAATGCTGACACTAATCTGAACTTTGGGGAGGTTTCTGAATCTGCCGTCGAGGCTAGCAATGATGCAACGAACATAATGGCTCCACCAGTTCCTACTATGCCAAGGGCCAGGCGTGCCTGAGCTGCAGCTCCTATTTCTACCTCAAAGGTCAGGCGTAACCAGCGTTCCAACAAGTTTAATGTAACACCCCAGACGTAATTTACCATATTTGTATTCCAACTATTGCCATTTTCGGCTCTAAGTTATGATATTCCCTCGTGGTTGGGTTTTTTCTTCGTTGTGCATTTTGTTCATGTCATGCACTTCATATCATGTCATCATGTGCATCGCATTTGCATACGTGTTTGTCTCATGCACCCGAGCAATTTCCCCGTTGTCCGTTTTGCATTGCGGCACTCCTATGTCCTCTAGCGCCCCTTTTTGCCTTTTTTTGTGTGCGGGTGTTAAACCTTCTCGAAATGGACCGAGATTTGCCAAGCGGCCTTGGTACACCACCAGTAGACCGCCTGTCAAGTTTCGTGTCATTTGGAGTCTGTTTGATACTCCAGCGGTTAACCGAGCAACCGTAAAGGCCTCATGTGTGTTGCAGCCCAACACCCCTCCAAAGTGGCCCAAAACCCATCCAAACCCCCTCCATCCTCTCGGCTGTTCGATCACGATCGCGTGGCCGAAAACCGCACCCCACTTGGACTCTCCTAGCTCCCTCTAGCTATAAAAACGTCTCCTCCTCCTCCATTCCCGGGCGAAACCCTAGCCTTCTTCCAACCCGCGCCGCCGGACACGTCCGGTCCGCCACCGCGCCAGCCAATCGCCGCTCGCCATGTCGCCTCCGCCCGCGCCCACATCGCCGCACCCACGCCGGCCTGCCGCGGCCCAGGTCAGCCCCCCCGGCCTGCATCGCCGCCCGACTGCACGTGCGGGATCCGCCGCCGCCACCTCGCCGGCACCGCCACGCCGCCCGACGCCGGTTCCCTCACCCGCCGCCACGGACCTCGCTGCCCTACCGCGCCGCGGCAGGATCCGCCTCCACTGCCCCGGTTCTGCCTCTCCACCTTGCCGGTACACCTCTCCGGCGAACCCCTCCAGCCACCGTTGATCCTCGGAATCCGCGCCCATATCTGGATCCAGAGAGGGTTGACCCCGAGTTTCTCTCTAAGTCATTTTGCATTATTTTTCTAGCACTTTTCATCATGCCGCAACTCTGTCACCGTAGCTCTGTTTCGTGCGTGTGGCATATCAAAATGTTCGTTAGCATGTGCTCTTCATTTTGTTCCATTGCACCATGCTTGTTTGAGTCCATCTGGAGGCCCAAATGCTGTTGCAAGAGTGCTTCATAATGTTAGTTCCCGATTCTTAGCAGTTTATGAGCATTTGTCATTTTTGCCATGATTATTGTCTGCTTCCTATGGACTTGAGCTCTACATGTGTTTTGGGCTATGCCATGCCATCTTTACAAGGGTGTATGCCATGTATTTTTGTGATCAATTTGGTGAATAGCACATGCATGCAAATGAGCTCTCGTGATGTTGCTGATTTCAAGGACTTAGAATTTCCCTGTGGTTATTTTTATGCCATGTATTCATGTTGCTACAGAGTGATCCATGCCTCATTTGAGTATGTTCAGTAAGGATGATTTGGGCATATGATTGTGCTGTATCCATCCATGTCCTTGTTTGCATTTATGGAGTGCCCTAGCATGACTCAATCTTCCTCTACTTTTGCTATAAAATGTTCCTGGCAGATTGTTTACGTGTTAATCAATTTTGCCAAGGTTGTTGTAGTTGATCCTTGCATGCTATGAGATTGTTCTTGCCATGGTTAGCTTCTTGAACATGCCTTCTTGCTGGGTGTATCCTTAGTTTGTCATGCAATGCATTGTGTTGAGTGCATCGAGCTCGCAAACATGCCTACATAACTCTGTTTATGCCATGTTCATTTTTCTGCTAAGTGTGAATCTGTTAACGAAACTTGCTATGTTTACATGGGTGCCATCATATCTTATGATCCTTTTTGGCTTATGGTCAGTTAGGGACTTTCGTTATATGCTTTCAGTAGATTCATGACATGCCTTTGTTTTCAATGTTCTGTTCCTGTAGCATGTTGTTATCTTGCTCTAAACTTTGCTTCCTGATGTTAATTCCTGACATGTTATTTCCACTAAGTCTGTGAGGCTGATATCTTTTGCACTTTTGCCCTGCTTGTTTGAACCTGCTATTTTGTGATTTAGCCGTAGCTCAGTGTTCATCTTTTGTCAAGCATCTTGAGTAGATCACTGCCATGTGCTTTGTTGCTATGTTAGAGTGCAGTAGCTTAGATTCTTGTTGCATTCTAGATGGCATCATGGTATTTATCGCAGAATAGTGCCTTTATTGTTTTGCTTGCCATTTGCAAACCGTGCATCCGATTCCGATGATCTTTATATCGATTTAGACCGTTTTCCAGCGGCACACTTGGTTTGCCAAGCTGAGGCATGGTTCAATCTTTTCCTTCCGGAGCACGCATATGCATTGCATATTACATCCCGCATATCATACCATGTTTTGCATCATGTTGCTTGCTCATTTCACCGTGGTTGATTGTGTTTGCCTTTGCTTGTGTTCTTGCCTTGGGTAGAGCTGGGAGACGAGTACGTGATCGAGGAACCCGTTGAGTATGCTTACGAGGATCAAGCTTACGTCAACTCGGAGAACGTTGCAGGCAAGATGACCATACCCTCGAAATCACTTCTATCTTTGCTTGCTAGTTGCTCGCTCTATTGCTATGACTATGCCTCAATACCTACCACTTGCTTTATCATACCTCCCATATTGCCATGTCAAACCTCTAACCCACCTTTTCCTAGCAAACCATTGATTGGATATGTTACCGCTTTGCTCAGCCCCTCTTATAGCGTTGTTAGTTGCAGGTGAAGTTGGAGTTTGTTCCTTGTTGGAACATGATTATTGTTGGGATATCATTATTATATCTTGTTTACTTTAATTCACCTATATACTTGGTAAAGGGTGGAAGGCTCGCCCTTATCCCTGGTGTTTTGTTCCACTCTTGCCGCCCTAGTTTCCGTCATACCGATGTTATGTTCCTTGATTTTGCGTTCCTTACCCGATTGGGTTATAATGGGAACCCCTTGACAGTTCGCCTTGAATAAAACTCCTCCAGCAAGGCCCAACCTTGGTTTTACCATTTGCCACCTAGCCTTTTTTCCTTGGGTTTTGCGGACTGAAGGGTCATCTTTATTTTAACCCCCTCGGGCCAGTGCTTCTCTAAGTGTTGGTCCAAACTGGGCGATATCTGGCGCCCCCTGGGCAACCAGGGTCTATGCCAACCCGACGTCTTGCCCATCCGGTGTGCCTTGAGAATGATATATGTGCAGCTCCTATCGGGATTTGTCGGCACATCGGGTGGCTTTGCTGGTCTTGTTTTACCATTGTCGAAATGTCTTGTAACCGGAATTCTGAGTCTGATCGGGTCGTCTTGGGAGAAGGAATATCCTTCGTTGACCGTAAGAGCTTGCGACGGGCTAAGTTGGGACACCCCTGCAAGGTTTTGAACTTTCAAAAGCCATGCTCGCGGTTATGGGCAGATGGGAATTTGTTAATATCCGGTTGTAGAGAACTTGACACTTAACTTAATTAAAATGGATCAACCGCGTGTGTAGCCGTGATGGTCTCTTTTCGCCGGAGTCCGGGAAGAGAACACGGTCTCGTGTTATGCTTGAACGTAAGTAGTTTCAGGATCACTTCTTGATCTTTGTAGCTTCTCGACCGTGCTTTTCTTCTCTTCTCACTCTCATTTGCGTAAGTTTGCCACCATTTATGCTAGTGCTTGCTATAGCTCCACCTCACCCCCTTTTCCTACCCATAATCTTAAATAGTTTTGATCGCGAGGGTGTGAGATTGCTGAGTCCCCGTGACTCACAGATTACTTCCAAAACTACATGCAGGTGCCGATGATGCCAGTCCAGGGGATGCGACCAAACTCAAGTGGGAGTTCGACGAGCATTTAGGACGTTACTATGTTTCCTTTCCAGACAATCAGTAGTGGAGCCCAGTTGGGGCGATCGGGGATCTTATGCATTTGGGGTTGTCTTTATTTTGGGGACCTTGATTGTATTCTTGATGATGTAATGCTATATTCATGTATTGTGTGAAGTGGAGATTGTAAGCCAACTCTTTATCTATTTCTTATTCAGTACATGGGATGTGTAAAGATTACCCCTCTTGCGACATGCCTACAATGCGGTTATGCCTCTAAGTCATGCTCCGACACGTGGGAGATATAGCCGCATCGTGGGTGTTACATTTAATGGCTTCAAGACTCATGCTCCTACTGATACATGTGTGGCTTCGTCCAAGGTTAAGCCTTGTGTTATGCCCATGATTGGTTCCTCCAGCAATGCACATAGGATTGATGATGTAGTTCCTCCTCCAACCCCAATCTCCACACTGCAAGAGATTGGTGTTAACAGATGTGCCATTTCCTGAAGATGAGCTGACTACTGAAGCCTTGCTTGCTACCGCGTCGGTTGCTAGTCCTTCTGAAGATCAGGGGCAGGCGGCCTCTCCCTCCCTGGAGTGATCTCTGCTTTTGCCATGTCACCTCTGTGATGATGGAATGTGTTGTCTTGGAACATCAGAGGTCTCAATTCGGAGAAGAAGCAGTTGGCCCTCTCTAATGCCATCAACAACAGTGGTTGTGCGGTGGTTTGCTTGTAGGAAACCAAAATGCCTGAAGTTTCTTTTGTGTTCCTTAAAACTTGTTTCCCTAGACAATTCGATCGCTTTGCTTTTGTTACTTCCTGCGGATCATCTGGTGGTATTCTTGCGGTTCAGAAAAGCGCTTTATTTATGGGTATGGTTGTGTTTTCTGGCATCTTTACGCTAGTCATCAGTTTCGTCAGTACCCAGTCCTCGCAGACTTGGCCACTAGTTAATGTTTATGGTCCATGTGGGGGTGATGATCGTATTGCGTTTACTTCCTGGTTGTATGATGTCCAGATTCCTAATGCTCAATATTGGTTGCTCCTCGGCGATTTTAACTATATGCGAGCTCCTGACAACCGCAACAAACTTGGGAGGAACCTGACTGACATGATCACATTTAACGATATAATTCGCAAGCAACAACTCATTGAGATTCCAGTTCAAGGTAGAACTTGTACATTGAGTAACATGCAACTTGATGCACTTCTTGAGCCAATTGATTGGTTTCTCACCTCCCTTCACTGGACCCATTCATACCCCAAAACCCTAGTTAAACCCCTCGGCAAGCCAGTCTCAGATCATATACCCTGCATGGTTAGCATCGAAACCAAGATCCCTTGAAGTAAGCTTTTTCGTTTTGAATCGTACTGGATTTTACACCTTGCTTTTACAGTGCACATATAGTTAATATGCTTTAGTTTTGTCCTAAGTATTACTTTACTTCCTAGATATCACTGCCTACTATTTTACTTCTTGCATGCTATATTTATAATAATGGTGTTGTTCTGACGTCACCTGTTGGTTCCATCAAACTGCTTCATTTTCTCTATGCTTTATTACACATCAGCAAACTAGCATGTGGTTCCACTTCTCTTTGTTCGTTTTACCCTACATTTTCTGATGCTAGCTATTACATCACTTCTCCGAGCCTTTGTTCATTACTTTTTTTGTGTGTTCTTGATCTTCCCATGCTGCATGAGTAATTAAAAACTAGCCAGTCTTTTGGGTATGAAACCCATTTGGGTGATAGTAGTACTAGGATGGGTGACCTCCTGGGAAGTTCTCGTGAATGGGTTTCAAATCTAGCCTACTCCAACTTGTTTGGGATAACAGGTTCCATAAGTAAGGATTAATTCTGGAGCTACCAACCCCATCAAGCAAAACATTTGTTCTTTTGGGGCTGGCACCTCGAACAAGCATAAAATTATAGTGAAGCAGTTATATTGTCATGTAAGCACACACCCTTCTTTCATTAGTTTAGATGAAGCATTAATGATCAATTCAAACCAGTGCATGCAATTAAAATTAATTTTACCTAAATAGAGGGTGCAGAATAAACTGCAACAACTAGATTTGCAACCACAAGATGTTGACGATATGTTCAAAGAACATTGCAACAGCACCGATGCTTCACAGCAACATATGGTAAGCCAGTGTGTTTTAGTACATGTGATATGTAATGCGTGTGTGCTGCTTTCTTGGCTTGTGCCCTCAACCTATAATCCTACAGAATTACAAATAGTTGAGTTGTCTGCTTTGCTGTATTGGTTGATTCGAATGCTTGTTTGTTACTTGTTAGGCTATACCTGAGTTGGCCAATATGTTAGCAGTGCATGTTGTACTATCGTAAAGGAATGCATGCCTAGTTCATTTGAGTCCTTAACTTTTCCTCTGATCTTCATCACAAGACTATCTTCATAGTTTATATGAGGCTACACTGTTAAGTGCTTTCTCACATTATTTAAACTACTTAGATGCCTTGGCAACTTAAATATAGTGGTGGTACACTCCCTTCCAAGTTTCATCTTACCATTTTAGGGCCTCTTTCATTCGTAGGATTTCCAAAACGCGGGAATAGGAAAAACATGGGATTAGAGTGGAATGTCGTCTTGAATCCTACAAGATTGTACGAGTGTTTGATTGTACATAGAAAAAACCTATGGTTTATAATCCTACGAATCAAACAACCAAGATAGGAAATCTTCATACAGATTAGAATCCTCCAAAATTCCTTTGAGAATCCTTTGAACCAAAGAAGCACTTAATTTCTTTTCGACTGATGCTTCATTGAACCATTTAAATATAGCTTGCCATGCTCGGAAATAATTCGTATGTCGTTCACCATGTAAGCTTACTACCTTAATCATCCGATAACTATCTCTTACTTATGTACAGCGGAAACCTTTCTGGATGCTGTTCACACTAGGACACAATGCACAACCCCATAATCTATTTGTGGAAGCAGTGCGCCATCCATGTTACCAGATGGTAGCAGTTCAGAGGCAACACCGCTGGAGAGTAGTCTAAGCACATATATTATAGTTCTTGAGGCTCTACAAGAGGCAGAAAGAGATGGTGTGGCTGCCATGAATGAGGTAATATTGATCTTGAGGCTGGAAATTATGCAATTAGCTGCACACTATGCAAGCAACCCAAGAATTGGAGGAAGTAAGAATGCTGCATCTGAAGATAGAGGACGTCCTGCCGTTTCTGCTATCTGAAGCCCAGGGTAATCCTAGTTCTTCTTTAGATACCAGTTGAAATTGTCAATAGATTATTGTACTTGCATGTTGTGTCATGTCTCTGAATGGATTATGTTGTAAGACCCCATATGTTGTCCATGTGTTGTAATGATCCGAATTTTTTAGGCGAGGTAATCGTCGGTACTTGTATGATTGACATAAGGTGAACCATTTTTTGTGTGAGCATATTGTATTGGATGAAATAACTGTTTGACTCAAAGTGTATCCAACCTACTAAATTCGAAGATCACGACATTTCTAAATCATAATCATATATGAAGGTGGAATAAATATTTGTTGTGGTTTTGAAGAAATAAATAACAAAATATAGAATTATCGGTGGATATTCGTAATCGAATACAAATTGGATTTGAACTTAGTTGCCACGGCCCAGGGCAAACGTGAATGCTAATTCTCCCAAGTTTTGAACGAAGCGGCTAAACGAAGTTTTGCCAGATGGAAATTAGTGTCTACCCCTAACACTTTGACATCCTTATCGACCAGATTTACACTACTGTCGATAGGGGTAGACTAGTAACTTCAATCAGACGTGACACGACCGCCTCTGAGCCCATTCCGACACGGTGGGCGCCAAACGTGGGTGGCAAAACAGATTTGATTCAAGCTCGTCTGAAAGACATGTATCTTTACCTCCATTTCCCCATTCATACACGGTCGGAAGCAAAAAAACTCTCCTCGGCTGATGTAGGCAAATATTTTAAATAGGGGCAGATGTGTAGCTTCCCTTAGACGTGACACAACCGCCCTACCTGTCAGCCCCGTTCATACACCTTGGGCACCAACCCTGGGCGGAAAAAGACCCTCTCCTCGCCCGAAATCTCTACCGAAAAATATTTGGGAGATGCAAGATTACCGTCCTATCCCCAACCGACGTGATGTCCGAAATTTTAAACGTGATGTCAGGTCAGGTCGACTTGTTCTTCTTTACTACATGTTGAAGCTGTCATATGTGAAGAATCATCACTTCTGGAGCTCTCATATTTTGAGTAGTAGGCCACATTATATTAATGCACTCACCAAGTTACAGCATGTGTGCCATCTCTTAGAAGAATTGCAGAGATAGCACAAAGGGGTTTAAAGGGAGGCAGTATTTGATTAGAATCACTTCTGCATTACAAAGATAATCTCACTTGTTTTTATGTTTTCATGCATGTCAGGTACTGAACATTGTCAAAATGAATATCAGAATGGGTGCACGAGAGGAATATTGCAGAACAATCCACTAGCTAAAGAACTTGGCATGGTGGAGGATGGCCTATCTTATTTACCCATCAAGGTGCTTGCTCTATCTTGGCAAGGTTGTATTGGGAGCACATATTTTGCATCTGAACTCTTGCATTACTTCTACTTTGTTAGACCATCTGCTTAGTTTAAGCATCATATATTAGTATATGACATACCTATCCATTTTCGGTACCTATGCCATGTGTCGTCATACTATGTTTTTCCAGTCAAATGTTGTTCTTTCGTAATAGACGTCCAAAAGGAAGAGGGTGAGTGCAGATCCTTAAGGAGTACAAACTTGGTATTTTGAAAAGGTAGTGATACCTGATAAATCAGATAGATCAGCAGCCACAGAAAACACAAGCCCAACGGTACCACATTCTACCCCTACTCCACTAGCAAACCCCTATTAGAATTGCTGACAGCCCAACATCAGGTACTGTCTATGATATCAATTCAAAATTTGAACTCCTAAATTTTTGCATGTGCCTTACCTTCTCTCTTGTATGAAAACTAATTTCAAATGAAGCTCCTTGCTCAAAGGATCATAGGATCTCACAACAATACTGGTCTCTGCATTGCTCTTGTCAGTACCTCTTGCCCTTTGTCAGCATACATACATTCATTGTTGTATGATTATGTAGCATCACTGTAAATGTTCGCTTCTTTATCCTCCCTTTGCTTGAAATTATAAGATCTATATTTACTCTTAGATAAATGTAGAAGTAACACAATGGTTATGAAGTTTTGGATTGCTCATGTATGTAGCTGTTGTCATGTACTCTCTTTGTATCGAATTAATTGTTGATCAATTGGATGTAACTTAATAGTGCTAGATACATCCATTTGAGCGACAAGTAATAACGGACGGTGCTGGTATTACTGTACTTGCATCGTGAGATAGTTGATTGTCTAGCATTAATCTACATCTTATCTGCCCTGCCCTCCACTTTCTCCAAATTATCATATCTACATTTACTCTTACCAAAATGTTTAATAAAGCCAATGACACTACACATGTTGATGCCTGCACTCCTATTGTCAGTACCTTTTGCCTTGTAACCCTGTACTTAATTAATTGCTATTTGATTATGTATCATCAGTCTACACCTGAGCTTCATTATCCTCTGTTTCTTCCAATATTATTTGATCTAGATTTACTCTTTGCAAAATGTAGAAAAATGGCAATGCTTATAAAGAATATTCTTTGGGGAATTTATTAAATTATCCTTCCATCAACACGGAGATGGGCTTTGTCCAGCCCGTGTTAACATGTAATGTAAGTTCATCCTTGTGAAGCCTTCAAAGTTTGTTCTAGTATAGAGTTGGATAGGCATCATTTCGTCCACTGCTGTTTACTTTGTTGTTTACATCTGATTGGATGTTTTCAACAACTACCAGTTTTAAATTGTAGTTGTAAGAACATGTTCCTTATGCAGAACAGATCCATTTATTTGCTTATATAATTGTGAAACCTATTACGTGTCTCCTTCTTTCTCTTTCAGACTCGTATCTCTTATGCCAGGCAGAACTTTAGGGAATATAGTGAGACAAATCATATTGAGGATAGCGAGATGACCCCAAGGTCCTGTCTTGATGAAGACAGTGAGTTGAAGCTACTCACCAGCAGGTGTGAGACAACCTCTGTGTAGTCGCTGCCTCAATCAGTTCGACTGCTTTAGTCTCAACTTAAAGCGGAAAGGCTTGCTTCAAGCTCCGACTTGAAGTCAAAGATGCAAAGAAGATGTCTGAAGACTGCCGTGCGCACTATCGTGCCATATAGCTAGGGATGGAGCATCTTTCGTTGACACAACTGAGGTCTCATCAGCTTGTTCGGCTGCTTGTGGGGCCCGTCATGTGAAGGCCAGTGCCTTCTGAAGTGCTCTCAGTTTTGTATATTCTTTTGTTGGCGCATTTATATGCACTGGTGGCGACCTTTGATGCCCAGTGTATGTATTCCGCGGTCACATTGCGCTTTATTATCACCGTTGACGAACTTTGATTCCCAGTGGATGTAATATGCCGTAATTTATTTATTGCATAGTCTAGGTTTATTATTTGGTCGGTATGCTGTAATTTGGGCTGGAAGGCTCAGTGAATCTTAGTGTTGTCGGTCTTTAGGCTGGCCTGTTACTCATATGGGCCAACACATGGGCCTATAATCATCTAGGGCCATTAGCAGGTCTAAACCTATACTACCCGCCTTTAGCAGGCCGAGTAAAGTTCTAGCCAGCTGGGCCAGAGAATACAATGGGCTTTTAACAGGATAAAACCTAGATTGGGCCAGCATTGGGCCGAAAAATTCACGGGCCAATACAGGCTGAAACTGCCTAAGGCCGATGTTTGGCCCAAATAGGACGAGCAGTTAACATGCCACAATATATCTCAGGCCAGTTTGGCCCAATAAAATTATGGGCTTTAAGCAGGCCGGTATCCATGCGGGCCATAGGCCCAAAAGTGTCATGGGCCATTATCAAATGGCCTGTAAGCAGGCCTGATTCAATGCGGGCTGTAATTAGGCCCAACTGTTCCACGAGTCATTAACCGGCCAATAGGCCTGTTGGGCTGAAATTTATCCACGAAGACTACGGGCCATTAAGAGGCCTAAAGTTACTTGAGGCAAGAAATATCCCAGTTTTTGCATGGGCCGTTAAAGGGCCTAAAGTTAAACCGGGCCGACAGCGTCCTAGATGCACCATGGGCCGCTAATAGGCCGAAACAATTATCAGACCGAACAGGTTAACAGGGATTTAAGAGGCTAAAATACAAACATGTATTAGAATGGGCCCAAAAGGACAGTGGCCTGTTAATGGGCCTGATCCGATATGGGTCATAATTTGGCCCAAAACATGGCAAGATGTGAATGGTCCTGATCTGCTATGGGCCTCAATTTGACCCAAAAGATGGCAGGCTGTTAACGGGCCAGCCCACTAGTTTCTGGAAAAACATGGTGGGCCTTTAGCTCGGCCGGCCTTTTCACCAGAATGGGCCTCTGTTGGGCCGTTCCACGTGTCGACGTATCATAGGCGCCTCCTGTCCAATGAGTGGATGACATCTATCCGAACGTTGAGCCAACACGTGTTTCCTCCCAGTCACATCCCTAGAATAATGCTTGTAATTAGTGGCATTGCATCCATGCATCATGTGTAATTTTTTTTAAACTTGAAATGGGGAATGTTCAAACCCTAGCACTTTGAAATTCAATTAGGTCTAGCTAAAATGCTCTTCCTTGGTGTTTGATATTTTGGCAATGGTTTTAATCCAAACAAAAAATATGGAACATTTCTAAGGAATATTTTGTGCACTGAATTTAAATCATTACTGTATTTGCTATTGGAATTATATTCATAATATATAAGAATATATTTTTGACAGCTCTGAAATATTTTATGTTCATTTGGAAATGACCAATGTGCACATAAAATTATTTAGAGGAATCTTTGGCACTAGTTGAAGTCATTTTGATTTTCAAACAGTGGCAAATAAATAAATAATAGAAAACATAACAGAAAGTAAAATAGAACAGAAAACCCACCTGGGCCACTTACCTGGACCCCCCTGGCCCAACTCCAGCTGGCTGAGCCCACCAGGCTCTTGCACCTGTAATCCTCAACCTCGTGCCACTGGGCAAGAGGGCGTGTGCCCACGGAGCGCGCGCACGCGCGAGGCCACCTCCTGCCTGTTTGCCGCTGCTGGAGTCGGCCCTAAGCGCCACGAGCGTCGCCCCGACCTCTCACTGCACCTCTGTCACTCTCCCTCGACCTCCTAAACCTCCTCTACATCTTCCCGCAATGCCATCGAACACATTCATCGTCGCCGCTCGCTATCGCCGTGTTCACCATCTATGCCTCGCCCCTCTGACGTGCCCACGGGCTCCACCTCCATCTTCTACACCTCCTCGACGACTCACGCGATGCCGGACGCCTCCAAGCACCCTCTCCGACCCCTTCTTCCTCCTCAGGTCACTGGGGATCCGCCCCGTCGCCCCGCTCGCTTCGACACCTCCCCGGCTCCGCTGTCTACACCGACCGACTCCCCGTGAGCTCCTGACGCTAACCCCTCTCATCCCCGCATTATTGCACCTCGTAACCGCCGTTTCCACTGGAGCCGCGAGCTCAGCTCCGCCGGCCGTGCCGCCAACATGGCAATAGCCGCTACAGCTCACAGGAGAGCACACCAGCGTATTCAACGCAGCTCCAAGAGCCCGTAGCCACCACCAGCTCCTCCCCACATGCCCCTAGGTCCAACCCAAGCATGCCCGTAGCTCTGGCCGCCGCCAGGAGCTCGCTTCCGGCGAACTCTAGCCATCCCGCGCCCTTCTATTGGTCTCCCCAGATGCGCACGGGCACGGGCTTCCTTCTGGTGCTACTGGCGCATCAAACCGCGGCCTCTGGCGAGTTTGAGTGGACCCCACCGTGATTCGAGGTCGCCGCCGGCTGAACTCCAGCGAGCAAACGTGGCTACGTGATTAGCGCTAATGACGCCCTAACTAAACCCCTAGCTCACTGAAACCTAGGGCCCATGCCTTAATTAACCTAGGTTTTATTCCTGTTTAGATTAAACTAAACCCACGGTCCCCACAGGTCAATTTGACCTGGCCACGTCACACGTTGACCCGACCCCACCTGTCAGCGACACTAACCAGCACTGTGTCACTGACCAGTGGACCCCATTAGTCAGGTTTGACTCGCACCAGCCTACTTTGACCTGCTGATGTCACACCGACGTCATGCTGACGCAATTAACAATTTTTTGTATTTAAAAAATTTAGAAAAATTCAGAAAATAGTATAAACTTCAAATGAAATAAATTATATATATATAATGATCAGAAAAATCCAATATATCCATCTGTACCCTTTTCATGCGTGTTACAATAACTTATAGCTTCTGTTTTGGAAAAATCAAATAAATGGCATTTGAATAATCACATATGGAGCTGAATTTGAATCTTTGGTTCAAACCAACTTCATTTAATCTGGTTGCTAGTTGCATTAGCTCAAACCACAGCATATTGCCATGTCATGATCATGCATCATATTGTTGCATTGCATTGATTGTGTTTCTTCTCTGTTGCTGTTATTTGTGCCCTCTTAGTAGACGTTGTTCCAAGGATGAGTTCGATGACACCGATGAAGAGCTATTACTATCTTCAGAAGTTCCAGGCAAGCAGAACCCCCTTGTTCATTCCAATACAATCCCACTCTCTCGCTCCTGCTCGCTTTTACTGCATTAGGACAACAACGATTCATCTGTTACATGATGCGGTAGGTGAACCCCCTTCCTCTGCATGACATGTCATTGCCACAGCAAATAGATGAAACCCACTAGCATGTGTAGGATTTGTTTGAGCCCTGATGTGCCTACTCATTCATGCTTGTTGTTATGCCTGCTACTTTTTAGAGTTGAGTCAGGTCTGATTCATCGGGGATGAATTGGAATGTGGTGAACATGTCCTACTGTTGAGAGCTAAGTGTGTGAACACGATTTGGTGAAGGTAGTGGTGAGAGGCCATGTAGGAGTACATGCTGGGTTGTCTCATTGCATCCCTCCTCAGGAACTGAGTTCTATGTTTGTGAACGATGAACAACTACTACCACACATTGGAATGCTTAAGTGCCCTCTCAGCTTCTTAACCACCCTTGTCCTCTGTCCAGGAGTTGCAAGTAGTTTCCGGTGTATGTAGTATGTTGGAGGCCGGGTATGTCGAGCGCCCGTTTGGTGTCGTGGAACCCTGTACACATCGTTCGGGGCCGTATGTGGAAACCTCGGTCGGACTCCCTACGGATGGAACCTGAATAGGCGATAAACCTGGACTAGATACTTGAGTGTTTAGGTAGGCCGTGGCCGACACCCTCGTTGGGCTTCCGCTTGAAGGTTGCCGAGTACATGTCGTGTAAACGACGGTAAGTGGTGAGAGCGTGTGTGAAGAAGTACACCCCTACAGGGTTAACATCATCTATTCGAATAGCCGCATCTGTTGTTAAGGACCTCTGGGTTGCCTATACAATTCATAGACAAGTGGAAGTGGATAATCTAAAATGCGCAAGATAAGCGTGAGTGCTATGGATGGCGTTCTCGTAGGGACGGGAGTGGATCCATAGTGGTGTATTGACTGGTGAATATGTGGACTCGTGTGCTCCACCCCAAAAGAGTTACTTGCAGCCGTAGTTCAGGATAGACACCGAGTGTAAGCTGGCTTGCTGTAGTTAAACTCCACCACCCGTTTTGTTGATACTGATGCATATGTAGCTAGTTCTGATGTAAGTCTTAATGGGTACATCTGTACTCATGTTTGCTTAATTTATGTTTTGCAGAGAGACTTCAGTCTCGCTAGTAGTTCTGCGTGGACTTCGATGTTTAGCTTGTTACCTCTGCTACAATCTTATACCCTTGGGAGGGTCGTGTATATAGTCAGGATTCTCAGCCTTTTCCATTTGTAGTTGTCTGTACTCATACATGTTATGCTTCCGTTGCCTATATTCTCTGTATGCTGGGTCATCAGACCCATGTTTGTAATATCTGAATCTTCAGAGTCTTATGAATAAGTACTTTGAGTCATAGAGTTTTGTTGTGATGCCATGTTATATTTGCACATATCAGGCATATTTTGTGTATGTTATTGAAATGCTTGGTATGTGTGGGATCCGACAACCTAGTTGTTTATCCTTGGTAGCCTCTCTTGCCAGGAAATGTCTCATAGTGCTTCCACTGAGCCATGGCAGCTTGCTACTGCTCCGGAACACTTAGGCTGGCCGGCATGTGTCCTTCTTCGTTCCTTTGTCTGTCCCTTCACGAAAATGTCACGCATTGTTCCTTTAAGTCCTTGTAGCTTGCTACGACTTGGGTTCATACGTTGATGACCGACACGTTCGTTGCTGGGTCATGTATGCTTGTCCCTATAAGTTAGTGCCATTTTGGATTCAGGACTAGTCATGTCGGCCCGGGAACTTTGTCATATGGATTCTAGCGACACTATCATATACGTGAGCCAAAAGGCGCAAACGGTCCCGGGCCAGGTAAGGTGGCACCCGTGGGAATACGGTGTGTGAGGCCTTAAAGTGATATGATGTGTTACATGCTAGATCGGTGTGACTTAGGATCGAGGTACTGACATCTTTGTTATCAGAGCCTGACTTCCTTTAGGATTACCAAGCCAAACTGGTCGAAGTCATGTCTAGAAATTCTTTAGTTATATAAGGGAATTGATTGTGGAAGGGAACGTGAGGCTCTTTTTACTCCTTTACCTTATGCCCTTCTGATCTGAGTCAACCTCTTCTTTTCTATGGGGATTAAGAACTAGGCCTTCTAATCTATCTATCAGGATGACGGGTTACTATGATAGAGACTTATAGGATTGATGGATTCAAGTCTCAGTTCAGTTTCAAGTACTTCCATTTGTTAACAGTTGATCTCGGAACTTTGATATTGCAATGTTAAGTGGTTATGCCACCATTTTGCAGGATGTCTCAAATCCTTTTTGAGCAATTACAACTGTTATGCTTCCTGAGTCATCCCACATTTCTAAATAGTATGATGCATTTGCAACTCCCTTCTTTCCGCCGATGTTCCATTGGGCCAACTTAACCACACTAACCAGTGTGTTCAGGTACTCCGTTACCTCAGCATATATGTTGGAACTATTATTATTACCCTACATTTCTTAGTAAATCACCGAGTAATCTAGCCATGTTTTGTGTTCCCAGTGTGATGATTCTGGCCGTCACTCTCGAAAGCATCCCGTGATGCCATTTAGTTAGTAGGCATTCTATTCCTGGGTTCATGAACCCGAGATCCACTCTACTTACTTCATGTTGATAGTGCCTGCAAGTTCCTTTAGGATATTAGTAACCTTTGTGATAGTCTTCGAGGTCTGTGGTATATCGTTCTTCCAATACCATGAACCATTATGGCAGTAGTTCTTTGAACCAAAAGATCACAACCAAAGTGCTCTTGACGGGTTCTCCATTCTGCATTGTGAATCTGCCAGTCCTACCTTTTCGCATGGATTATCTGGAAGAAATATGTTGAACTTGTTTGACATACTAAACCTATGCATCCGGAACTCAGAAAACCATATGTTCCTTTGAGTTGTCTCTCTTTAGTTGTATTCTATCGGATCGCGGGTTCCGGCAAAACCCTTAAGGTTCGAACACTGGGGTGCGCGCGAAGATTCCCCCCTATCGATCCGCGTCCTACCTTAGCTAAGATCTCACGAACTAACTCAATGAACTCGCAACACAAAGGACACAAGATTTATACTGGTTCGGGGCACCGTTGTGGTGTAATACCCTACTCCAATGTGGTGGTGGTGGATTGCTTCTTGGGATGAGGTTGAACAGTACAAGGGGAAGAACAGCCTCCTGAGGTTGTGGTGTTCTTGTGCTTGGCGAACTGGTTGTTGTTCGGGTGGATTCGAGACGAGTTGCCTCCTACTTTGGTGGCTAATCCTATTTATAGAGGTCATGGTCCTCTCCCCAAATATTGACCAGGAAGGGAGCCAACAACGGCCAATTTGAAGGGGGACAACTAGTACAAGCTATCCTAACAAAAGCAGTCTTCGCCTGCCAAAGGCTCTGGTGGTGACGCCATCTTGTGCTCCACGGTGACCTCCGTCTTGCCGTCCTTCTGGTCTTGGTCTCGTTGCACCAATATGGCGACCTTTGCTTGATACCTTGGTACTCCGCGCCTGCGCTTGCCCCTTAGCACCAAAGAGGAAACAAGGACGCTGCGCGCTGGTGCCCGCCTGGTCTCGATCGTCATGGCTTACGTCACGCGAACCTCACGAGGTTTGCCCGTCCTTGAACTCTCCGCCCCTCGCGAGCCAGCCTAGTGAGGCCGCTCTTGAGGAGGTCTTGTGTCGTCCGCCTCGTGAGGCTTGGCCCCTCGCGACGGTCTTGATTCGTTGTTGATGAAGATGGGTCGTACATGCCTGCCAGCAAAGCCACGCCGTGGGCCGTAGGCAGGCAAGTCTGGGGACCCCCGTTCCCAGAACGCCGATAGTAGCCCCCGGGCCCAATGCGCACTCGGGCTTGGCTTCGAGGCGGAGCCAAGGGCCAAGTGCGGAGCGCCGCGGGGACCCATAGCCTGCGTCCTCGGTCGACATGTGGCGGTTGATTGGACGTGGGCGTCTCCGCTTCCCCACGCTGCCTTGGCAACTGCCCGACGTGACAAGTCCCTGCGACATGCAAGGAAGACCATCATTACCTGTGATCGTGGGGGGCGCTGGTTGGCCTTCTCCTGGTATAAATGGGAGGGGGGCGGAGCCCTCGTCGCCCATCCTTCCTCTTCCTCTTCTGCTTCTTCTTCTTCCTTGCTCCACTCCTTGCTTGTGCAGACATGGCGTCGATCCAGAGGTTCTCGGCCACACAGAAGGGCAACTCTCCCCTCAACGTGCCCGAGCTTCTCCCAGCGAAGAAAAGGAGGTCTCATCGCCGTGAGGTGGTCGTGAGGCCGGTGGTGTTGAGGCCTTGGTATGAGAGGCCACCCCCTGGGTACCCGCTGCCCTTGTACGCTCACGCCGACGATTCAGGAGGGAGGAGCGGTGAGCGGCACCGCCCGTGCCAGGGCCGTGGTCGCCGTGCCACGGAGGTGCGCGCCGTCGTCCTAGGGGTCCACGTTGTGGACTCTTTGCGCGAGTTCGTGCTATGGGCGGCGATGCCCCTGAGCACCTGGATATGCCTCACGCCATTCTTCGCCGCCGAGATGCCTCCAAGGGGCCTTTGCAAACTGTGGCTGCAGCATGCCGACTGCGATGACCCAACGACTGGAGCTGAGATTGGAACTGTTGCCTCCGGGAAGATTTTCATGACCGGGGGCTGGGGTGAGATTGCCCGAGTCTATCGTGCGGAGGGCGCCCTCGCGATCCATGTCGAGTACGATGGCGCCTTCGTGCTGTTCTTCAAGGTCTTCGACGAGGAAGGCCGCCGCCTGGAGTGCTGTCCTGAAGGACGTCGCCAGGGCGACGCTGCGGCAGGCGCGGTGCCCGCCACCGGTCTCGGCTGCGGCTCCTCCAGCGACAGCGGCGACTCCTGGTGGTCCAGCGACTCTCCTGAGCTCTTGCAGTCACCGGAGACGAGCGACGACAACTACGTGACCCCGAGCTCCCGCCGAGCCCAGAGTAGGGCCGAGGCGTCCAGCCGCCGTCGCCGCTGATCTGGATGGGGTTGGTGCTGGCCTCGCATGCCCCTATGTAGATGATGGCGTCGGCGACACGTGGTGCACGTAGATAGAACCCCTTGGAATTCCTTCCCTTTTGTTCCCTGCGAGGAATCAAGAAACGGGCCCCCGTGGGGGTGTGTAAAGCGTTTGTAATGCCTTTTGTCAATATAGGCCTCATTATGAAGATATGTGTGCGCACATCCTGCCGAGGCTCGGCCTCCCCTTTCCAATCCTGCGGCAGCCTGGTGCTCTACGCTGATAGGACCCGGTCCCGAGGCAGGCTGCAGCCGTCGCTGGTATGCCAGGTCGCGTGCCGTGGACAAGGCCAGGAGGTGAGCGGCCCGAGGTCTAGTAAGAGCTCCTGAGGCGTGATGTTCAAGAGGTCCCCTTAGAGCACAAGCAGCTGTCTTAGGATGGGAATGGAAGAAAACGTTGCCGCAGCAGGGCAGCGAAGGGAGTGAGCGAGGGTCTCGCGCCACAAGCGACTGGTGGATCCAGAGCGAGAACTTATCTTTGGTTGTCTAGGGTCTGCTACTCGAGTTGTGCCGGACTCGCACGCCGGTCACTGTAGTGTGGCTAGGTCTGGCCCCTTCAGGCCTCCCCCTCCCCTCCATGTCTTTCTTGGCGCTCTGCATCCTCAGGTCCTAGCCCTCGAGCGAGCTCAGCCGCCACTGGTATGCCAGGTCGCGTACCGTGGTCAAGGCCAGGGGGTGAGGGCTGGAGAGCCAGTAAGAGCTCCTAAGGCGCGATGCTCAGGAGCACCCCCATTAACGCGCAAGCGAATTGCATTAGAGAAGAGAGAGAGTCTGTGGTACCGCCTGCTGTGGCCCTCATGAAGTTCCTGCAAGTTAGCGCAAGGAAGGGCACCGGTCACCTTGGTGATTGCTGGTTTGCTTCTGGCACGTGAGAGGGGACTCCCTACTGCGGAGAGCCCCCGGGGCGTGTACAGCCCCGCCCTGACATGTGGCATGCACGACAGGGCTAGACGAGGTGTGTCTGGACACTCGTGAGCTGGCGCGCGACTCACAAGGCCCTACCCCAAGGCAGGTTGCGTCTGGTCTTAGTTCTTGTTTGTTGTCTTGGTCCTGCGAGATGGTTAGACAACGCGAAGGGTCCTGAAGGAAGACGGCCGGAGCGTGGCTCCCATGGTGGGTGACCATCAAGCAAGCGATAGTAATTGATAGATTAGGCATGGAAACAAACCTAGCTTAGGTAAAGGCAGGGAAGATGCATGCCACTGGCTCCGGCCCGAGTGGCTTGGGGATGATGCAGCCCGAGGGGCGCCCCCAATAGGGTAAGCTAAAGACATAAAAGGAAGGATACATGCCACAGGGATGGACCCACGCGGCTTGGGAATGATGCAGCCCTGGGGGTGCTCCCAGCTGAATGAACTTTTGGAAAATGTCACCTGGTTCAGTTGACGAAGGAGAGTTGGGGTAGCTGAAGGCATGCGGCGAAGGGGCTGCCCCTCATGAGCCACCGGGGCCCTGAGCCTCGGGAGGCTCTGGGGGTCCCGGGGGTTCCTTGAGGACCGTCTTCATCTCCGTCAGTACAGCATGGTGCCTAGCCTCCTGAGCCGCCAGGATGCTCTGGAGGTTACATTGATAGGCGGCCGTCACGCTCGGCAGGCCAAAGGGCATGCGAACGTAGATGTGTGGTGGGCCCTCGCACCGTTCCACGCGCGAAGGCCAGAGAAGCTCCTGAGCGGCGTCCCGATTGAGCCCTGGAACATAGACATCGAGCCCGACATCCTCGCCTGGATAGAGGGCTGCGTCTGGTGAGCGGCAGCCTCCGCGCATGGCCCTTGCGTCTTGCAGTTCCTGAGTGGTCTTGGTGATGAACTCCTGAGCGGTGGGCACTCCTTGCCCTATGTTCTCCTGAGGGAAACGTGCCGCAAAACACGCCTCCAAGTGGTGCCCAAGCGCCTCCCTCGTGATGTTGGCAAAGTCTAAGGCCCTCCAGGAGAGAGCCCCCGAGCCCTGCCCGAGAGGGGCGCTGGGCACACTTTCCTATGCGATGGAGGGTGGCGCCCCAGGCGCGGGCGCCGATCTTGACGAGGCGCTGCTTGCCTGAGGCCCTGCGTGGTGCAGCTGCTTCTTCTTCTTGGGGGTGGCCCCAGGAGGGCGCTCGCCCTGACTGTCAGGATTGTCGATTGCTGCAGCTTGGAAGGCACACTCGAGGGAGCACACCGCGTCCCTTTCTTCGCACAGAACTATGATGATTCTGCTGCTTCCCGACATCTTGAGGACATTGTAGCCGTGATGGGTCACCACCATGAACTTGGCCCGGGCCAGATACCCGAGGATGGCGTTGTATGGCAGGTGGATGTAGGCGACGTTGAAGTCAATGAGTTTGGTGCGGTAGTTGTAGCGTTCTCCAAAGGTGACGGGGAGGCAGACCTGCCCGATTGGGGTAGTAGAGCTGTCGGTCACTCCTAAGAAAGGCTTGGTAGGTTGAAGCTGGTCATATGGCACTTGGAGGTTTTCGAACGTGTCGACGGACAGGACATTGAGCCCTGCGCCGCCGTCAATGTCGGTCTTGGTAACTTGCACGTTGCTGATGACTGGTGAACATAGCATTGGAAGGACGCCTGTAGTAGCCGCGCACTTGAGCTGATCTGCCGAACTGAACGTGATGGGGAACCTGGACCATCTGAGCGGGTGTGTGGCCTCAAGCTTGGGGAGAACTGCATTCATTTCACGGGAAAAATGTCTGAAGATACGCTGCGAGGCTGGGGCTTGAGCTCTGCCCAATATGCAGGCGATAGCGCGTGGCCCATGGAAGCCCCCAGCCCCCTCGTCTTGATGGTGGTCGTCATTCCTTTTGGGTGGTGGTGGTAGCGGAGGAAGGCCAGTGTTGCCTTGCGGACGAGCCTCACGAGGCTGGTCCCTCCAGGCGCCCTCGCGAGGTTGATCCTGCCAGTGGTCCTCACAAGGCCAGTCGTGCCACTCCTGGTGCGGGCCACGGTCGTCCCAGCGTCCGCCACCACGTCCTCCTCCTCGGCCGTAGCCACGGTCGCTTCACTTGGGGCGTCGATTGAAGCGTCCTTCTCGGATGGCTCTAAGATCTTGACAGTCACTGGTGTTGTGGGTATGTTGGTTGTGGAAGGCGCAGAACGGTCGGCTACCCTTGGATGACTGGGCCTGGTCTCTGCCGCGCTCGGTGTCTGGCTCCTCCGCGAGCACGACTGCTCCTTTGTGCTTCACATCCTTGGCCTTGGTCTTCGTCTCCTCCGGGCCGCAGCAGGGAGCTCGAGGAGGGAGAGGCACCCCTCTTAGCTCTTGCACACTTGGTCGCGATGTTGAACATTTCCAAGGTCGTGCAGAGCTCCTCCTTCATCTTGACGTCGCGGACGCCGTCGGAGAACGCCGAGATGATGGCACTACTAGGGAAAAGCTTATAGACAGACGCTTACTAGTAGCGTGGGTTTATACCCCTCGCTGCTGCTACTTACTAGTACCGCGAGTTTATAGCCCTCGCTACTACTAAGTTGATAGTAGTAGCGCGGGTTTATAACCCTCGCTACTACTTAGTGGTCTCTGCTGTGCCCCCCGGAACATGCCATAGTAGTAGCGAGGGGTATAAACCCACGCTACTACTAAGTTGATAGTAGTAGCGCGGGTTTATAACCCTCGCTACTACTAAGTGGTCTCTAATGTGCCCACTCGGGACATGCCATAGTAGTAGCGAGGGCAATAAAACCGCGCTACTACTATCGACCCACGAAGACATACGTACACATAGTGTGCGGAGGCCCAAATCCAAACCCACACTCTTCTGGTTCCCCTTCTCCTCCCACTCGCCATTCCCTTCCTCGTCCACCACCACTGCCGGCCTCGCACCTCGGCGCCACTCCAAATCTGGCGACCTCCTCTCGCAGACCCCTCCCCTACCCCTCCATCCTCCTTCTTCCCCGCTGTTGGAAGGATTGAGAAACCAACGGAGCATCATCCACATGGCGGCGGCCAGATCCGCAATGGATGCAACCACATGCACCTCCTCACCGGGTCAAGGGTCCCACGACAAGCAGCAGCAGGTCACCGAGATTCATCTACGGTTTCGGGCGTCGGCGCCAACTCCGTCCGCCACCTGTGAGTTCCTCCTACTGCTCTCTATCTCTCTCTTCCTCTTTCTAATAAATTTCTCTTCTTTTGTAGCAGCAGTAGACGAGAGCTGCGGGCACAAGTTGGGTGGGGAAGCACCATCACCACGAACAACTTCATCCCCTCCAGGACCAGTAGCGGCCATGAATGGAGAGGACGATGACGCCGAGCAGAAGCAGCCGCCATGGCTGCAATTTATTTTTTTATTCTGAATTAGTTAGTAGTAGCGTGGGGCTTTGACCCGCGCTACAACTAAGTAGTTGTAGCGCGGGTGGCAACCACACTATTACTACTAGAAGTAGCAGTAGCGCGGGTACCACCAGCGCTACTGCTAAAAGTTAGCTATAGCGCCCTAGCAGTAGCGCCGCCCCCCGCGCTACTGCTAGCAATTACCCCGCGCTACAACTAGGGTTTTCCCTAGTAGTGTGGCCTCGTCGGTTACCTTGGGGATCTTGATTCGCGCGCTGTTGAAGCGCTGAATGTACTTCTACAGGGTCTCTCCTAGTTGTTTTTTAATGCGCCGCAGGTGACCCCCGACCGGGGTGCGGTCGCTAGTGCCCTGGAAGTTGGCAATGAAGTGGTTGCGCATCTCGTCCTAGGAGGAAATTGAGCCTGACGGGAGGTTCAGGAGCCAGGAGCGGGGGGCATTTTGAGAGCCATGGGAAACTAGTATGCCATGACTTTCTCGTCACCGTTGGCTGCCTCGAGGCTCAGCTCGTAGAGCTGCAAGAACTCCGCGGGGTTAGGGGTGCCGTGATAGCGAGGAGGCAGATCTGGCTTGAACTTGCACAGGCAGGCAACGCTGCGCAGCTCGGGGGTGAAGGCGCGGCCGCCGGCCGTGGTCACCGGGGCCCGCCTTGGAGGTGGAGCTTGGTCTTGGCGCCCGCGTGCCGCTACGGCCAGTGGCGCGGGGCCTTGTCGCTGCAAACGATCCTGGCGCGGCAGAGCGAGGAGTGGCGGAGCGTTCACTTGCGGTCGAGGGACTTCTTGGCAGCTTCTTTCTTCACGCGCGGGCGCCGAACGCGGTGAGTCGTGCCATGGAGCCGCGTGCCTTGGCACTAGGGCGCCGTCTTGGGGCAGATGTGGTGGAGGTGCTTCATGAGCTGCGTCGCCCGTGGCTGGCGGAGGGCGAGGCAGGGAGTGGGACGACGCTGGGGAGCCCCCTGCGGCGTGGACATGCTCGGCGATGTGGTTAAGCCAGTCCTCGTAGAGGTCGTCGACTGGGCGGTAGTGCAGGAGCTCGGGCGCCATGAGAAGCGCGGCCCGTGCGTCCGTGGGAACACGATGAGCGTGGGACGACGAACCGGCGGGTGTCAACGATGGAGTGGTGGTGCGGCCGTCCTATCGCACCGAGGGGTGCAGCGAGGATACTTGCTGCTCGTTCCCCGCCGGTCCGGTGGCGGTGTTGGCGGCAGGCGACGGAGTGCGATGGGGTGGCCTGCCGACAGGGGCCATCTGAGCAACGCGGGTGGCGAGGACAGCCTGACGCTCGGCACGGGCGCGACGTGCGTCCTCCATGGAGACGATGAAGCGACATGATGCGGAGCGATGGGAAGGGAGCTTCGGCGCACCCCAACCTGGCGCGCCAAATGTCGGATCATGGGTTCTGTGAAAATCCTTAAAGTTCGAATGATGGGGTGCGCGCGAAGATCTTCCCCTGTCGATCCGCGTCCTAACTTAGCTAAGATCTCACGAACTAACTCGACAAACTCGCAACCCAAAGGGCACAAGATTTATACAGGTTTGCGCCACCATTGTGGTGCAATACCCTACTCTAGTGTGGTGGTGGTGGATTGCCTCTTGGGCTGAGGATGAATAGTATAAGGGGAAGAACAGCCTCCTCAGGTTGATGTGTTCTTGTTCTTGGCGAACTGGTCGTTGTTCGGGTGGATTCGAGACGAGTTGCCTCCTACTATGGTGGTTGATCCTATTTATAGAGGACATGGTCCTCTCCCCAAATATTGAGCAGGAAGGGAGCCAACAACGGCCAATTTGAAGGGGGACAGTTAGTAAAAGCTATCCTGACAAAAGCAGTCTTCGCCTGCCAAAGGATGTGGTGGTGACTTTGTCTTGGGCTCCACGGTGACCTCCATCTTGCCGTCCTTCTAGTCTTGGTCTCGTTGCACAAATATGACAACCTTTGCTTGATGCCTCGGTTCTCCGCGCCTGCACTTGCCCCCTTAGCACCAAAGAGGAAACAAGGATGCTACGCGTGCTGGCGCCCGCCTGGTCTCGATCGTCATGCCTTACGTCATGCGAACCTCGCGAGGTTTGCCCGGCCTTGAACTCTCCGCCCCTCGTGAGCCAGCCTGGTGAGGCCGCTCCCGAGGAGTCTTGTGTCGTCCGCCTTGCGAGGCTTGTGCCCTCGCGAGGGTCTTGATTCCTTGTTGATGAAGATGGGTCGTACAGGCCTGCTAGCAAAGCCACACCATGGGCCGCAGGCAGGCAAGTCTGGGGACCCTGTTCCCAGAACACCAACATATTCTGACCTCTGTCTATCAATTGATAGTGAGGACAAGTTGTGCATTCGTGTTATCGATGCCTATTATTCTTGGGGTCTGTCAATCCATTCTATTCCGGAATGACTAGGAGAAACAAACTCCAGCACCTCATCCATTTCATGGACTGGTCAAAGTAGTTGTATTCCACAGATCAAAATGCCAATCCAACTTTTGTTTTGTTCTACCTAGGAGTATTACCCCCTTTATGTCAGGACTGTCATGAGAACTTGCACCATCTCTCATGAATTCTTGATGCAGTGATACTTCTTGCCATCATTTTTCATTCCTCGGTCCCGTGTTGTCGCAAACGGAATGCCGATAAGTGAACCATGATGTGTGAAATCAATACTCGTAGCAACCGTGTTGCTTGGTAGTTAATGCATATTAATATCATTCTTAGCGTGTTGGTTATCGAATCACTATTCTAGCATTGATCATGCTACCTTGTTCTTATTTCTGGTGCACTCTTCGATCTTTGAGTTAGGATTGAATCCCTCGCTCTTTTGATCATATCATCTTGCCTCGAAAGCAAGATTGCTCCCGATCTTAATAACATTTCGGTGGATCGTGATTTTCCGAATGTCTTCTCGGTAGTGTTACCAGGTTGTCACCTGACCGCTATGTTGAGTTTGTGATCAAGTTGGTTTCTTGTAACCACCCCTTCTCCAAGAATCTGTGTTGGATACCCCTGAGCTAGTTGGTTAAGCCAAACAACAACTTGGAGAGTTGGAAGATAAAAGCTTGTCTGACTTAGTTCGTGTTAAGGGATATCTTTTATGTGTGTGTGTGTGTTGAAGAAAGATGATATCTTCATCGATTGGTCCTCGTGATCAGTTATTGGATCTATTGTCTTGTCAAAACTTTGATTTGAGTGTCGACTATCCTCAAATCAAATCAGAACCATCTCCGCTGGCTCCTCGCCGATGCCTCCGCCCCTTCCCCGTCCAGTGCGCCGGAAGGACCTGGTGGTCGCCATCCGGGGCGACGTGCTCATCCCGCGGCCCGAGACGGAGGCCATCATGGACATTGTCGCCACCACCAGCTGTGAGCGGGGGTCCTGGGCCTCTCCCTCGTCGTCCTTGGTGGCGGCATCGCGGCTTGGCGCCATCGCCGTGCCTTGCGTCTACCTCTCGATGAGCTTCACGGATCGCCGTCTTCACAGTACGCATGCACACATGTCTGAAATCTACAGTCAACAGTTTTGTGTACGCGCTGACTACTGAGTCATGAGCCATGCGTGTGGTTGTGCTTGTGCAGAGGTTGGTCGTAGAGGGCTGGAGTTCATGTCGTTCCTGCTGTCCCTGTCCGTGTTCCTCTTCGGCACCTCCTGGTTCATCTATGCTCTGCTCGGCCTCGGCCCCTGCATCTTCGACCTCATCCTGGTGAGATTTCCATCCAACCCTCCCCGTCCCCATGGTGCTCTTTCTAGTTAGTACTCTTCCGAGAGAGTTGCAATACCAATCGCTAGAATCCTCTTTCTGTTATTCAGTACGTCTTCCGCTGTCGACTTGTTGCTCATAAACAGCATCGTTGATTTGCTTGATATTCTGGTATAGGGTCATCATATATTGAAATCTGGGACTTGTTTGATATTTCATACTCCCTATTTCCGGGCAGCAACAAGGAAATTCAAGGCCTGTTTGTAGTGATTCACAAGGATTTCCTGGTGCGTGCTTTGCTCCCCTTCGAACCAAATCGAACCCAACAGAGAGAAAACACACCCGCACGCATCCTTTTGGTCGCTATCCCTGATGCCAAATTGTAATCACTTCAACTGTACTTCTTACTTATGTTAGTTTCACCTTTTGGTAACTGAATCATAGCCTTCATCGTCTGTTTAGGAGTACACATGAATTACCACTAAATGAGGTCAATATTTGTACTCCATGGGCAAATGTTGTCTACTTTGGGTTTCTCTTTAATGGAATATTGTTTATAGTGATATACGCTTTCATTGGGGTAACACAGATTGGTGCTGATACTTTCTGATTGCTTTATGTAAACTGTAAATCATGTTAAAAATATATATCAATAGGCATAGTAAGTGATATGTGCATGTCAAAACTAAATTATAAAGTCAAGGATTTGTGACAGTACTATGAATTGGTATATATACCACTGCATCGATAAGTGTAGAACTGAAGCATTGATGGCAACTCTTCTTTTTGTGCCTGTATATATTATTGAATCCTTCTTATTTTTGTGTACTTAATACAGAGGTTGCAACAACTCTTCTACAACACTAGAGTTTTGTTTCCCTGTACTTTTGTAACATATTTAGTCCTGACTGAACTTTTTTCATGATCAGGTTGAAAATATTGGAGCTAAATTGGTCAGGTTGAAAATACTCAGGTTGGTGCAACTCCGGCCTTGTCGCCCACATGTCTTGCCCGCAGCGGCCTCAGCGCCGTCGACACCACCACGAGGTCCTGATTTCCCAACCACGCCGATCTTGGCGTTCTTCTTTTTGTTTGATTGTGTTTGAACCTAAGAATTTTGTTATAGATTCGGCGCTTCGCGTTTGAGTTTTGCAGCGCTGGCGGACGTCCGAGCTACTTACTGAATGCCAGATGGTGGAAAAGATTGTGCTGATATATGCCCGCAACAGCCCCAAATGCTGGAGCAGTTCAACTCCTTGCGGGTCCCCAAGCTCAGGTACTCCCACTAATCCTATCTGATGCTTCCTATGAGTACCAGCCTCGCATGCATGCTCAGGTTGGTGCTGCTGGATTGAATCGGTTAACAATGTTGCTTTTTCTTGCCAAAGTTGGATTCATTGAGCTACATGTCCACGCCTCAATCACTCAGAACAAGTTGATTGCTGGATGGTAACTTTGTTATAGCTAAACTATTTTTATTAGATTAACTAAATTGGATTCCATTAATCTTATTTGTATATGTTCCCTTGACTGCGCGGGGTATCATCTAGTTCATTCAGTTTGACTGTGCGTAAACACTATAGTGTACAACAATCAACTTGTTTCTCTATTCAGTTTGTCACCCATTCAGCTTACTTACTGGGGCATCTTTCTTGTGAGAGTTTACTTGATATTACAATATGTTAGAAGAAACTACCATGTATCCGAAATGAATCATTGATCGCTCTTTATACACTTACAACTCGGTTTCTTTCATATAAGTTATGCTGCCTTTCTTTAGGTTGAGCTACTACCCTGTTAATTATCGTAACAAACATTGTCATTTGCTAGTTTGCTCTGTGTTGAGAACTGACCAATAAGTTTTGTTTGCCAATTAGCTTTCTGTGTGCATGCTCTTAATCCCCATATTACTAATTTCTGAATCAAACATTATTAATTCTGTCCTCAACAAGTCGCGGCGCTATGTTCTCTTTTTTGTTCAGTTAGCTCTGTCAAATATAATCAACCTGCCTATGTTCCATTTTGCTATTTGTACTTAGGTAGAAAAAGCTAAAATCTGTACATGTAATGCTGAAGCTATATTGGCTGCTTGATTCTTAATTTTTTCTTCTGTAATGATGATCTGAAATGCCACGCAAGTCATTATTGGTGCTGTTGCTACTATTGTTGTGGTTGTTGGAGGTGTTGCTATTGCATCTGGCGGAGCTGCCGTTGGGGCCCCAAAAGGTAACCTTCATCAGCCACAACCCCACAACAATGGCTCAAGGTTCTGTGCCCCATCACCCCTCTTTCTAAATTACTGAAATGAACCAAGATCTCATATATTTAGGAACAAAGGTAGTAGTAAGGTTAAAATAGAACATCAAGGGATGTTTCTAATTTGGTTATGCTAGAATAATGCATCAACTCGTGGTATTCTTGGAAGTTACTCTAAGGTGTCAAAATGATAGTAAAACCTAGGCTCTTGCATGGTTCTTGAATTATTTTTTCTATTTTATTGCTAACAAATATTGCCTATGTTGAGACTCTAAACATGTGGATGTTCCTCTCATTTACAGGAATTCTACCCGAAGAAATTCGGAAAAAGCTTGAAGCCCCAGTTAGCGACTTGCTTTATATGTTATTGACTTGTAATGCTAAATTTGTTGAGAATTTTGATGTACTGTTGCACATGTTACTCTAATGCTTGTAGTTATGTACATATACTCACAATATTATCCATTGTTTACTTGAAATGCATTCTTGGGCTAAAAGTGGCTGAAAAAGTATATGTTGTATTGAATTTGCGTTGATTGTGTATGTATATTCTACAAAAGAAGAGGCACTGTCCAAATGGAAGAACTACTGAAATGTCTATTGGATCTAATCTATTTGGGCTTTGAAAAGAGGCCTGAAACATATTGGCAGCAATTAAGGCTGAAAATTAAATAGAAATGCGTAAAAAAGGCCGCCCAAACAAGAAACGGATAATAAAAGGCCATGGCCTAGAAAAAATTGCTGAAATGCTGGGCTTGGCCCGTGAAGTCGACCAAAAATTGATAGGAAAAAAGGCTGAATTGTCGGTCTCGGCCCATGTAAAACAGCGAATCGGACCGGGCTGAATCTTGTTAGTGACCTTTTCAATTGGTTGCAATTTTGCCACGTCAGATTGCCACGTCGGATCCGACATGGCCTGGGCAGACAGCCAGTGACCAAAATAAAAGGTCATGGGTTCAACGACCTTCTGTTTTGGTTGTAAACGTCTATGACCTTCTCACAAAGAAGGTCGTTAATTTCAGTTTATGACCGCCAGCTTTTAACCTTCTGTTTTTGGTCACAAAAAGGTCGCAAATGAAAAACTATGACCTTTCAGCGGTCAATAGTGAGGGTCAGAAGTTGACATATTTCTTGTAGTGTGCTTGAGACGTCAACCCGGTTGCTATATGTCCACTACAGAATTCATGAAAGGGAGCATCGACGGAGGAGTATACTACAGAATTCATGAAAGGGACTGACTTAGTTTTGGAAAAATCTGTTTTACGGAGTACGTACCCACTAGGGTTTATAGGGCTCATTTAAAAAACATTCATTTTCCGTTTGATAAGTCTCAATTCTACTATACTGTTAGTAGTACCATTACATGTTGGATTTCAAGGTGCGTTAGATCACCCGACGCAAGCAGTGTCAAGAGGAATCTAACCAATGCATGTACATGTTCATGGAAATTTAGTGGTCATTCATGCATTCGTTCTAATTAATGCCTCGGTAAACATAACTTCTTGAGAAAAACGAGCGTACTAATTACTTGTGCAAACTACGAAATTAATTCGACCACTCACCATCTACCTTGGTTGGAGAGATTTTGAAATTGAGCCATAAACTAGAAAGGAGGGAGTAGTAACTTTTGTCTCGATTATTATTTGTGGCCTTGTATAGATGCAAAATGTATTTTTTATAGTGCCCTTGTATAAGTAAATGGAGGGAGTACTAACCAAAGTACGTAGTAGGGACGAGGAGTAAACGAAGGGAGTAGTAAAATTTTCTCCTCGTGCTGCGAGCCACCACGCGCGTTGGCGAGTGAGCGGGAGTAAAGGCGTACAGTAGTAGTAGTAGTAGTAGTAGTACTACTCGTAAGCAAGCTTCACCTCATCCTGCGAGCCACCGCTCCCATGGGTGGGGGAGACGGCACACTAAGCAAGCTTCTCCATGTTCTGCGAGTTGACGAGACACATCAAAAGTACTCCAGTGTATAGAGCCTTGCCTCTAAGGTAGGCCTGTCGCGCCTACTGATGCATCAGTGGCGGACTGAACTAGTGCAGTCAGTTAGCTGAACTGCAACGCTAGTGTGTGTGTGGGCTTGGGGCCCGTATGTGGTGTGGGCCGGACGCCATGTAAGGGTAAGCCCAGGAAGGGGCGGCTACTTATGTACGAAACACTAAGGAGAAAGGCAGCGTGTGATTGATTGAACCTTCTTTCCCCTTCTCTACGTCTCTCACCTACTCTCTTCTCTCTTCCTCATCCCCAATTCCTGATCGAGATCCGTCTGGGCATTACAATCTGGTATCAGAGCCTTCCTGAAATTTTTTCCGCCACCACCCGTCGCCGTCGCCGCTTCCTCGATCAGGCGGTAACACCCACCGAGCTAGGTGCGAGCCGCCCCGGCGCGCTCGCTCGAAATCCTACTTGGGGTTCGCTTTGATCTGGATTGCGACCACGGCACCGTCCAAGCCCTCCGCGCAGACCCGCCGCGTGCTGGATGCGATGACGGAAACCACCGACAAGATGCAGGGCCTCCTCGAGACCATCCTCGCCGCCTCGACGACCACCAGAAGACCGCCGACGAGCGCCACCACGCACAAGTCGCCTACAACGACCAAGTCTCCAACGAGCTCAAGCACTTGGCGAAGCAGATCGATCTGACGCAGGCGGATGTGGATGAGGCCCGCAAATCCCCTCCGCTTGTCGATCCCGCCGCGACAAGCCATCTCGGGGCATCTGTGTCCGGAGCGTCGACGACCTCAGGCCCCTCCCACCCCGCGCCACCACCTCCGCCTACGATGACCCGTCCACCCCCGCCACCACCACTCTACACGGAGGGCGCAGCGCAGCTGCCGTTCGCCCGGCTCGTCAACCACGGGCCGCCCCTGCTGCTGCAAAACTCTCCCACGGCGTACGAGCGGGGCGCCGAGCATTACACCAAACCGCCCAAGCATGACTTCCCCCGTTTCGACGGCGACGCGCCGCGCATCTGGCTGGAGCGGTGTCTCTCTTACTTCGAGCTCTACCGGGTGCCGCAGCACAGTTGGGTCGCCACCGCCGGCCTGTATATGGATGGGCTTGCGGCCATGTGGCTTCAGGCGTACAAACAGACGCACCCTGCTCTGTCGTGGCCCGCCTTCAGAACCGCAGTGGAAGCAGAGTTTGGACCTGAAGAATTCGAAGCGCAGATGCATCAGCTAGTGCAATTGCGTCAGACTGGGAGCGTGCAAGAGTATCGACAGCAATTCGAGACCTCCATGTACCACCTATTGTCTCTGGATCCAACCCTGAGCACACAATTCTTCATCTCACAGTTCCTTCTCGGTCTGAAGGATGAACTGAGATTGGGCGTCCGTTTGCAAGCCCCAACAAGCATCACACGCGCAGCTGTTTTTGCGAGGATTCAGGAAGAAGAACTGGAGAAGCAACGTTTGCAGCGCCCGCGCATTGTCCCAGTGGGCAGGCCGCCTCCAGCGGCAACTAACACCAACCAAACTCGCGCAGCGCCTCCCCCACGACCGGGCGGCGACGAGTACACACGCGAGCGGCAGCTGCGCGACTTCAGACGAGCCAATGGGCTTTGTTTTCACTGCGGCGACAAATACTCCCGCGAACATCAGTGCAAGCGCACGGGAAAAATACTGATGATTGAGGTGGGCGATTTCGGCGAGATCCTCTCGGATGACACCGTGCACGCGCTGCAATTGCTCAATGAACCGGCCCTGCCCGAGCCTGAGTGTTGTACCTTATCGCAGCACGCAATTTCCGGCGAAGACGCGCCGTCCACCGTCCGTCTTCGCGCCCAAGTCGGAGATCAAGTGATGCTGCTCCTGGTGGACTCGGGCAGTTCTCATAGCTTTGTTAGCGAAGCGTTCATTCAACACATTGCAGCCGACACCCAGCCACTGTCGCCCGTCTCCGTTCGGGTAGGAAATGGCCAACGCTTGCACTGCAACAAGATGGTGAAGCAATTGGCATGGCAAGTGCCAGGACACACGTTCCACACTGATCTACGGGTGTTGCAATTGAGTGCATATGACACAGTGCTGGGAATGGATTGGCTCTCTGACCACAGCCCGATGAACTGTCACTGGAAATTAAAGCGGATATCATTCGAAACAGAGGGCAAGACGGTGCAACTGCAAGGGGTTCGCACCACCAATCTCTCCCCCACGGCCGTACTAGATGCTTATGAACTTCACCGAATGGAGATCGCCAATGACATATGGACAGCAGCTCTGGTCACTGTCGAGCCGTCAGAGAAAGGGGATACTGAACCGATACCTCCCAGGATTCAGAAAGTGCTCTCTGAATATCAAGATGTGTTTGCTGAACCCAAGTCCCTGCCTCCTCATCGTCAGTATGACCATGGCATACACCTGGAGCCAGGCACTGCACCCATCAACACCAAACCATACCGCTACTCGCCAGTGCAAAAAGATGAGATCGAGCAGCAAGTACAGGAGATGTTACAATCAGGTGTCATTGTGCACAGCATGAGTCCATATGCCGCACCAGTCCTGCTTGTGAAGAAAAAGGATGGGAGCTGGCGTTTCTGTGTTGACTTCCGTCGACTGAATTCTGCGACGGTGAAGAACAAATTTCCACTGCCCATTGTGGATGAACTTCTGGACGAGCTTGTGGGAGCAAAATATTTCTCCAAGATCGACCTCCGTGCAGGGTATCACCAGATCCGCATGCGTGAGGAGGATGAAGCAAAAACTGCTTTTAAAACCCACCACGGGCACTATCAATTCAGAGTGATGCCATTTGGCCTTTGCAACGCGCCGGCAACCTTCCAGTGTCTGATGAACAGCATATTCGGCCGCTATGTCCGTAAGTTCATCATCATTTTTCTTGACGATATATTGGTCTTCAGCTGTGATCTACAGGAACATGAACAACACTTGCGCCTCACACTTGACCTGCTACGTGAACACCAACTGTTTGCCAAGGCGTCCAAGTGTTCATTCGCCCAGGAAAGCATCGAGTACTTGGGCCACGTCATTTCACAGGACGGCATCGCCACGGACACAAGCAAGACGAGCGCGATGCAGGCGTGGCCGGTGCCCTCTACACCCACTGAACTGCGTGGTTTTCTCGGCCTCACCGGCTACTACCGCAAGTTTGTCCCACATTATGGCATCATCGCGAAGCCGCTCACCCAGCTCCTGACCAAGAAGGGATTCGAGTGGAGCGCCAAGGCCCAGCAGGCATTCGATATGCTGAAACAAGCGATGGTGAGCACACCCGTGCTAGCGCTCCCGAACTTCTCACGCCCTTTTGCCATTGAGACTGACGCGTGCGACACGGGAGTGGGCGCGGTGCTCACCCAGGATGGCCACCCCGTCGCCTACCTCAGCAAGGCTTTGGGGATCAAGAATCAGAAGTTGTCCACGTATGAAAAGGAGTTCTTGGCCGTTATGATGGCCATCGACAAGTGGAGACCTTACCTGCAGCGCGCGCCGTTTGAAATCGTCACCGACCAAAAGAGCCTCTGCATGCTTGGGGATCAACAGTTGGTGACGGAGCTGCAGCGCAAAGCCATGACCAAGATGGTGGGCCTGCAGTTCACCTTTCGGTACAAGAAAGGCGTCGACAATGGTGCCGCTGATGCGCTATCCAGGGTGGGACATCTGTTGACACTGGATGCGTTATCAGTCTGTCAGCCCCAGTGGTTACAAGAAGTCGCCAACTCCTACGAAACAGACCCAGAATCACAAGAACTCCTGACCAAGCTGGCACTCACCACCACAGATGATCAAGGGCGAACACTTCAGAACAGCGTGATCAGGCAGCGTGGGCGTCTGTGGATTGGAGCCAATTCCGCGCTGCAGACCAAGCTGATCGCCGCACTGCATCACAGCGCTGTTGGGGGCCACTCCGGTGCAACAGCGACGTACCATCGTGTCCGGAAACTGTTCGCGTGGCCTGGACTGAAGCGCGCCGTGGAGGATTTTGTCCGTCAGTGTGCCGTCTGTCAGCATGCCAAGCACGAGCACACGCACCCCGCAGGCAAGCTACAACCCCTACCCATTCCTACGGAACCATGGCACGATCTGACTATGGATTTTGTCGAGGGGCTACCCAAATCAGAGGGGTCTGATGCCATCATGGTCGTCGTCGATCGTCTGACCAAGTACGCACACTTCATTCCGCTTCACCACCCCTTCACCGCGGCGCAAGTCGCCCGCGCATTCTGGGAGCATGTCATCAAGCTGCACGGGGTTCCTCACTCCATCGTCTCGGATCGTGACAAGATCTTCACGAGCGCCATGTGGCGGGAACTGCTCGCCGCCGCGGGAACCAAGCTGCTCTATTCCACGGCGTACCACCCGCAGACGGACGGCCAGACAGAACGTGTCAACCAGTGCCTCGAGATGTACTTGCGATGTGCGGTGCACGACACGCCGCGGCAATGGCGCAAGTGGCTCACTGCGGCAGAATTCTGGTACAACTCCGCTCATCATTCCTCGCTCAATTGTTCGCCGTTCAAGGCGTTGTACGGCAAGGAACCGAACCTGGGCGGTCTACCACACCTGAGCTCCACTCTGCACAATCAAGCGGCGTCGCCGGAGCTTGACTGGACAGCACACACCGAGATGCTGCGCGCCCAGCTCACGCGCGCCCAAGCTCGCTTCAAGAAGCAAGCCGATCGTCACCGCGCGGAGCGCGCCTTCGACGTCGGCGAGAACGTGCTCCTCAAACTGCAGCCGTACGCGCAGTCGACCGTCGCCAACCGCCCGTGCCGCAAGCTCTCCTACAAGTTCTTCGGCCCTTTTGAAGTGACAGAGCGGATTGGAACCCTGGCATATCGCCTGCAGTTGCCTCCAGACAGCCGCATCCATCCGGTATTTCACGTCTCCCAGCTCAAACCCTTCACTCCAGATTACACTCCAGTCTTCGCCGAGCTGCCGCGGGTACCCGACCTCACTGGGGGTGAAACGGAGCCAGTGGCGATCTTGGAGCGGAGGATGATGAAGAAGGGCGATGCACCGGTTGTGCAACTCTGTGTCCAGTGGGCAAACATGCCAACTTCAGCCACCACTTGGGAAGATTACACCGTTCTTCGCCAACGCTATCCATCAGCCTGCATCTGGGAAGGAGCTTCATCTCAAGGGGAGGACAATGTCGCGCCTACTGATGCATCAGTGGCGGACTGAACTAGTGCAGTCAGTTAGCTGAACTGCAACGCTAGTGTGTGTGTGGGCTTGGGGCCCGTATGTGGTGTGGGCCGGAGGCCATGTAAGGGTAAGCCCAGGAAGGGGCGGCTACTTATGTACGAAACACTAAGGAGAAAGGCAGCGTGTGATTGATTGAACCTTCTTTCCCCTTCTCTACGTCTCTCACCTACTCTCTTCTCTCTTCCTCATCCCCAATTCCCGATCGAGATCCGTCTGGGCATTACAAGGCCCCACATGGTTTGCCTCTTTTTTAATTTAACATAACGCGTCAAGTCACAATTTGTCCGTGGTAGACGATCCTCCCTCCACCAAGTGGACAACCATTACACATGCCAAATTACCACGTGGGCTGCCTTTTTCGTACAGAAATGAGCTCCACCGTGTACCCGCACGGGTGTGGTTGGGAAAGAGACGGGAGTACGTGCACCGTGCGTGCACCTCTTCTCTTCGTGCACGTCCCCCACCTACGTGGGTGTGTGAGGGAGAGATACAAACCTAGACATAATGCGCCGTCCATCCCCATGCTTCCGCCCACTCCGACCACCAGTCACCACCACGCCCCACTCCTCCTCACCTTATCTCTCATCTTTCTCCCTCCATTTTTATATACAAGGGGCCACTATCAAAATTACAATTTGCAGATATACGAGCCCACTAACACTAATCGATGCAATATTAATGGTGTTTGCCTCGTGGTACTAGCAAAGGAGGACATTAATTATCCCTTGCATGCATGCGGGAGTTTGTAAAAAAATGCATCTTGATGTTCCGTGCAATGCATGGGCATCTTGCTAGTCCATGAAAACAACACATGGAAAAATTCCATGGCGAACGAGGGATTTGAATCTGTTGGGAGGGGCTGTTTGGATCTTGCCCGGGGTAGCCAAAATATTGGCGACCCTTTTGTCCATCGGTGCCTTTGCTACCGATGAACGAGGAATGGCTCGGGTGCTCATGCTGTCATGCATCCTCCAGCACGCACGTTGGAGACGAGCTCGCACGAGATGTGTTTTTTGTCCCACAACACCGTCCGAGCCGCCCGCAGACCGACCGGCGACCCGCAAATTATGCCATCCAACCGTAGCCGCACACATTATGACAGCAACTCAACCAACCGGACGAAATTCACGCAAACATGTAGATTGTAACGCCCCGAGACCGATGTGCCACGTGTCCTCCAGTAATTCGCTGTTGTTGCCTTGTCATTGCTTGCATGTCATGCATTGCATATCATGTCATCATGTGCATTTCATCTACATATTTGTTCGTCTCATGCATCCGAGCATTTTCCCCGTTGTCCGTTTTGCATTCCGGCGCTCCGTTCTCCTCCGGTGGTCCTTTCTACCTTTCTTTTGTGTGTGGGGATTAAACATTTCCGGATTGGACCGAGTCTTGCCAAGCGGCCTTGGTTTACTACTGGTAGACCGCCTGTCAAGTTTCGTACCATTTGGACTTCGTTTGATACTCCAATGGTTAACCGAGGGACCGAAAAGGCCTCGTGTTTGTTGCAGCCCAACACCCCTCCAATTCAGCCCAAAACCCACCAAAACCCTCTCCATCAACTAGAGCGTTCGATCACGATCGCGTGGCCGAAAACCGCACCTCATTTGGACTCTCCTAGCTCCCGCTACCTATAAATATGTGATTCCCTCTGAAAATCCCGCACTCCAAACCCTAGATCAAACTCCCTCATCACCGCCAGACATTTCTTCCCGCGCCGGACATGTCCGCTCGCCGCCGGCCACCTCACCGCAGCCAATCAAGACTTGCCACGTTGCCATGCCGCCGCCCTCGTCCACTCCTCGCGCGCCACCTAGCCTCCTGCCTCCTCCCCGCCGCCGCGGCCCGTCGGGCCCAGGCGCGGCCCG
>NC_041388.1:181640509-181645608 GCF_002162155.2 Triticum dicoccoides | reverse complement strand
CACATGCCTATGTTCATCATGTTGTAACTTTGCATCCGTAACTCAGATTCATGCATATAGCATATCAAAATGTTCGTCTCAGAGAGTACATCATTTCATCTCATTGCATCATTTTCATTTGAGCTGATCTTGATGCTCGAAATGCTGTTAGAAGAGTGCTATATGAGCTAATTGTCAGATCTGCTGCTACAATTAGAGATTTGTCATTTTTGCCATGATTATTGTGTGCATGTTATGCCCATGAGCTCTACATATGTTTTGTTAAGGGTTTTGCCATCTATCCAGAGGTGCAACCCATATCTTTTTGTGATGTGTGTGGGGACGAGCACAAGCTTGCCAAGTGAGGCACTTGTTAATGTTGATTTCAGGGACTTAGCATTTCCACTAAGTCTTTGGTGTGTTTATCTCATTATGCCATATGTTCATGTTGTTTCCTAGTGATCTATGCCTCTTTTGAGGATGATCAGTAAGGATGTTTTGTTAATCTAGTAGTGCTCTATCCATCCATGTATTTGTTTGCAATTATGGAGCACCCTAGCTTGAGTCAATCGAGCTCTACTTTTGTCATTTCGTGAATCTAGGCAGATTGTCTACTTGTTAGCGATTTTGCCGATGATGTTGTAGTTGATCCGTGCATGCTACGTTATTGTTCTTGCCATGTCTAGCTTGCATTTTGTGTATTTTTGATGGGTGTATGCTTAGATTGTTAGGACATGCTCTGTAGTGAGTGCATCGAGCTCGTAAACATGCCTACTTGATATCTGATTTGCATGCTCCAGTTTTCACTATGTCTGTGATCTGATTATGTTTTTGCCATGTTCACATGCTTGCAAATGTATTTTCTGATCCCTTTTGGCTCAAGGTCACCAAGGGACTTTTGTTAAGCTCTTTGAGTAGCTCCATGCCATGCTTTACTTTGCCATTTTCAGGCCCCGTAGCATAAAGTTTTCATGCTCCAAAGTGTGCTACCTGATCTGAAATTCCAGGCTTGTGTTAATTTCACCAAGTCTGAAATCTGTTTACTATTTGCACTTTTGCCATGCTTGTTTGAACCTGTTAGTGGGTGAATTGGCCGTAGCTCAATGCTAGTCTTTTGTTAAGAATCTTGAATGGATCCATGCCATGTATTTTGTTGCCATGTTTGAGTGCTGTAGCTTGTTCATCTTGTTGTGTTTAGATGGCTACTTGTTGTTTATCGCAGACCGGTGCCATATTTGAATTGCTCGCCATTTCCAAACCGTAACTCCGATTCCGGTGATCTTTATATAATTTTCAAGCGATTTCATCTCATCTTTCCAGTGGAACACTTGGATTTCCATGTTGAGGCCAAGTTCCATCTTTCCTTTGCAAATCAAGCATGTGCATCGCATACTGCATCCCGCATATCATACCATGTTCATGTGTTGGTTGTTTACTATGTTGTGTGCTTCTTTCTGGTGTTTGCTTCTTTGGGTTGGTTCCGGTAACGTCGCGTTTGTGAGGACCCGTTCGTCTACGTCCGTTTGTCTTATTCATGGACTCGTTCTTCTTCCTTGCGGGATTTCAGGCAAGATGATCATACCCTCGAAATCACTTCTATCTTTGCTTGCTAGTTGCTCGCTCTTTTGCTATGCCTATGCTACGATGCCTACCACTTGCTTATCATGCCTCCTATATTGTTGAACCAAGCCTCTAACCCACCTTGTCCTAGCAAAACGTTGATTGGCAATGTTACCGCTTTGCTCAGCCCCTCTTATAGCGTTGTTAGTTGCAGGTGAAGATCGAAGTTCGTTCCTTGTTGGAACATGGAGATGTTGTTCCTTGTTCGAACATGTTTACTTGTTGGGATATCACAATATATCTTATCTAATTAATGCATCTATATACTTGGCAAAGGGTGGAAGGCTCGGCCTTATGCCTAGTGTTTTGTTCCACTCCTGCCGCCCTAGTTTCCGTCATATCGGTGTTATGTTCCCGGATTTTGCATTCCTTACGCGGTTGGGTAATAATGGGAACCCCTTGACAGTTCGCCTTGAATTAAAACTTCTCCAGCAATGCCCAACATTGGTTTAACCATTCGCCACCTAGCCTTTTCTTTCCCTTGGGTCGGCCAGCCCAAGGGTCATCATTATTTTACCCCCCGGGCCAGTGCTCCTCTGAGTGTTGGTCCGAACTAGAGTCCTGTGCAGCGCCCCCTCGGGGAAACTCGAGGTTTGGTTTTAGTTGTATGGAGAGCTCATCTGAGTGTGCCCTGAGAACAAGATATCTGCAGCTCCTATCGGGATTTTTCGGCACATTCGGGCGGTGTTGCTGGTTTTGTTTTAACCTGTCGAAATGTCTTGAAGAACCAGGATACCGAGTCTGATCGGAACGTCTCGGGAGGAGGTCTATTCCTTCGTTGACCGTGAGATCTTGTGATGGGGTAAGTTGGGACTCCCCTGCAGGGTTTTGAACTTTCGAAAGCCATGCCCATGGTTACGGGAAGATGGGAATTTGTTAATGTCCGGTTGTAGAAAACCTGAAGTTGACCTTAATTAAAATGCACCAACCGCGTGTGTAACCGTGATGGTCTCTTTCCGGTGAAGTCCGGGAAGTGAACACGGTGTTGGAGTTATGCTTGATGTAGGTTGTTTTAGGATCACTTATTGATCATACTTTTATCGACCGTGCTTTGCCTTCTCTTCTCGCTCTCATTTGCGTTTGTTAGCCACCATATATGCTAGCTGCTTGCTGTAGCTCCACATCATACCTTTACCTTACCCATAAGCTTAAATAGTCTTGATCGCGAGGGTGCGAGATTGCTGAGTCCCCGTGACTCACAGATACTTCCAAACCAGCTTGCAGGTGCCGCTGAACCGTGCAGATGACGCAACCAAGCTCAGGAGGAGCTCGATGAACATCTTGTCCTTTGTGTTGTTTCGTTCTAGTTGATCAGTAGTGGAGCCCAGTTGGGGTCGATCGGGGACCTTTGTCGCATTTGGGGTTATTCTTTTATTTTGGTTCCGTAGTCGGACCTTGATTGTTCCGTAGTCAGACCTTGATTGTATCTGGATGATGTAATGCTTTATTCATGTAATTGTGTGAAGTGGCGATTGTAAGCCAACTATGTATCCCTTTCCCTTATGTATTACATGGGTTGTGTAAAGATTACCTCACTTGCGACATTGCTTTCAATGCGGTTATGCCTCTATGTCGTGCTTCGACACGTGGGAGATATAGCCGCATCGAGGGCGTTACATAGACAAACTGATATTTCATATAAACAACAACGGAAATCATATAAATACCAGATTTTCATACAAACATGACGGATTTTGTTACATTCAAATGAACTACGCGGTGCTAGTTCTGGACAGCACAGGTATATAATACCTGGCCTAAATGGTCGCCCGCCGATCGATTTGTGTTCCTCATGTCCGGCAGCACGATCACCGGACTGTCGGGAGCCCCGGAGGTATATGCTTCAGCGCAAAGGATGGCTCGCTTCCCCACTACCCAACTAATATCATTGGCTGGTGACGAAGATGATGGTGGCCGGCACCGGTTCGAGTTCATCACCGGCCACTACTTCGCCATGGCCGGCACCGGCTCGAGTTCATCCTATCATTCCCCTCTTCCGTGGAGCCCATGCGGGGTTGACGAAGATCCTCGCAACAAAAGGATCCGACAAGACACCTGGTGTGTACGCCGGCGTCGCCTCTGTGGTGGCCTTCATGGGACCCAAGCGGCGACGGCCTCCCGTGTTCTACTTCTCCTCGATGATGGTGACGAACGCGGAGGCGCTGGCCACCGACTCGTCGCTCTCCGCACTCCTGACTTTTGTCGCTGCTTGCATGGCGCGGCCGTCGGCATGGGAGTCTCTGCCACAGAAACGGGAGACGCGGTACGAGGCGGCGGCGTGGACGACAGCAATGACGCCCGTGCGCCGCTCCTTGTCGACCTAGACTGGAGCGGCGAGTTGCTGAACCGCACGCCCGCTTGGGGCGACAACTGGCTCCGTCGGGCGAGGGGAGGGAGGTGGATCAGTGAGCTGCATAGCTCATATCCGGCGGGATACCCAGCCGGCTTGGATGCAGAATAACTACTCTTCGTAAGCCATTGTAAGAGAGGACAAAATGGTGGAGGAGATAGGGGAGCGGCGGAGGTGTGCGATTCTTGGTCGACATTTGGCCTCGTTTAAATAGGAGATTAAATAGAGGCGGACGGGAGGAGCTCGGTCGGCGTTGCGTTTAACGCCGGCCCGGTCATGAATGGACATGTGCCAGAGTGGGTTTCTCGGCTTCCACACGGGCGGGTTTCATGGAGGCATTTGAATGCGGCACGGAGGCGTGTTCAGCCGGGCGTGCCGCGAGTGGCGCCCTCGACTCTGACCTAGGACCCCGCGCCGTTCTTCCACTCATGTGTGGGCTCTTTGGGTCCATGGCCTGCATGTCAGTGACCCAACGCAGGCAGCGAACAGTAGAGGAACCTTTGGTGGGCCAGGGTGGTCAGAAGCGGGCATTTCATAAACCGATGATTGTTCATTGAGTGTGACGTCATCTTTTTCATGTAGATAAGCCTACTATGTTGATATCCCGTTCAATACGTTGTGATTCATAAAGACCGCTACAAACATCAATGTTCTTCTTATCACAGATAAGATTGATTAATACCCGTAACAATCCATGTCCTTAACAAAGGGTGCATGCACGTATAGGTTGAGCGTGTGTCTTGTGTCGTGTGTTGTGTGCATGCAGGCGTGTGAGTGTTGCGTGCGTGCAAGGGTACGTTTTAGTGTTGCATGCATGGGTGCGTATGTGTGTGTGTGTTCGTGAGTGCATGTGTACGTGTCAGTGTTGCACGCCAGCATGCGTGCGTGTGTACGTGTCAGTGTTGCACGCCTACATGCGTGCGTGTCTTGCATGCGTGCGTGCGGGGTGAGGCTACACGTCAGTCGACTGACTTTTTCATCTCTGGTCATTTGATTTTCCAGCCGTTGGATACGAAATCAAGGGCCTCCAGTTTATCATCAAACTCCACCCCCCTGAGCCACCAGCCACCACCGGCCGAACCGCAAGCCCCCGCCGCCCGCGGCCGGCCCGCCCTCCCCGAAACCACTCCCCACCGCCGGTCCGTCGCCG
>NC_041388.1:181613080-181640275 GCF_002162155.2 Triticum dicoccoides | reverse complement strand
CTTTTTCTCCGAGGAACCTCACCCCACCGCCCAATGAACGCCCCCCCAACCGCCGGTGACTGCCAACCAGAGGTCTCACGACTTCGAATACCCACCGACCACTAATTTATTACCATTTCTGTCCTTCATATACGCGCTGACGGGTGGGCCCTATGGTAATGTGCG
Organism: Triticum dicoccoides; assembly: GCF_002162155.2. Lineage (NCBI taxonomy): Eukaryota > Viridiplantae > Streptophyta > Magnoliopsida > Poales > Poaceae > Triticum > Triticum dicoccoides. The sequence continues at coordinate 181,640,110 of NC_041388.1, read as the reverse complement.
CTGCTGAATGTGGACCGTTTGACTGGTCAATTGATCGTGTTATCAACAAATTACGGAGCTGTATGGTGAGCTGATACGTCTCCAACGTATCTATAATTTTTGATCGCTCCATGCTATATTATCTACTGTTTTGGACTATATTGGGCTTTATTTTCCACTTTTATATTATTTTTGGGACTAACCTATTAACCGGAGGCCCAGCCCAGAATTAATGTTTTTTGCCTATTTTAGTGTTTCGGATAAACAGAATATCAAACGGAGTCCAAAGGGAATAAAATCTTCGGAAACGTGATTTTCTCACCGAAGCAGATCCAGGAGACTTGGACCCTACTGCAAGGGATCAAAGAGGTGGTCACAAGGGTGGGGGCACCCCCCCCTAGGGCGCGCCCCCTTAGACCTTCGGGTCCATAGTTAGTAGCTAGATGGCTTCTTCTCTCTCTTTGAATCTCAATACAAAGTTCTCCCCCTCTCTTGTGGCGATCTATTCGATGTAATCTTCTTTTTGCGGTGTGTTTGTTGAGACCGATGAATTGTGGGTTTATGATCAAGTCTATCTATGAATAATATTTGAATCTTCTCTGAATTCTTTTATGCATGATTGGTTATCTTTGCAAGTCTCTTCGAAGTATCCGTTTGGTTTGGCCAACTAGATTGGTAGTTCTTGCCATGGGAGAAGTGCTTAGCTTTGGGTTCGATCTTGCGGTGTCCTTACCCAGTGACAAAAGGGGCAGCAAGGCACGTATTGTATCGTTGCCATCGAGGATAAAAAGATGGGGTTTATTTCATATTTCATGAATTTATCTCTCTACATCATGTCATCTTGCTTAAAGTGTTACTCTGTTTTTAACTTAATACTCTAGATGCATGTTGGATAGCGGTCGATGAGTTGAGTAATAGTAGTAGATGCAGAATCATTTCGATCTACTTGTCACGGACGTGATGCCTATATACATGATCATGCCTATATATTCTCATAATTATGCACAATTCTATCAATTGCTCAACAGTAATTTGTTCACCTACCGTAGAATACTTATGCTCTTGAGAGAAGCCACTAGTGAAACCTATGGCCCCCGGGTCTACTCTCATCATATCAATCTCCATCACTTTTATATTGTTTTGCTATTTACTTTGCTTTTAATTTTTACTTTGCATCTTTATATCAAAAATACCAAAAATATTATATCTATCAGATCTCACTCTCGTAAGTGACCGTGAAGGGCTTGACAACCCCTAACCGCGTTGGTTGCGAGTAGCTATCGCTTTGTGCAGGTACGCGGGACTTGAGCGTGGTCTCCTACTGGATTGATACCTTGGTCCTCAAAAACTGAGGGAAATACTTACGCTACTCTGCTGCATCATCCCTTCCTCCTCGGGGAAAACCAACGCAGGCTCAAGACATAGCAAGAAGGATTTGTGGCGCCGTTGCCGGGGAGTCTACACAAAAAGTCAATATACCAAGTACCCATCACAATTCCTATCTCCCGCATTACATTATTTGCCATTTGCCTCTTTTTTTCCTCTCCCCCTAATTCACCCTTGCCGTTTTATTCGCCCTCTCTCTCTCTCTATCCTCCCTCTCTATTTGCCTCTTTTGTCCACTTGCTTTTTGTTTGCTTGTGTGTTAGATTGCTTGTTTGTCGCAATGGCTCAAGATACTACCAAATTGTGTGACTTCACCAATACCAATAATAATGTTTTCCTTAGCACTCCGATTGCTCCTCTTACCTATGCTAAATCTTGTGAAATTAATACTGCTTTGTTGAATCTTGTTATGAAAGATCAATTCGCCGGCTTTCCTAGCGAAGATGCCGCTACTCATTTGAATAGCTTCATTGATTTATGTGATATGCAAAAGAAAAAAGATGTCAATAATGATGTCATTAAATTGAAGCTATTTCCTTTTTCGCTTAGAGATCGTGCTAAAGCTTGGTTTTCGTCTTTGCCTAAGAATAGTATTGATTCATGGAACAAGTGCAAAGATGCTTTTATCTCTAAGTATTTTCCTCCCGCTAAGATCATCTCTCTTAGAAACGACATTATGATCTTTAAACAACTTGATCATGAACATGTTGCACAAGCTTGGGAGAGAATGAAATTAATGATACGTAATTGCCCTACTCATGGTTTGAATTTGTGGATGATTATACAAAAAAATTATGCCGGATTGAATTTTGCTTCTAGAAATCTTTTAGATTCGGCTGCGGGAGGCACTTTTATGGAAATCACTTTAGGAGATGCTACTAAACTCCTAGATAATATTATGGTTAATTATTCTCAATGGCATACTGAAAGAACTTCTAATAAAAAGGTGCATGCGATAGAAGAAATTAATGTGTTGACTGGAAAGATGGATGAACTTATGAAATTATTTTCTACTAAGAGTGTTTCTTCTGATCCTAATGATATGCCTTTGTCTACTTTGATTGAGAATAACAATGAATCTATGGATGTGAATTTTGTTGGTAGGAATAATTTTGGTAACAACGCTTATAGAGGGAATTTTAATCCTAGGCCATATCCTAGTAATCATTCTAATAATTATGGGAATTCCAACAACAACTCTTATGGAAATTATAATAAGATGCCCTCTGATTTTGAATCTAATTTTAAAGAATTTATTTCTTCGCAAAGGAATGTTAATGCTATGATTGAAGAAAAATTGCTTAAGATTGATGATTTTGCTAGGAACGTTGATAGAATTGCTCTTGATGTTGATGCTTTGAAACTTAGATCTATTCCACCTAAGCATGATATCAATGAGTCTCTTAAAGCCATGAGAATTTCAATTGATGAGTGTAAAGAAAGAACCGCTAGGATGCGTGCTTCCAAATATGCCTTTATTAAAGCGTGTTCTTCCAATTCCTATGAAAGTAATGATGAAGATCCAAAAGTTATTGATGTGTCTCCCATTAAATCTTTATTTTGCAATATGAATCTTGATGAAACTGAATATGATCTTCCTTTACCTAGAAGGCGTTCTAAAAATTAGGAGTATTTAGATCTTAATGATGAAATTGATGAAAGTGGGATTGAAAGAAATAAAAATCTAGATGTTGCTAAACCCACTATATTGGATTTCATGGAATTTAATTATGAAAATTTCTCTTTGATTGATTGTATTTCCTTGTTGCAATCCGTGCTAAATTCTCCACATGTTTATAGTCGAAATAAAGCCTTCACCGAACATATTGTTGATGCCTTGATGCAATCTTATGAAGAAAAACTTGAGTTGAAAGTTTCTAACCCTAGAAAACTTTATGATGAGTGGGAACCAAGTATTAAAATTATTAAAGATCATGGGTTTTATGCTTTGTGTGATTTGGGTGCTAGTGTCTCTACTATTCCCAAGACTTTGTGTGATTTACTAGATTTCCGTAATTTTGATGATTGCTCTCTAAACTTGCATCTTGCGGATTCCACTATTAAGAAACCTATGGGAAGAATTAATGATGTTCTTATTGTTGCAAATAGGAATTATGTGCCCGTAAATTTCATTGTTCTTGATATATATTGCAATCCTGCTTGCCCTATTACTCTTGGTAGACCTTTCCTTAGAACGGTTGGTGCAATTATTGATATGAAGCAAGGGAATATTAGATTTCAATTTCCATTAAAAAAGGGCATGGAACACTTTCCAAGAAATAAAATAAAATTACCACACGAAACTATCATGAGAGCCACTTATGGATTGCCTACCAAAGATGGCAATACCTAGATCTATCCTTGCTTGTTATGCCTAGCTAGGGGCGTTAAACGATAGTGCTTGTTGGGAGGCAACCCAATTTTATTTTTATTCCTTTCTATTTGCTCCTGTTTAGTAATAAATAAATTATTTAGCCTCTGTTTATTTTGTGTTTTTTGTGTTTAATTAGTGTTTGTGCCAAGTAGAACCGTTGGGGAGACTTGGGGAAAGTCTTGTTGAACTTGCTGTAAAAAACAGAAACTTTAGCGCTCACGAGAACTGCTGCCATTTTTATTGGATGATTGATATTTAGTTCATTCTTTTTGAAGATGATTAATAGATAAATTCCTCACGTCCAGAAATTTATTTTAGAATTTTTGCGATTCCAGATCCTGCGCTAGCTACAGATTACTACAGACTGTTCTGTTTTTGACAGATTCTGTTTTTCGTGTGTTGTTTGCTTATTTTGATGAATCTATGGCTAGTAAAATAGTTTATAATCCATAGAGAAGTTGGAATACAGTAGCTTTAACACCAATATAAATAAAGAATGAGTTCATTACAGTACCTTGAAGTGGTCTTTTGTTTTCTTTTGCTAACGGAGCTCACGAGTTTTTTATTTTGAGTTTTGTGTTGTGAAGTTTTCAAGTTTTGGGTGAATTCTTTTGATGGATCATGGAACAAGGAGTGGCAAGAGCCTAATATTGGGGATGCCCATGGCACCCCCAAGATAATCCAAGGACACCAAAAAGTTAAAGCTTGAGGATGCCCCGGAAGGCATCCCCTCTTTTCGTCCACTTCCATCGGTAATTTACTTGGAGCTATATTTTTATTCACCAACATGATATGTGTTTTTCTTGGAGCGTCTTGTATTATTTGTGTCTTTGTTTGCTAGTATACCACAATCATCCTTGCTGTACACAACTTTTGAGAGAGCCATACATGAATTAAAATTTGATAGAATACTCTATGTGCTTCACTTATATCCTTTGAGCTAGATCATTTTGCTCTATGTGCTTCACTAATGTCCTTTGAGCTAGATAATTTTGCTCTATGTGCTTCGCCTATATCCTTTGAGCTAGATAATTTTGCTCTATGTGCTTCACTTAGATCTTTTAGAGCACGGTGGTGGATTTTTTTAAAAGAAACTATTGATCTATCATGCTTCACTTAAATTATTTTGAGAGTCTCTTAATAGCATGGTAATTTTCCTAATAATAATATGCTTGGTATTCTAGATTTGTGAAACTTTCTTTTGAGTGTGTTGAATACTAAGAAAAGATTGAAACATGATAATTGTTTTGAGATATGGAGGTGATAATATTAAAGTCATGCTAGTTGAGTAGTTGTGAATTTAAAGAATACTTGTGTTGAAGTTTGTGATTCCCGTAGCATGCACGTGTGGTGAACCGTTATGTGATGAAGTCGGAGCATGATTTATTTATTGATTTTCTTCCTTATGAGTGGCGGTCGGGGACGAGCGATGGTCTTTTCCTACCAATCTATCCCCTAGGATCATGCGCGTAATACTTTGCTTTGATAACTTCTAATTTTTTGCAATAAGTATATGAGTTCTTTATGACTAATGTTGAGTCCATGGATCATACGCACTCCCACCCTTCCACCCTTGCTAGCCTCTCTAATACCGCGCAACTTTCGCCGGTATCATACACCTACCATATACCTTCCTCAAAACAGTCACCATACCAACCTATTATGGCATTTCCATAGCCATTCCAAGATATATTGCCATGCAACTTTCCACCATCTAGTTCATCATGACACATCCATCATTGTCATATTGCTTAGCATGATCATGTAGTTGAGATAGTATTTGTGGCAAAGCCACCATTCATAATTCTTTCATACTTGTCACTCGTGATTCATTGCATATCCCGGTACACCGCCGGAGGCATTCATATAGAGTCATACTTTGTTTTAGTATCGAGTTGTAATCATTGAGTTGTAAATAAATAGAAGTGTGATGATCATCATTCAATAGAGCATTATCCCAAAAAAGGAGAAAGGCCAAAGAAAAAAGGCCCAAAAAAGGGGCAATGCTACTATCCTTTTTTCCACACTTGTGCTTCAAAGTAGCACCATGTTCTTCATATAGCAAGTCTCATATATTGTGCTTCAAAGTAGCACCATGTTCTTCATATAGAGAGTCTCATATGTTGTCACTTTCATATACTAGTGGGAATTTTACGTTATAGAACTTGGCTTGTATATTCCAATGATGGGCTTCCTCAAATTGCCCTAGGTCTTCGTGAGCAAGCAATTTGGATGCACACCCACTAGTTTCTTTTGTTGAGCTTTCATACATTTATAGCTCTAGTGCATCCGTTGCATGGCAATCCCTACTCACTCACATTGATATCTATTGATGGGCATCTCCATAGCCCATTGATACACCTAGTTGATGTGAGACTATCTTCTCCTTTTTTGTCTTCTCCACAACCACCATTCTATTCCACCTATAGTGCCATATACATGGCTCACACTCATGTATTGCGTGAAGATTGAAAAAGTTTTGAAAAAGTTAGAATATGAAACAATTGCTTGGCTTGTCATTGAGGTTGTGGATGATTTAAATACTTTGTGTGGGGAAGATGGAGCATAGCCAGACTATATGATTTTGTAGGGATAACTTTCTTTGGCCATGTTATTTTGAGAAGACATAGTTGCTTTGTTAGTATGCTTGAAGTATTATGATTTTCTATGTCAATATAACTTTTGTCTTGAATCTTTCTAATCTGAATATTCATACCAAAATTAAGAAGATTTGCATTGAAATTATGCCAAGTAGCACTTCGCATCAAAAATTCTCTTTTTATCATTTACCTACTCGAGAACGAGCAGGAATTAAGCTTGGGGATGACTGATACGTCTCCAACGTATCTATAATTTTTGATTGCTCCATCCTATATTATCTACTGTTTTGTACTATATTGGGCTTTATTTTCCACTTTTATATTATTTTTGGGACTAACCTATTAACCGGAGGCCCAGCCCAGAATTATTGTTTTTTGCCTATTTCAGTGTTTCGGATAAACAGAATATCAAACGAAGTCCAAACGGAATAAATCTTCGGAAACGTGATTTTCTCACCGAACGTGATCCAGGAGACTTGGACCCCAACTGCAAGGGATCAAAGAGGTGGTCACAAGGGTGGGGGCGCCGCCCCCCTGCCTCGTGGGCCCCTCGGTGCTCCACCGACGTACTCCTTCCTCCTATATATAGACATGTACCCCCAAACGATCGGAACAGGAGCCAAAAACCTAATTCCACCGCCGCAACTTTCTGTATCCACGAGATCCCATCTTGGGGCCTGTTCCGGAGCTCCGTCGGAAGAGGGCCGTTATCACGGAGGGCTTCTACATCATCCTAGCCCCTCCGATGAAGTGTGAGTAGTTTACCTCAGACCTTCGGGTCCATAATTAGTAGCTAGATGGCTTCTTCTCTCTCTTTGAATCTCAATACAAAGTTCTCCCCCTCTCTTGTGGAGATCTATTCGATGTAATCTTCTTTTTGCAGTGTGTTTGTTGAGATCGATGAATTGAGGGTTTATGATCAAGTCTATCTATGAATAATATTTGAATCTTCTCTGAATTCTTTTATGCATGATTGGTTATCTTTGCAAGTCTCTTCGAATTATCCGTTTGCTTTGGCCAACTAGATTGGTAGTTCTTGCCATGGGAGAAGTGCTTAGCTTTGGGTTCGATCTTGCGGTGTCCTTACCCAGTGACAGAAGGGGCAGCAAGGCACGTATTGTATCATTGCCATCGAGGATAACAAGGTGGGGTTTATTTCATATTGCATGAATTTATCTCTCTACATCATGTCATCTTGCTTAAAGCGTTACTCTGTTTATAACTTAATACTCTAGATGCATGCTGGATACCGGTCGATGAGTGGAATAATAGTAGTAGATGCAGAATTGTTTTGATCTACTTGTCACGGACGTGATGCCTATATACATGATCATGCCTAGATATTCTCATAATTATGCACAATTCTATCAATTGCTCAACAGTAATTTGTTCACCCACCGTAGAATACTTATGCTCTTGAGAGAAGCCACTAATGAAACCTATGGCCCCCGGGTCTACTCTCATCATATCAATCTCCTTCACTTTTATATTGTTTTGCTATTTACTTTTATTTTACTTTTTACTTTGCATCTTTATGTCAAAAATACCAAAAATATTATATCTATCAGATCTCACTCTTGTAAGTGACCGTGAGGGGCTTGACAACCCCTAATCGCATTGGCTACGAGTAGCTATCGCTTTGTGCAGGTACGTGGGACTTGAGCGTGGGCTCCTACTGGATTGATACCTTGGTTCTCAAAAACTGAGGGAAATACTTACGCTACTGTGCTGCATCATCCCTTCCTCTTCGGGGAAAACGAACGCAAGCTCAAGACGTAGCATGAGCCAGTGACCATATGATCACCCTAAAATGTACTCCTATTTTATTAACACAGTACAGACTCAAACTACCATTTCTTTCTTTCATATACGGGCTGACAGGTGGGCCCCACGGTTACGCGCCCGATGGTGCAACACTAGTTGCGCCGCGTGGAACATTTGATTGGTCAATTGATTGTGTCATCAACAAAACACGGAGTTGTACGAGTGAGCCAGTGACCGTATAATCATGATATGTACTTGTTTAACACGGTATAGACGCAAGGGCTCATATATACGCGCAAGCAGTCACCGCTATAAGCGCACACACGCGAACCCTACCCCTATGAGCACCTTCGATAGAGTGGGCCAGCATATATGATCTTGAGATTTTATGAAGTCACCATAGGTGCCTCGTAGTCGAGTGGAACGTTTCCTCCCACTGAACGTACATCGCCGGAAAATACTGAAATTCACACAAGATAAATGTGAGCACCGAGACTTTAACCTTGGTGGGCTCGAGAAACCACTGTCCTCTAACCATCCAACCACATGTTGGTTAGCACGAGAAAATGTATGTGGTGACCGTGATGAGCTTATTCTGAAGTCCAGTGACCATATCATGCTTTCGCTTCAAATACAATGACCGTTAGTGTCGTCAACAAAATACGGAGCACACATCAAATGCAAAGTCCGTCAGTGTCATCAACAAAATATGGAAACGTATCGTGAGCTAGATACCGTTGTACTATTGTATATGCTTATTTTCTTAGTGGCTGATTGCGTGTGTGGTGTGGTGGGCACATCATTTCTAGTTGTGTTGGGTCAACATGAAGACTCATGGGTCGGTTCCATCCTGCACCACATATAGGTTGGACTGAGACGTGTTATATGAAGACCCATGTGGAGGACTCGGCGTACAACACGAAGCTACTAGAGTCGCGGAGGACTCTATCCCCACTGGTGATAAGCCGACTATATATGATTTGTATCCCTAGGCCCTTAGTACATTATACAAGCTTGGGGGCTAGTTCGTCGATAGTATACACACACGCACAATGCCTGGTATTCACGTGTGCTTTGTACACACCCCTATCACTAATATATAGTACCAGGAGTAGGCTCTTTCTTCAACTGCAAGGGTCCGATCCGAACTAGGGTAAAACTTTGCCTCGTATTACCATCCAGCCTAACAGCCAGGGATGTCCTACCGAATGATATGATGAAATCATATCTGCCAACTACTAAGAGACAGGTGTGTCGGGGGGCAATATGTGCGAGAGAGGCCTAAAGATAATGTGCGTGCGGGAGACACGTAGGCACATATATGTGCGTATAGAGGGCTAGTAGAGACCGTGCATGTGTATACATGCATGTGAGAGAAATAGTGTTTTCCAACAGAGATTAGTGAAAAGAGTGGTACATACTAGTCAGAAAGAGAGAGAGAAACAGAGAGCATGTGCGTGAGACACCCCGACACCCTGAGAGAGATTCACTACAGGAATCCAGTATTTTGCCGTCTGCCACGGCGGACGGCAAAGGCACAGACGGCGGACGGCAAACAGTGACGGAAAAGACAGGGTCGGCAAACAGGTCCTTTGCCGTCTGCTTTTTATGGCGGACGGCAAAGAGCCCTTTTCCTACAGCGGCGGACGGCAAAGAGGAGGGACGGCAAAAAACTGGACGTCCGCCAGCGTTAGTCCGTTAGGCGGCTAACGGCGGCCTTTGCCGTCCGCCAGCGGATGGCAAATTTGAGCGCCTCTTTGCCATCCGCCAGTTGATGTCAGCAATGCATCAGCGCCCGCTGTGTTTTGCCGTCTGCCAGGGCGGACGTCAAAGGCAAAGTCTTTGCCATCAGCTTATCTTTGTCGTCCGCCACGGTAGGCAAATTTGCCAAATGGCCCATCCCCAAGGAAGCACAGGTGGGCGCCACGTGCCCCCTTTGTCATCTGCCACCGACGCCAAAGGCGTCTTTGCCGTCTACCGCGGATGGCAAAGAGCATGCACTGCCTCTTTTTTATTCTGTTTTTCTTATATCCAACAATTATCACAGCAAATATATCACAGCACATATATATCCATCACATAAATATCCAGCACATATATATCCAACATAATAAATATCCAGCACATATATATCCATCCATACATACATAGTAGGTTGCACATAGTTCCATCGATCCATACATATTACAATATGCAAAGTTTCATCATAGCAATCTAGTTTCATCATAGCAAGCAAGCAGAATACAATAAGTGCATCAAAGGAAAAAACAAGCAATCCATCATAGGAAGTTGGCTTTTGTGAAGTGAATGAAACCTGAAAAATGACAAATAAGAAAGTTAGAAAAAGAAGACTAGAAGAAGAATTAGACTAGAAGAAAAAGAATAGAAGAAGACTAGAAGAAGAAGTATATGCCATTTATTAGCTAACTTAGGTGAACTGGATCATTTATGAGCTAAATTAGTTGAAATGGATCGTTTATGAGCTAACTTAGGTGAAATGCATCGTTTATTAGCTAACCTAGGTGAAATGGATCGTTTATGAGCTATCTTAGGTGAAATGGGTCGTTTGTGAGCTAACCTAGGTGAAATGGGTCGTTTGTGAGCTAACCTAGGTGAAATGGGTCGTTTATGAGCTAACCTAGGTGAAATGGATCATTTTGGAGCTAACTTAGTTGAGATGGGTCGTTTATGAGCTAACTAAGATGAAATGCCACGTTTTTGAGCTAACTAAGGTGAAATGGATCATTTTTGAGCTAACATAGGTGAAATGGGTCATTTTGGAGCTAACCTAGCTGAAATAGGTCATTTTGGAGCTAACCTAGGTGAAATGGGTCATTTTAAAGCTAACGTAGGTAAAATGGATTATTTAGGAGCTAATCTACGTAAAATGGGTCATTTTAGAGCTAACTTGGATAAATTGGATCACTTGTAAGCTAACTAAGGTAAAATGAGTCATTTTAGAGCTAACTTAGGTAAAATGGACCGTTTATGAGCTAACTAAGCTAATTATGCAATTTTTGACATAAGTAAGCTAAGTACATATCGTTTTAGAGCTAACTTAGGTAAAATGGATGGTTTATGAGGTCAGTAAGCTTATTAAGTCATTTTGGAGGAAAAGAAGCTAACTCTAGGTCATTATGGTAAGCATATTGGAGGAAATAAAGCTAAGTCTAGGTCTTTATGCATTTGTTAAGCAAAACACTAGAGAAACTTACCGTGATCAGGGAGGTGTAGGAGCGGGCTGGCTCACGCCGGTAGCTGGAGAAGGATCGTGCGATGCGTTTCTGGAGTTAAGCTGCACCAAAGATCAATTCTAATGTCTCGTTAGCATTATGACACTCAAATGTTAAGACTAGCAAGTAATGTCCATTCAAATTAAACTCACCGTGCTTCCAGGAGCATCACTGGCATCGGCGGAGCGGTCTGACCGGACTTCTCGCACACAGACTGCACATTTGGTTTTCACAACAGAGTCATACTAGTTAGTAATGAGACTCAAATGTTAAGACTAGCAAGTAATCTGCAGAAGAAACTACCACAAGGAGCTCATACATGGCCCTTGCCTGCATGTCATTCCGTGCCCTCTCCTCCTCCAACATCTTTGTCGTCCTCTCCTCCAACTCCCGCTGCCTCTCCGCCGCCTCCGCCAGAAGTTTCTCCGTTCTATCTCTCTCACTCTGTATAGCAGCCTGCAACACCACTCACATGACCATTTGTAATCATTGATGGAAGCGCACACAATGTAATGGAGAAAGATAGCTGAGTACGTATAACTAACCTTGAAGGCGAGTTGGACTGGCCGTTCACGAGGCCTTATCTCAGGAGGGCAGCTCGACTGACGTGCCTTGATCTCCGGGAGAGTGCTAGGACAACGGATAAGTCCATCTCCCATGGCTATGGAGCCATGGGACCTCCCGCCATCAGATATCATCAGCAGCTCTGTATCAATGGGACCCTGGCTCGGGTTAAAGTCCCCCCCTTTCCTCGCCTTCCCCTGATCTCTATATTGCACGAGCTTGTCGTGGGCGGAGATGTTGGTGAAGTTCTTTGGATCATCGAGGTCAGACGCAGAGAATGCCTTGACTTTCTTGTAAGGGCCAGTGTGGGCCATGGCATACAGGCCGTACACCTCTAGCACCTTATCCGACTTATTGTAGTGTGCCTGAAAGAGAGAAACAAAGTAAATTAGTAATTAAAGGGCTAAAGCTAGCATGATGAATGAATTGCATGAATCATGAAGCAAACCACATACCCAGTTTCGCCCGTACTGAAATAAGTTGGAGCTGCCTTGGTGGTGTGGCACACCTTCCATTTGGGCACGTTTGTCCTTGGCCTCTTTGTGGGTGGCCCGCCATTCTTTTGAGCACCACGCATTGACCAACACCTCCCAACAATCCATTCGATCCGCACACCATCTCGGAGGGGCCTAAGTTAGCAAATAGAAACTTGAGCGCTACGGCTATGAATTGCTAAATGAAGGAAGTAAGTACAAGGCCTTAAGAATTACCTTCATGTACTGCTCCTTACTCAAGAACTTATGGCGGCACTCCTGCTTGGGCTTCTTGATACCACGCCCGGCGTAGTAGTCTCGAACAGCCTGCACCCGAACCTCATGCCGTAAGTTTTGAAGTAGGCGCTTGCACTCCTTGTGGATAACATTTGCCGCCTCCTCGTATCCCTCCTCACACCAGTAGAATGTCTGCAATCAAATGAGACAATATTGATTAGTACAATTAATAACTAGCTAGTTCAAGATTTTTAATTGTGTAAAGGAGAAATTACCCAGAACTTTCTGATCACCATGTCTGCCCTCGTCTTGCACAAGACACCATCGATAATCTCACTCGGCGGGGCCGAGGCAGCCAAGTAGTGCTCCCAACTCAATCCAACCTCTGGAAGCCGACCCTCACCAGGCAACGTGACAAACCTCGGGAAGTTTTGCTGAATCAGAACTCTAAAGACGGAGTTGGGCCGGCGGACACATTCATGGTGGTCCCAACCCCTGTAGCATGACAAGGCCAACACATCAGTTATTTGAAGAAACGTAAATGCAGAAGGTACAAAAAGATTAAATGCACTTACCTCTCCCCATCAGGGAAAATCAACCACCTGTGCTCGCGGGTCGCCGGCACGAACGGGAGCCACTCGGCTCCCCGCCATCATCAGCATGGCCACTCGGCTCCCCGCCATTATCAACATGGCCACTCGGCTCCTCAGGCTGACCCGACCAGGTACCCCATCTAGACGTGTGCTCCTCCGGGGTCTCGTGGGACGAAGGCCCGTCGACCTGAGGCTCGTGGGCCGAAGACCCGTGGACCAGAGGCTCGTGGACCAGAGGCTCGTGGACCGGAGTCCGTGCAACCTCCTCCTTAGACGAGTCCACCCTAGCAGTCACATGCTCGGGTGAAACAGCTGGGGGCAGCGGCGAGGAAGGCGCCGTAAGATTCACCCTACCTCCTCTCCGGCGACCACGTGCTCCACCTCCTCTCTTCGTCTTACCTCGTCCCCTTCTGGGCACCGCGATCGACGAAGAAGGGCCCGACGGTGTCGCCATACTGTCCAGCATTGCTTGGCGGAGAGGTGCGTGTGGAATGGAAGACCTCGCACCTCCCGCCGATGAAGAAGGGGCCTCGGCGTGCTCCCGACCAGCGCCCACCATCTTTCAACACCTGCCATGACAAAGAATAAACAAAATTAGTACAACATAAAAAAAAGTACCGACATGAATAATAATATGTATATCACTTAAGTGTATCATCATCAAGTACAACATAAAAAAATTGAATACCTGACACTACCAATAATCTCGATCAGTATCATCAATAAATGCATAATCATCATCATCACTATAATCAATGATGGGCTCATAGGGTTCATTGGCATCAACATGTGCAAGGTCACCTTGACGTAATCGGTCAAGCATTGACAGGTCATCCACAGCAGTAACCTCTTCTTGTTCCGGCTCTTCTTGTTCCTCCTCTGGGGTGATGTCGGATTCATTGTCGCTGTCTACTTCACTGTTTTGGGGTGAAGTATAGCGGTTCTTGAAACGCTTTTTGGAAAGACGTGTCTCTTGGAAGAATTCTCCTTCATATGTGTCTGGGTTAATATGAGGTTCATAATCCTCTTCCTTTGGGGGAGAAGGTCTAGCACGTGGTGGCACTTCATAAACGACATCCCAACTTTTCAGATTTGGATTAGTTTGGCAGGCCCACGGTAGATAGAATACTTGGGTCGCCTGTTGAGCCGTAATATAGACATCAGGAACATCTAAATGGGTGCTTTGGTTGATTTCAACTAGCCCCATATGTTCATGAGTCCTTCTAGTCTCCTTCACGTGAAACCAATAACATTTGAAGACTATGACATTCGGTGGGTTTTCACCATAGAACAGAAGTTCATAAATTGCTTCAACTCTCCCATAATACTTGGTACCTCCGTCGCCGATGGCAGATACACAACAATTTGTAGACTTTCGGTCGGCCATAGATAGCTCTTTGCCATAGGTACGAAAGCGATACCCGTTGATGTTGTACTTGTCAAATGAACGGACCTTATAGTCAAAACCATTAGCGACTTGTCTCAATTCGGCGTCCATAGACTCTGAATTAGCCTACAAGTTTAATATGAAAAGATCATTGCATTACGCACAAATTAGCGAATGAAATGAAACTGTCTAACAGAAATTACCGTTTGTCTGAACCAAGAGATGAAACCGGGATAGCCGCCTCCTTGCTTTGCGAGAAGCTCATTCTCTTCGACGGAATCCTTTTGGATCTCCGCTCCATACGAGAATATGGCGACGTATAGACTGTATGACATATCCAGGAATAAGAGCAGTTCAAAGGAAATAGAAGTTGCGAAACAATGTACCGAGAACTTACTCGATGTACGGCCGCACTTCTATCAGGTTGTTGAAGATATACAATGAAATGGTCCGCCATTCTTCGTTATCCAAAGATACTGGATGTGAAACACTAGCTGGTGCGAGATTCCCTTTGAATAGGCTGAGGTTGGATCCACCCTTTTTAGGATTATCAGCATTGTACCGAGGCTTCAAATTATGCAAATGACGATTTTTGGCTTCGTAGTGTGCTGTTACGAAGTTTGCCGTCTCCTTTGTGATGAATGCCTCAGCCATCGATGCCTCAATTCTATGTTTATTTTTACATTTTTCTCGAAGCGTCTTCTGCATCTTCTCAGTTGGGTAGCACCAACGATTTTGCACGGGCCCCCCCAATCTTACCTTGGTCGGGAGATGCAAAATCAAATGCTGCATTGGATTAAAGAAGCCCGGTGGAAAGATCTTCTCGAACTTGCAGATCAACTCCGGTGCTAACTCTTCCATTTCTTTTAGCACGCCAGGCGATAGTTCTTTCACACAAAGAACACGGAAGAAATAGTTGAGTTCTGCCAGTACTAGCCATTCATCCTCAGGGATGAAGCCACGCAACATCACCGGCATTACCCGCTCAATCCATATGTGCCAATCATGACTCTTGAGACCAAATATCTTCAGTTTATCAAGATTCGCTCCCCTCTTTAGATTCGCTGCATACCCATCGGGGAACATCAACTGCTGCTGCACCCACAAGATAATTTCCCTCATAGCTGGCCTTCCATGATTGAACCATGCCTTTGGCTTCATCCAGTTCTGCTTTCCTTTCGGTTATTTCATGTTTTGTAACGGCCTATCACATAGCGCCTCCAGATCGACTCTAGCCTTAGTATTATCCTTTGACTTCCCGTCTATGCCGAACAATGTACCAAAAAGTGCCTCGGCGATATTCTTCTCAGTGTGCATCACGTCGATGTTGTGTGGGCAAAGGAGGTCTTTGAAGTAAGGCAGATCCCATAAGCATGTTTTGTGAGTCCATGCGTGCTTAGTATTATACCCCTTGAAGTACCCTGGACGTTATGGATCTGGCTCGAGAGCGTTTAACTGATCCAGGGTCTGTTGGCCTGTCAATGCAATCTGGTTGTCGGAGTAAATGACCACGGGTAGCCTAGCCGGCTCCCCCTGGCCCTTCTGAAAAAATTACGAGCCGATCCGGCCCCCAAAAATCCAAGACGTGGGGCCGCCTTCCCCTTGCCGGCTGTCTCCCAGGCCGACTATCGGAAGGCGGCCCGGCTTTAGCCCTCATGAAGAAAGCCGCAAGAAGGCCGACTCCAAGAAGCCGGCTCCCACAAAACGATCGAGATCGTACCCTCGAAGCCTGCATCCACATAACAGCGATGTGACGGGCGTGGCTACAATAAAGCCTGCCGCTCCGAATCACGAAGCACGCCTGGCACAGTGCGCTGTACGAGGTGGCCATGACCCGTCCGGCGCGGCACTATTGCCATGTTGACCCTGATGCCACCCACGACGGGCCGTCAGCGCGGCCCACGGGCGGTGGGCCCCTTCCGGTAGAGAGACACCCGAAGGCGGCCAGGCCTCCCCCAGTCGGCCCAAGACAGGGCCGGCTCCCCACAGCCGGCTTACCTCCTCCCTCGAAGGAGACGCCCCATTAAGGAGACAAGACGTGGTGAGGCTACAGCGATCGCCCGCCGGGCGGCGGCACTATAGCCACGCCCACCTCGGCGAGGCCCTCGTCACCATGTTTGAGGCAACAGTAACCAGCCACCGACAGGGCCCCTGACAGTGGGGCCTGCCTGTCGACCAAGGAGCCGGCAGCCGGCGGGACCCAGCAGCCGGCGGGCCCCAGCAGCCGGCGCAGAAGCCGGCGAGCGTAGACACAGACGGCTAGGGCCCACGCCCAGCCGGATTACCATTGTACCCCCGGGAGGTGGGCTTATATAAATCCCCCGGGGCACCGATGCAAAGGGTGGATCGGAGCTAGTTTTAGACCGCACATAGAGAGAAAAGGAGAGCTAGTCGTGCCCTTCTCCTTCCTCTCGCCAAACAGCTCAAGGAGCATCTTGTAGCCACTCTTTCATCTAGTGATCATGCGGAGACCCCGCAGAGCAGCAGTAGGGGTGTTATCTCCACGGAGAGCCCTGAAGCTGGGTAAGATTCGCCAGCGTGCATGTCTTCGCCTCATCCCGTTTCCAGGCACCGGCAATGTCTTACTGGCTCCCACAATGATAAGCCACCCGTTGGCATATGTCGCACCTACCACCCGACATTTGGTGCCCACCGTGGGGCCAGGTGCACCATCGTCCGGAGACCTGTTCTGGACGGGAACCCTCTTCCTCCCCAGCGAGCGTAGCCAGCCCGGCACGCCCGATGGCGCTTGCCACGACGCGCTGCAAGATGTCACCAACGTCTGTGCCGCGAGTGGCCTCGCCGATCTCCTTGACGAGACCCTCATCTCCGACGAGCTCGCCTCTGACGCGGGCACCGACCACCTTGTTAACCTCCTCGGCCAGCTCCACGTCTCCGGCGAGCCTGCTGTGGACTTGGAGTCTGTTGGCTCCACCGATCCGATGCTTGTCGACTCTGACACGGCCTCGTTCGACACTTTCCCCACCGACGTCGCGATCTACAATGACCCGCTTCCCCGGGCCGATGGCTGTGATGGTGCCACCGCCGAGGTGATGGTCATCGGCCACGGCGGCGCTTCTAGCGAGGACGCCCTCGACGCCCCGCATGCGGCGGTCCACGACTTGTCCATCCCCCTCCCAGCCGATGCCGACGCCGAAGCACTGGAGGCTCGCCGCCTCGCCCTCCTCGCGGAGGGCCGGAAGTTGGTTTCCATGAGACGCCTCACTGAGGCCCAACAGCGCGAAGCCGACCGCACCGCCTTTGGCACGCTGGCCCCAGGCGGGCCAAGCCGAGCCGGCATTGTCAGACAGCGTGGCGCTACCCTCGCCGACACGCTAGGAGTCGACCGCCCAGTCTACGCCACTCCTCTCGAGAACCTGCGCGCCGCCCAGGCGGCCGTAGACGAGCTAGACGGACTGGGGGCCGAAGAAATCGATGCAGCCGCACAGCGACACGAAGCCGACGCCCGTGCGGAAAGCCCTCCCCCGTGCCGAGAGCAAGGCGCGGCGTCCCGGAGGCCGACTGCGGGTAAAACCCACGCGCGACACGAGAAAGAGCCGGCTGCCAGCCGAAGCCGAACCCGGATCTCCATCGAGCGAGACGCAGAAGGCCGTCCCTGGGCCGTGGAGTGGCGGGGCAACCCGCCTCCGCCTCCGCCTCGTGGGGAGAGATATCCCACCCCACCGCCTGTCACGCATCCGACTCTCAGCGGCCGAATAGGTCGCTGCGAGGGAGTCGGCGAGAACGACGCCCGCCATCGGATCGACCGCCTAGCGCGATCCCTGGCGCTAGAAGAAGAAGATGATGTCGGCCCGCCTTGCTTCAGCCCCCGCATCCGCGACAAGCCTTTCCCCAAAGGGTTCTCGCTCCCAAGAGACACGCCCAAGTACAACGGCTCTGTGAAGACGGAAGATTGGTTGATCGACTACTCCACAGCGGTTCACATAGCAAACGGCAACAGGCGCGTTGCCGTGAAGTACGTGCCCCTCAAGCTACAAGGCACGGCGCGGACTTGGCTCAAGAGCCTCAGGCCATATAGCATCAACAGCTGGCTAGACTTCACAGAAGCCTTCGTCCGCAACTTCACCAGCACCTACAAGCAGGCTCCCAAGCCCAGACAGCTCTCCTTGTGCGTACAAGACCCCGCCAAATCCACCCGCGACTACCTCACGCGTTGGGCCGAGCTCCGCAACTCTTGCGAAGGGGTGCACGAGGTACAAGCCGTAGAATACTTCACTGCCGGGTGCCGAGAAGGCAACCTCCTCAAGCACAAGCTCCTCTGCGACGAGCCGACTACCGTCGACGAGCTTCTGGTCATAGCGGACAAGTACGCCACCGCCGACTCCTCAATGAAGACTGAACTCCGGGTAGACGCATCCGGGAAGGTACTCAACCCGGCGCCCAAGATACCGGCTGGGGACTCCGGCCGACGCCCGCACTAGAGTGACCACAAGCGCAAGGGCCCCGTGCCGCTCTCCACCAGCCGGCAGGTGGCCACAGTCGAAGACAAGCAGCCCGAAGGGCGGCCCGCACCCAAGAAGCAGAAGGGCGGCAGGCCGGCTTGGCAGCCGGCCTTCTCCTATGAGCAAACTCTTGACGCTCCATGCAAGTTCCACAGCGGCGCGAAGCCGTCCAACCACACAACCCGGAAGTGCCATGGCTCACCCGAATCTCCATAGGCGAAGGGCTCGCGCCGCCTCCGCCTGCTGGTCCGCCCCCTCCGGCTTCGCAGCTGCCAACCTCTCGGCCAGCAATCGGAGCTGTGCACGATGAGTTCCCCGACGAGCATGCCGCCTATGTCTTCTTTACAAGCCAGCCCGAAGGCCGGCGCAGCATACGCCGAGAGCACCAGGAAGTCAACGCGGTCACTATCCACCCCGCCGAGCACATGCACTGGTCAGAAAAGCCTATCAGCTGGAGCCAGGCTGACTACCCAGAGGTGATGCCATCTCCCGGCTCTTATGCGTTGGTTTTGGATGCCACCCTTGCAACGGACAGACGCGCCGCCCGTTTCTCCCGCGTGCTGATAGACGGCGGGAGCAGCATCAACATCCTATACCGTGACACCCTGCAGAAGCTGAAAGTCAAGACGAAGCAACTCATGCCTACTCAGACTGTGTTCCATGGCATTGTACCTGGCCTGTCCTGCGCCCCCATTGGCGAGATTAAGATTGATGTTCTCTTTGGGGACAAGGATCATTTCCGCCGGGAGGTGATCTGGTTTGAAGTAGTGGACCTGGAGAGCCCCTACCATGCATTGCTTGGCTGTCCTGCCTTGGCCAGGTTCATGGTTGTTCCCCACTACGCTTACCTCAAGATGAAGATGCCGAGCGCCAAGGGCATCATCACCATAGCCGGCGATTACAAGAAATCTTCCGAGTGCGCAACAGCCAGCAGCCGGCTGACCGAGTCCCTTGTGATTGCCGAAGAAAAGAAGATCTTGGACCGAGTCGTGGCCATGGCCAGCAAACAGCCGGCCCTGTCCCCCGATCCCAAGGAGTGTGATTCCCAAGGATCTTTCTGGCCGGCCAAGCAGACGAAGAAGATACCTCTCGACCCCGAGCAACCAAAAAGGTTTGCCGTCATCGGGGCAAACCTAAACAGCAAATAGGAAGGCGAGCTCGCTGATTTCCTCCGTGAGAATCGGGACATCTTTGCATGGTCCCCTAAGGACATGCCGGGTGTTCCGAAGGAATTTGCCGAGCACAAGCTACACGCCCGAGAAGGCACAAAATCAGTCAAACAACCCCTCCACCAACTGTCGGAGGAGAAAAGAAGGATTGTAGGAGAAGAGATAGCCCGACTTCTGGCAGCCGGCTTCATTATGGAGGCTTTCTTTCCAGAGTGGCTCGCCAACCCGGTCCTCGTGCTAAAGAAAAACAACAAGTGGCGCATGTGCGTAGACTACACGAGCCTCAACAAGGCCTGCCCCAAAGATCCCTTTGCCCTACCAAGGATTGATCAAGTGATAGACTCCACAGCCGGATGAGAGCTGTTGAGTTTCTTGGATGCTTACTCAGGATACCACCAGATAAAGCTAGATCCGGCTGACCGCCTGAAGACCGCCTTCATCACGCCATTCGGAGCTTTCTGCTACCTGACTATGACATTCGGCTTAAGAAATGCCGGTGCCACTTTTCAGCGTTGCATGCAGAAGTGCCTCCTCAAGCAGCTCGGCAGAAATGCCGACATCTACGTAGACGACATTGTGGTGAAGACGGAGAAGCGCGGCACCTTGCTGGAAGACCTCAAGGTAACATTTGAGAACCTGCGCCGGTTCCAGATCAAGCTCAACCCTGAGAAATGCGTGTTCGGAGTGCCAGCCGGCCAGCTCCTAGGCTTCCTGGTCTTCGAACGCGGCATTGAATGCAACCCAGTAAAGATCAAGGCCATTGAGAGAATGGCGATTCCCACCAAACTTCGAGACATCCAGAAGTTCACCGGGTGCTTGGCCTCCCTGAACCGATTCATCAGCCGGCTCGGAGAGAAAGCTCTTCCCCTCTACCGCCTCATGAAGAAGACCACTTGGCGGGAGCCTGAGGACCCTCCAGTCGGCCCGACTACGGAGCCGCCAGGACCTCGCTCGAGGGAAAGCGGTGCCCTGTCCGGCGAGCGAAGAAAAGTTTAGAAGAGCCTCAATCGAAGAAGACAACAAAAAATACAAGACGTTTTGATGCTTACGCCGAGATTGCTTGCGGCTGTTTAACCGCCTTGCAGAAGTGGGCCGCCTTCGCGGCCGCCTCATCCCGTTTGGTCGCCGCCGTGCAACCCTTGGATTTCTTCGGCTGGCTGCCGAAGTAGATCGACGCGGCCCGGCGTTTCTGCGTGCCGCCACGGGCAGCCGACGCGGAAGACGGGCCCGCGCCTTGATGATCAAGCGCCGGCTGGCGGTGCGGAATGGCTTCGACCTCGTCGTCATCCGGCCAGTCCTCGAGGCCGGCCTCGGGCCCTACGCCGCCTGCCTCGTCGCCTTCCCCCATGATGGCATCTTCCATGGCGGCCGCTCCCAGGTCCGGATCATCGATGTCGTCCACTGTGCGGTCGGGGAGGAGCTGGCGCTCTACCCCTGCGGCCCCGGCTATCGGCGGAAGAAGAGGGTTCTGCTGAGGGCAAACCAATTGATCATAAGTCGGCCATCATGAGGCCGGCTACAAAAAGGAAGAAGAGAGGAAAAACTTACGGTAGGCGGAGGGTTGGAGCGAGAATACGGCCCCTTGCCGTATCGCCAATCCTCGGCGAGCTTGCAGTTGGAGATGTAGTTCACCATGTAAGACACCTCGGCATGAGGCATCTCCCTGGTGCTCAGCCAGCACGGGTCGAAGCGGCCACTCATCTGACAAATCATGTGAGGCCAGCCTTGGAGCAGGAGTACTCGGCGCTCCACGAAGGCGGCCACTAGGTCGGCTCCGGTCAGGCCCTCCGACTGGATCATCACCCCGAGCGGGGCGACGGCTGCGTTCCCGGCCTGAGACAATGACCTGGCCCTGAAGCTCCACGAGGGTTGCCTCCCAGCCGGCGGGCCGGCTACGTAAGCCGGCAGGTTGATGAAGTCGCCTTGCTGGGCGACGTTCTTCACGTAAAAATAGGACTTCTGCCAGAGCTTCACCGACTGGATCAGCGGGATGGACGGGAACGGATTGTTCTCGCCCGTCCGCCTCACGGCAATGAAGGCTCCGCAAGGGGCGGGCACGCCCGTGACGACGGTGCCGAGCTTGCACTGGAAGAATTCTCCCCAGAGCTCGAGAGTGGGGAGAACCCCAAGAAAGCCCTCACACAGGGTGACGAAAGCTGACAATAGCATCACCGCGTTGGGTGTAAGATGATGCGGGTAGAGGTGGTAAAACTCAAGAAAAGAGCGAAGGAATCCGCTCGCCGGGAGGCCGAAGCCGCACAGGTAGTGCGAGCGGAAGATCACCCGCTCGCCCTCCTCCGGTGCCGGCGAAATCTCCCTCGCCGGCGCATGACGAACCCGCACGTAGTTCTCGCCCGGCAGACGCCGCGTCCAGCGGAGGAACTCAACGTGGTCCTCATGGGCGTTGGAGCCGTCCCACGAGCTCGACAGCGCCATGGGGGCGACGCGGCGAGGAACAAGGCGAGGCGACGGCGGAGACGCGCACGACCCCGCTACGGTGGGACTGAAGGAACCGAGAGGTCCGACGGCGGAGCAGCGCGGCAATGGGTCGCTATGGCGGCGGAAGGAAGGAGAAGGAAGGTGAGAAAGGGGGAGCGAGGGAGAGCGTGCGAACCTCTGCCGCTCCCTCTCCTCCCCCTACTTATAGACCCGTGCGGCGGAGCCGAGGAGGCGCGGTGTGGGGGAACGTGGGATCAACTACGCCCACTCTCCCACGTCCCGCGATTATTGCGCCCCGGTGACGTAATGAAACCGCCGCGGGAAGGCGAGCGGTCCGTTGTGGGCCGCAGAAGATCCGCGCTTGGGCCGAGGCCTAGAAGTGGCGGGCCCGGGCCTGCGGCGGCGTCCCATCGCGTGTGTGCGTTGGCAGGTTTTCCTTGCCACGTGGCCCGTGGGGTGGCGCGCGGTCAGATCGCAGGCCGACCCACGTTCCCGCCTACAAGATACGGAGCTTTCCGAAGACGGCGTGCATAAGCGAAGCCGGCTCCTCAGGATAGGAAGCTGACCCAGCTTCTTGTCCCTTTGTCAGCCTCGAAGCTCGACCAGCTTCAGGGACTACTGTCGGAGTAAATGACCACGGGTAGCCTAGCCGGCTCCCCCTGGCCCTTCTGAAAAAATTACGAGCCGATCTGGCCCCAAAGAATCCAAGACGTGGGGACGTCTTCCCCTTGCCGGCTGTCTCCCAGGCCGACTATCGGAAGGCGGCCCGGCTTTAGCCCTCATGAAGAAAGCCGCGAGAAGGCCGACTCCAAGAAGCCGGCTCCCACAAAGCGGTCGAGATCGTACCCTCGAAGCCTGCATCCACATAACGGCGATGTGATGGGGCGTGGCTACAGTAAAGCCTGCCGCCCCCGAATCCCGGAGCACGCCTGGCACAGTGCGCCGTACGAGGTGGCCATGACCCATCTGGTGCAGCACTGTTGCCATGTTGACCCTGATGCCACTGTCACGCCCTCGATGCGGCTATAGCTCCCACGTGTCGAGGCACGACTTAGAGGCATAACCGCATTGAAAGCAATGTCGCAAGTCAGGCAATCATTACAACATCCCATGTAATGTATAATAAAAGGGGGAGATAACATAGTTGGCTTACACTCGCCACGCCACATCAGAGTACATAAATAACATCCATCAAACAAACACTCATGGCCCGACTACGGCGCCAAAATAGAAAAGAACCCAACATGCGACAAGGTCCTGAATCGATAACCCCAACTAGGCACCACTACTGATCATCCGGAAAAGATACGTAGTAACGCTGAGAGTCCTCGTCGAACTCCCACTTGAGCTCGTACTCGTCACCTGGAGCGGAATCACCTGGACCTGCATCTGGAGTTGTAGTATCTGTGAGCCACAGGGACTCAGCAATCTCACACCCACGCGATCAAAACTATTTAAGCTCATGGGAATGGATAAGGCAAATATATGTGGAGCTGCAGCAAGCGACTATCATATGTGGTGGCTAACTTATACGCAAAAGAGAGCGAGAAGAGAAGGCGAAGCACGAGCGAGAAGCTAAAGGAACATCCTGCGCAAGCATAACTCCAACACCGTGTCCACTTCCCGGACTCCGCCGAGAAGGGGCCATCACGGTAACACACACGGTTGATTCATTTTAATTAAGTTTAGTTCAAGTCATCTACAACCGGACATTAACAAATTCCCATCTGCCCATAACCGCGGGCACGGCTTTCGAAAGATCAATCCCTGCAGGGGAGTCCCAACTTAGCCCATGACAAGCTCTCACGGTCAACGAAGGAATAGACCTCCACCCAAGTCACACCGATCAGACTCGGTATCTTGGTACAACAAGATGATTCGACAGGTTAAAACAAGTCCAGCAACACCGCCCGAATGTGCCGACAAATCCCGATAGGAGCTGCACATATCTCTTTCTCAGGGCACACTCAGATGAGACTAGCTACGAGTAAAACCAATCCTCAAGTTTCCCCGAGGTGGCCCCGCAGGCAGCTCAGTTCGGACCAACACTCAGAGGGAGCACTGGCCCAAGGGGGGCTAAAATACGATGACCCTCGGGCTCCGGAAACCCAAGGGAAAAAGAGGCTAGGTGGCAAATGGTAAAACCAATGTTGGGCATTGCTGGAAAAGCTTTAATCAAGGCGAACTATCAAGGGGTTCCCATTATAACCCAACCGCGTAAGGGACGCAACAATCCGGGAACATAACACCGATATGACGGAAACTAGGGCGGCAAGAGTGGAACAAAACACTAGGCGAGAGGCCGAGCCTTCCACCCTTTACCAAGTATATAGATGCATTAAGATAACATAGCAATATAATGATATCCCAACAAGTAAATAAATGTTCCTACAAGGAACGGCTCCAATCTTCACCTGCAGCTAACAACGCTATACGAAGGGCTGAGCAAAGCGGTAACATAGCCAATCAACGGTTTGCTGGGACAATGGTGGGTTAGAGGTTCAACATGGCAATTGGGAGGCTGACAAGCAAAAGGTAGGCATCGTAGCAGTGGCAAAGCAAAAGAGTGAGCAAACTAGCATAGCAAAGATAGTAGTGATTTCGAGGGTATGATCATCTTGCCTGCACAGTTGTCAGAGTTGACTGGATCCTCACAAGCGAACTCAACGGGCTCCTCGATAGCGAACTCGTCTCCCGGCTCTACCCAACAATACAAACAAGCAACAAGGATACAATCAACCACGGGCAAGACCAAGCAATATGATGAAATGACGATATGCTATGCGGGATGCGATGCGGGATGCAAAATGCAAGATATGACAGGAAATGCACGAACCTGGCATCAACTTGGAAAACCAAGTGTGCCACTGGATAGAGGGGATGAAATCGCTTGAAAACGATATAAAGATCATTGGAATCGGAGCTACGGGTTGGAAATGGCAAGCGTTTTAAGACATGACACCGGTCTGCGATTAACAGCAAGTAGGCATCTAAATGCGACGAAATGAACATGCTACAGCCACCAAACATGAAAACAAAATACATGGCAGTGATTTACACAAGATGATTGACAAAACACTAGCACTGAGCCATAGGCAAATTCATCTATTAAGAGGTTCAAACAAGCATGGCTAAAACGCAAATGCAAAACAGATTTCAGACTTAGTGAAATTAACACTAGTCTGAAATTTCAGATCACGATGCTCTCTTCGGAGCAGCAAAACAACATGATAGAAAACCTGAACATGACAAGTAAGAACATGGCATGGAGCTACCCAACAAGCTTTAAAAAAACACCCAAAGTGACCTGGGGCCAAAAGGGTTCACAAAATACTCTACCGAGCTCACGAACATCGCTCGAACATAATCAGTTTTCAGACTTAGTGAAAACTGAGACATGCTGAAATTTAACCCACGAAGGCATGTAAACGAGCTCGATGCACTCACTACGGTGCAAGTCATGGCAAGGAAAGCATATAACTAGCAAGAAGGCACAAAGTGCTAGCTACACATGGCAAGAACGAAGGCATAGCATGCATGGAACACTAACGGTAGCATCGGCGAAATCGCAAACGAGTTGCCGATCTGCCCAGATTAACAACGAAGCAAAAGTTGAGCTCGATTGAGTCAACCTAGAGCACTCCACATATGCAAACAAAGACATGGATGGATAGAGCATAACATAAATATCAAAACTCCCTTACTGATCATCCTCAAAAGAGGCACGGATCATTAGGAAAGAAGCTGGACATATAGCATCATGAACTAAAATATCCCAGACTTTGTGAAAATCACTGTCCCTGAAATCTGCAATCTCAGGTACCTCTCTTCGCAAGCTTGCACAAGACAACACACACATCCTAAAAATGCATGGGTGGCACCTCTGGAAAGGAGATAAAATGCTTCACAATTCATCCCAAAGGGGCACAGGTATATCATGCACGAATTAAACATGACAAAAATGACAAAAGTGCATGATGATCTAACGGATCTGCAATTTAACTCACGAAGCCTCCTTCTAACAGCATTTTGGGTATCAAGATGACCTCAAATGCAAATGATGCAATGGAATGAAATGATGTACATGTCGAGGCGAAGATTTTGATATATCATACGCCCAAAACGGAGCTACAGTTGCGGAGATACAAGCAGTCAAAGAATGCACGAAAATTAGGGTTTCGGGGGAGAGAAGTCAACCGAAAACTCAGATCCAGATCGGGATCTCGCGGGTACTGTTCACCGGCGCGTTTCCCGAGGATGACCAGCGCCGGAGCTCGTCGGTGCCGGCCGGAGTGGGGGAAGAGGAGGCCGGGGTGAGGGAGAGGAGGCCGGGCGGCGCCGGAGGAGGAGGCGGCGACCGCGGGCGGCG
>NC_041388.1:181602968-181612344 GCF_002162155.2 Triticum dicoccoides | reverse complement strand
GGCCGGGGGCGGACACGTCCGTCGGTGGAGATCTCAGTTTTTTTTTAAACTAGGGTTTCGGACGGGGGAAGAAGATCCGAATGGAGGGGGTATTTATAGGCGTAAGTGGAGCTAGGAGAGTCCAAAAGAGGTGCGGTTTTCTCCCACACGATCGTGATCGAACGCTCTAGGACATGGAGCAGAGTTAGGTGGGTTTTGGGCCAAATTTGGGGGGTGTTGGGCTGCAACACACACGAGGCCTTTCTGGTCCCTCGGTTAACCGTTGGGGCATCAAACGAAGTCCAAATGATACGAAACTTGACAGGCGGTCTGCCGGTAGTAAACCAAGGACGCATGACAAGTCTCGGTCCAATCCGGAAATGTTTAGACCCCACACACAAAAGAAGACTAGAAATGACCACCGGAGGAGAACGAAGCGCCGGAATGCAAAACGGACAACGGGGAAAATGCTCGAATGCATGAGATGAACATGTATGCAAATGCAATGCACGAGATGGCATGATAAGAGATGCACGAAAAAGAAAAACAACACACGGAGACAAAGACCCGAACCCGAGAAATAAATATAACTTAGCGCCGGAGACGGCAAGAGTTGGATACAAATATGGAAAGTATGCCTGGGGCGTTACAACACTCCACCACTACGAAAAGATCTCGTCCCGAGATCTAGGACTGAAAGAACTCTGGGTACTCAGAACGGAGGTGATCCTCGCGTTCCCAGGTAGCTTCATGGTCGGAATGGTGTGACCACTTGACTTTGAGAAATTTAATTAACTTGTTGCGAGTCTTGCGTTCAGTCTCTTCAAGAATAGCAACTGGGTGCTCACGATAAGAGAGATCTTCTTGGAGCTCAATGTCCTCGAAGTTGACGGTGCGGTCAGGAGTCTTGAAGCACTTTCGAAGTTGAGAGACATGGAACACATCATGAACATTTGCAAAGTTTGAAGGAAGCTCGAGTTGATAGGCGAGGTCGCCTCTCTTGCTGACAATCTTGAAAGGTCCCACGTATCTAGGGGCAAGCTTCCCTTTGATACCGAAGCGACGAGTACCTTTCATGGGAGAGACGCGGAGGTAAACGTGACCTCCGATCTCGAAAGCCAGATCATGGTGCTTACTATCATAGTAGCTCTTCTGGCGGGACTGGGCTGCTTTGAGGTTATCACGAATGACTTTGCACATTTCTTCTGCTTCTGTGATTAAGTCATTACCCAGCAGCTGACGTTCACCGGTTTCAGACCAGTTGAGAGGGGTACGGCACTTCCTGCCATATAGAATTTCAAAGGGGGCCTTGCCTGAACTTGCTTGAAAGCTGTTGTTGTATGAGAATTCAGCATAAGGAAGACTATCCTCCCACTTCATGCCGAAAGAAATCACACAAGCCCTGAGCATGTCTTCGAGAATCTGATTGACACGCTCGACTTGACCGCTTGTTTGAGGATGGAAAGCTGTGCTGAAGCGGATGTTGGTGCCCATGGCCTTCTGAAAAGAATCCCAAAACTTGGAGGTAAAGATGCTGCCACGGTCTGAAGATATCACTTGAGGAATACCGTGCAGAGAGACAATGCGAGAGGTATAGAGTTCCGCCAATTGAGTTGCAGTGATTGACTCTTTGATAGGCAGAAAGTGAGCCACTTTGGTGAGCTTGTCGATGACAACGAAGATAGCATCATTTCCACGCTTGGACTTTGAAAACCCAGTCACAAAGTCCATTTCAATGTGGTCAAACTTCCATTCTGGAATGGCAAGAGGTTGGAGGAGACCTGCTGGCCTTTGGTGTTCTGCCTTCACTCTTCTGCAGACATCACACTTGTTCACGAATTGAGCGATCTCGCGCTTCATTCGAGTCCACCAATAAGTTTGCTTGAGATCCTGATACATCTTCGTACTACCAGGGTGGATGGAGAGGAGAGAGTTGTGAGCCTCGTTCATGATCACCTTACGAAGTTCACCTTTGGGCACAACAATTCGATCCTCGAAGAAGAGAGTGTCCTTGTCATCAAGTCGGTAGCACTTGTACTTGGACTGACTCTTTGCAATACCAATCTTCACCTTCTTCACCATAGCATCAAGAAGTTGGGCTTGGCGAATCTGGTCTTCCAAGGTAGGAGAAACTTGAAGGTTGGCGAGGAAACCTTGAGGAACAACTTGCAGATTAAGCTTGCGGAAAGCTTCACAAAGCTCGGGTTGATAAGGCTTGAGAATCATACTGTTGCAATATGCTTTTCTGCTCAAAGCGTCAGCAATCACATTAGCCTTGCCTGGAGTATACTTGATACTCGGATTGTACTCTTGAATCATTTCGACCCATCGAGTCTGCCTGAGGTTGAGATTAGGCTGAGTGAAGATGTACTTGAGACTCTTGTGATCAGTGAAAATATCCACTTTCCTTCCCAATAGAAGATGTCTCCAAGTCAACAAAGCGTGCACAACTGCCGCCAACTCGAGATCATGAGTGGGGTAGTTCTTCTCATTAGGTTTCAACTGGCGAGAGGTATAAGCAACAACTTTCTTCTCTTGCATCAGTACAGCACCGAGACCTTGGAGAGAGGCATCGCAAAAGACCTCGTACGGCTTGGTTTCATCAGGCGGAGTCAGAACTGGAGCAGTGATCAATTTCTCTTTCAAAGTGTTGAAAGCAATATCACACTCCGGAGACCAAACGTACTTGACGTGCTTCTGAAGAAGATTTGAGAGAGGCTTGGCGATCTTAGAAAAGTTTTCAACGAATCTTCTGCAATAGCTTGCGAGACCGAGGAAACTGCGGAGTTGCTTCATGTTCTGAGGAGGTTCCCAATTCACAATTGCAGACACCTTCTCAGGATTCACGGAAATGCCCCTGGCAGAGATGATATGACCAAGATAAAGAACCTCATCGAGCCAAAATTCACACTTGGAGAACTTGGCGTAGAACTGATGTTCTCTGAGCTTGTCAAGAACCAAACGCAAGTGCTTGGCATGATCTTCCTTGTTCTTCGAGAAAACCAGAATGTCGTCGAGATAGACCAAAACGAATTCATTGGTGTAGGGGTTGAAGATGAAGTTCATCATGCGAGAGAACGTCGGAGGAGCGTTGGGGAGGCCAAAAGACATGACGGTGTATTCATATGAACCAAAGCTTGTTCTGAACGCCGTCTTGGGAATATCTTGCTCACAAATACGAATCTGATGATAACCCATACGGAGATCGAGCTTGGAGAATACTTGAGCACCGTTGAGTTGTTCGAATAGCTCATTGATGTTGGGAAGTGGGTATTTGTTCTTGATGGTCTTCTTGTTTATTGGACGGTAATCAACACAAAGTCGACTCGATCCATCCTTCTTCTTCACAAAAAGAACACCACAACCCCACGGAGAAGTACTAGGCCGAATGAGACCCAATCTTTCTTGCTCATCGAGTTGTTTCTTCAACTCCTTCAACTCTTCGGGGCCGAGCTTGTAAGGACGTTTGCACACAGGTTCCGTGCCAGGCTCAAGTTCAATAACGAATTCAACCGGCCGGTTTGGAGGCATTCCTGGGAGCTCTTCTGGAAAAACGTCTTGATACTCACAAACAACCGGAATTTGCGAAATAGCATCCAATTCACCCTTCTCATTGAGAGAAAACAACCGGATGGTATTATCCCGAGCGGCAAAGACAATGACATCCTCAGACGAATGAGTCAGTTGAATCTGCCTGGTTGCACAATCAAGCCGAGCTTTATGCTTAGAGAGCCAGTCCATCCCGAGAATAAGATCGATATCCGAGTTTCCAAGAACCATTGGAGAAGCAAGAAACTTGAAATCACCCATCAAGATTGAAATATCCGGCACCTCCATACTAGAACTCAGTCGCTTAGCTGGAGAGACGACTTGCATAGCTCTAGGTAATGCCTTAGTGCTAAAATTGTTGTCCGATGCAAATGGAAATGACATGAAGGAATGCGATGCACCAGAGTCAAAAAGAACTTTTGCAGGAATATCATTAACAAGAAGGTTACCCATGATCACATCTGACGAGTCCTCTGCCTGGGCTGCATTCATCAAATTGACCTTGGCGTACTTGGGATTATGCTTGACCACAGCTGTACTTGCCGATCTGACAGGAGGAGGAGGAGGAAGACGCCTCTGGTTGGTACACTTGTTGGCATAGTGACCCTTCTGTTGGCACTTGTTGCAGGTTGAAAGCGGACGGTGATACGGAGCACTCGATCTTGGCGCTTGAGACGAGGACTTGTTCTGAAAGCCTGGGTTGGGTGGGTGGGAGAAACCACTGCCACCTTTGCTCTTCTGCTGATACGGCTGACGAAACGGAGGAGGAGGAAGCCAATACTTCTGCTGCTTGACCACTTGAGTAGAGGAAGAAGGAGTAACATCTCTGGCACGCTTCCTGGAAGCATCACATCTCATCTGAGCAGCTTCTTGCTTCAGTGCCATGTTGTAGAACTCATCGTATCTCAACGGCTCAAAGAGGACAAGAGCGAGCTGAATTTCCTCACGAAGACCACCCCTGAACTGATAGATCATGCTCTTCTCATCAGGAACATCCTGCTTGGCAAAACGGGCGAGCTTCTGGAACAGCTTGTTGTAGTCATAGACAGACAAAGAGCCTTGCTTCAGATTGCGGAATTCCTGACGCTTACTCTCAACCACACTTTGAGGGATGTGATGAGCGCGGAAATCTTGACGGAAATCGTCCCAAGTGATAACACGTCCACCTCTGGAATCCTTGTACTGCTGGAACCACTCTACAGCCTGATCTTTGAGATGGAAAGAAGCGAACTTGACGAAATCTTCAGGCCTGACGTTGCTGCATTCAAAATGCTTGCCCAGATCCACTAGCCAATCGTCAGCATCGGTAGCCTCAACACAACCGCTGAACGTCTTTGGGCCATTAGCAAGGAACTGGTTCAGTGTAGCAAAGTGGTGCTGATTATGGCCTTGATTCCCTTGACTGCCTTGATTGCGCTCTTGGAGGATTTGCATGATCAACTGTGTATTTGCATTGGTTGCGGCCATCACAGCTTGCCATGCTTCCGGAGGAGGCGGGGGCGGAGGCGGATCAGGATTCGGAGTGGTGCGCGTTGGAGGAGCCATCCTGAACAGGTTGACCACCATTAGCACATTGATAGACAACAATATAGAAGCTGAATCCAACGGAATGAAAATTGCAACATATAGTCTTCACATCCGAACAAAATGAACGAATGCATTCCTCTTCAAATGGTCACATATCCATAAATTGAGAAGCCATGAAGAATTAAGGAAGAGAAATAATTCAACAAGGTACGGATCAAGAACGAATAATCGGTAAGAAATCCCAATCTCAAACCAATATCCGTGGGAGAAGAACTAGAGCTACTAGAATTCCCACCTATGAAACTCCCGAACCTTTCCGGTTATGCAATCAGGTGTTGGGGATACAGGGGAAGCACAATATCTCAGCCAAACTAGCAAATCCTACATCCAGCTGTATCCATCCTTCAACACATAACCAGGAAAACTTCGGAAACCATCTACCTCAACCTTCGAAAAGCATCCGTTATACAAGTTATGGCGATACTCCCGAACTCCCGCCCCAGTACTGGGTGGCGTCGAGGTTATCTCACCAACGAACTGCATAAAGGAGATTTCCGATGTCGCGCACATATCTCAAGTATACCAGAATTGCAACGATAAAATTGTGACGACAACACCTCGGAGCTCAACTCCCCGGGACACTGCCACAACCCCTAAAGACAGGAGGCACCAAGAACAATGTTGTCGTCACAAAACCATCGAAACAAAACCAAAATACTCGCGTGATCCTAAATTATTTTTTTTGTGAAATTTGAGAAGAGAAGAGTCAAAACTCTACGTCAGGATGCCTTACCAGAGCGATGTGGAGACTGGGAAGTAAAAAGAATTCCTAACTCTCCGATATATAATTCCTAAGGACTCAAAACATTTTTCTAGACACAACTCGGCTGCTAAAAACGATCAAGCAATGGGGACTCCTAAGGTCGGGGAAGGCTCTGATTACCAACTTGTCACGCCCTCGATGCGGCTATAGCTCCCACGTGTCGAGGCACGACTTAGAGGCATAACCGCATTGAAAGCAATGTCGCAAGTCAGGCAATCATTACAACATCCCATGTAATGTATAATAAAAGGGGGAGATAACATAGTTGGCTTACACTCACCACGTCACATCAGAGTACATAAATAACATCCATCAACCAAACAATCATGGCCCGACTACGGCGCCAAAATAGAAAAGAACCCAACATGCGACAAGGTCCTGAATCGATAACCCCAACTAGGCACCACTACTGATCATCCGGAAAAGATACGTAGTAACGCTGAGAGTCCTCGTCGAACTCCCACTTGAGCTCGTACTCGTCACCTGGAGCGGAATCACCTGGACCTGCATCTGGAGTTGTAGTATCTGTGAGCCACAGGGACTCAGCAATCTCACACCCACGCGATCAAAACTATTTAAGCTCATGGGAATGGATAAGGCAAATATATGTGGAGCTGCAGCAAGCGACTAGCATATGTGGTGGCTAACTTATACGCAAAAGAGAGCGAGAAGAGAAGGCGAAGCACGAGCGAGAAGCCAAAGGAACATCCTGCGCAAGCATAACTCCAACACCGTGTCCACTTCCCGGACTCCGCCGAGAAGGGGCCATCACGGTAACACACACGGTTGATTCATTTTAATTAAGTTTAGTTCAAGTCATCTACAACCGGACATTAACAAATTCCCATCTGCCCATAACCGCGGGCACGGATTTCGAAAGATCAATCCCTGCAGGGGAGTCCCAACTTAGCCCATGACAAGCTCTCACGGTCAACGAAGGAATAGACCTCCACCCAAGTCACACCGATCAGACTCGGTATCTTGGTACAACAAGATGATTCGACAGGTTAAAACAAGTCCAGCAACACCGCCCGAATGTGCCGACAAATCCCGATAGGAGCTGCACATATCTCTTTCTCAGGGCACACTCAGATGAGACTAGCTACGAGTAAAACCAACCCTCAAGTTTCCCCGAGGTGGCCCCGCAGGCAGCTCAGTTCGGACCAACACTCAGAGGGAGCACTGGCCCAAGGGGGGCTAAAATACGATGACCCTCGGGCTCCGGAAACCCAAGGGAAAAAGAGGCTAGGTGGCAAATGGTAAAACCAATGTTGGGCATTGCTGGAAAAGCTTTAATCAAGGCGAACTATCAAGGGGTTCCCATTATAACCCAACCGCGTAAGGGACGCAACAATCCGGGAACATAACACCGATATGACGGAAACTAGGGCGGCAAGAGTGGAACAAAACACTAGGCGAGAGGCCGAGCCTTCCACCCTTTACCAAGTATATAGATGCATTAAGATAACATAGCAATATAATGATATCCCAACAAGTAAATAAATGTTCCTACAAGGAACGGCTCCAATCTTCACCTGCAGCTAACAACGCTATACGAAGGGCTGAGCAAAGCGGTAACATAGCCAATCAACGGTTTGCTGGGACAATGGTGGGTTAGAGGTTCAACATGGCAATTGGGAGGCTGACAAGCAAAAGGTAGGCCATCGTAGCAGTGGCAAAGCAAAAGAGCGAGCAAACTAGCATAGCAAAGATAGTAGTGATTTCGAGGGTATGATCATCTTGCCTGCACAGTTGTCAGAGTTGACTGGATCCTCACAAGCGAACTCAACGGGCTCCTCGGTAGCGAACTCGTCTCCCGGCTCTACCCAACAAGACAAACAAGCAACAAGGATACAATCAACCACGGGCAAGACCAAGCAATATGATGAAATGACGATATGCTATGCGGGATGCGATGCGGGATGCAAAATGCAAGATATGACAGGAAATGCACGAACCTGGCATCAACTTGGAAAACCAAGTGTGCCACTGGATAGAGGGGATGAAATCGCTTGAAAACGATATAAAGATCATTGGAATCGGAGCTACGGGTTGGAAATGGCAAGCGTTTTAAGACATGACACCGGTCTGCGATTAACAACAAGTAGGCATATAATGCGACGAAATGAACATGCTACAGCCACCAAACATGAAAACAAAATACATGGCAGTGATGTACACAAGATGGTTGACAAAACACTAGCACTGAGCCATAGGCAAATTCATCTATTAAGAGGTTTAAACAAGCATGGCTAAAACGCAAATGCAAAACAGATTTCAGACTTAGTGAAATTAACAGTAGTCTGAAATTTCAGATCACGATGCTCTCTTCGGAGCAGCAAAACAACATGATAGAAAACCTGAACATGACAAGTAAGAACATGGCATGGAGCTACCCAACAAGCTTTAAAAAAACACCCAAAGTGACCTGGGGCCAAAAGGGTTCACAAAATACTCTACCGAGCTCACGAACATCGCTCGAACACAATCAGTTTTCAGACTTAGTGAAAACTGAGACATGCTGAAATTTAACCCACGAAGGCATGTAAACGAGCTCGATGCACTCACTACGGTGCAAGTCATGGCAAGGAAAGCATATAACCAGCAAGAAGGCACAAAGTGCTAGCTACACATGGCAAGAACGAAGGCATAGCATGCATGGAACACTAACGGTAGCATCGGCGAAATCGCAAACGAGTTGCCGATCTGCCCAGATTAACAACGAAGCAAAAGTTGAGCTCGATTGAGTCAACCTAGAGCACTCCACATATGCAAACAAAGACATGGATGGATAGACCATAACATAAATATCAAAACTCCCTTACTGATCATCCTCAAAAGAGGAACGGATCATTAGGAAACAAGCTGGACATATAGCATCATGAACTAAAATATCCCAGACTTAGTGAAAATCACTAAGTCCCTGAAATCTGCAATCTCAGGTACCTCTCTTCGCAAGCTTGCACAAGACAACACACACATCCTAAAAATGCATGGGTGGCACCTCTGGAAAGGAGACAAAATGCTTCACAATTCATCCCAAAGGGGCACAGGCATATTATGCACGAATTAAACATGACAAAAATGACAAAAGTGCATGATGATCTAATGGATCTGCAATTTAACTCACGAAGCCTCCTTCTAACAGCATTTTGGGTATCAAGATGACCTCAAATGCAAATGATGCAATGGAATGAAGTGATGTACATGTCGAGGCGAAGATTTTGATATGTCATACGCCCAAAACGGAGCTACGGTTTCGGAGATACAAGCAGTCAAAAAATGCACGAAAATTAGGGTTTCGGGGGAGAGAAGTCAACCGAAAACTCAGATCCAGATCGGGATCTCGCAGGTACTGTTCACCGGCGCGTTTCCCGAGGATGACCAGCGCCGGAGCTCGTCGGTGCCGGCCGGAGTGGGGGAAGAGGAGGCCGGGGTGAGGGAGAGGAGGCCGGGCGGCGCGGGAGGAGGAGGCGGCGACCGCGGGCGGCGGCGTCC
>NC_041388.1:181598755-181602497 GCF_002162155.2 Triticum dicoccoides | reverse complement strand
GGGGGTGACGTGGCGGCCCCTGAGTGGGCGGGCTGCGGCGGCGGACGCTGTCCGGCCGGGGGCGGACACGTCCGTCGGTGGAGATCTCAGTTTTTTTTTAAACTAGGGTTTCGGACGGGGGAAGAAGATCCGAATGGAGGGGGTATTTATAGGCGTAAGTGGAGCTAGGAGAGTCCAAAAGAGGTGCAGTTTTCTCCCACACGATCGTGATCGAACGCTCTAGGACATGGAGCAGAGTTAGGTGGGTTTTGGGCCAAATTTGGGGGGTGTTGGGCTGCAACACACACGAGGCCTTTCTGGTCCCTCGGTTAACCGTTGGGGCATCAAACGAAGTCCAAATGATACGAAACTTGACAGGCGATCTGCCGGTAGTAAACCAAGGCCGCATGACAAGTCTCGGTCCAATCCGGAAATGTTTAGACCCCACACACAAAAGAAGACTAGAAATGACCACCGGAGGAGAACGAAGCGCCGGAATGCAAAACGGACAACGGGGAAAATGCTCGAATGCATGAGATGAACATGTATGCAAATGCAATGCACGAGATGGCATGATAAGAGATGCACGAAAAAGAAAAACAACACACGGAGACAAAGACCCGAACCCGAGAAATAAATATAACTTAGCGCCGGAGACGGCAAGAGTTGGATACAAATATGGAAAGTATGCCTGGGGCGTTACAGCCACCCACGACGGGCCGTCAGCGCGGCCCACGGGCGGTGGGCCCCTTCAGGCAGAGAGACACCCGAAGGCGGCCAGGCCTCCCCCAGTCGGCCCAAGACAGGGCCGGCTCCCCACTGCCGGCTTACCTCCTCCCTCGAAGGAGATGCCCCATTAAGGAGACAAGACGTGGTGAGGCTACAGCGATCGCCCGCCGGGCGGCGGCACTGTAGCCACGCCCACCTCGGCGAGGCCCTCATCACCAGGTTTGAGGCAACAGTAACTAGCCACCGACAGGGCCCCTGACAGTGGGGCCTGCCTGTCGACCAAGGAGCCGGCAGCCGGCGGGACCCACCAGCTGGCGGGCCCCAGCAGCCGGCGCAGAAGCCGGCGAGCGTATACACAGACGGCTAGGGCCCACGCCCAACCGGATTACCATTGTACCCCCCGGGGGTGGGCTTATATAAACCCCCTGGGGGCACCCATGCAAAGGGTGGATCGGAGCTAGTTTTAGACACCACATAGAGAGAAAAGGAGAGCTAGCCGTGCCCTTCTCCTTCCTCTCGCCAAACAGCTCAAGGAGCATCTTGTAGCCACTCTTTCATCTAGTGATCATGCGGAAACCCCGCAGCGCAGCAGTAGGGGTGTTATCTCCACGGAGAGCCCTGAAGCTGGGTAAGATTCGTCGGCGTGCATGTCTTCACCTCATCCCGTTTCCAGGCACCAGCGACGTCTTACTGGCTCCCACAATGATAAGCCACCCGTTGGCATATGTCGCACCTACCACCCGACACTGGTTCCTGAACTTATGGCGAGGATCCAGGAACTGTCTATGCATGTCAAGCAAGAAAACTTGCGACCAACCTGAAGCCAATGAAACTCAAGAGGTCCCTTGCATGTGGGGCACGGGAACCTTCCATGCACACACCAGCCAACAAATAGCGCATACACCGGCAAGTCATGCGTCGAGTACATGTACCAGACACGCATTATGAAGTTCCATTTGCTATAGGCGTCGTATGTCTTGAACCCATTATCCCAGGCTTCTTGCAATTCGTCCTTAAGCAGCTGCATGTACACATTCATATTTTTCTCCGGATAGTTGGGCCCTGGAATTATCAACGTCAGGAAAATGTTCTTTCTTTGCATAGTCTGTCCGGGGGGGAGATTGAGTGGAAAGACAAATACGGGCGAACAACTGTATTGGGTTGCCGTCATACCAAACACACCGAACCCATCTGTGCTGATGCCGACTCGAGGATGCCTCGGATCTGCCGTTTTGTCAGCATGTAATTCATCAAACTTTTTCCACGCAACACCATCCGATGTGTGTACCATCATCAGATTCCCATCTGCATCTAGTTCGGTTCTTTTGCCTGTTTTGTGCCATGTCATCTGTCTGGCCGTCCCTTCGACCATGAAAAGATGTGAAGTCTTGGTACGATTGGCATATACCGAAGAACACTAACGGGGATTTTGGTCTGTGTCTTCTCACCCATACCGTTGTCTACCACAATATACCTGGAAGACTTGCAAATGGGACAATAGTTCAAGTCCGCATAGTCAAGCCTAAATAAGGCACATCCTTTCTCACAGGCATGTATCTTCTCATAGGGCATCTTCAGTGCACGGATGATTTTGTCTGACTGGTACAGGTTTGCAGGCATTGCATGGCCTTTGGGTAGAAAGCATCCAAATACTGTCATAATTGCATCATAGCATTCTCTTCCCAAGTTGAACTAAGCCTTCAAAGCCATTACTTGTGAGATGGCATCCAACTGACAAAGCTCAGTGTGCTCGTGGAGCGGACGTTTTGAAGACTCCAACATTTCATTGAAGGCCTTTGCAGATTGCTCCATCTCCTTGTCCGCATCCCGAGCATCATCATAGTCTTGCACCATGTTTTCCATCCCGGTACCATGCTCGTCGGTGTGACGACGATCGACCTCAGCTCAGTCACGTTGGGCAGACTCACCATGAAATGTCCACACCGTATAATCGGGCGTAAAACCACTCTTCTGCAGGTGTTTGCCCATTTCAGCCTCTGTCCTCTTTTCCCAATTGCCGCACCGGAAACAGGGGCACCAGGTTTTCTTCTGGCCATTTGCAAATGCGGCTTGCACAAACCCCTTGGTTTTTGTGAACCATTCAGTGCTCCATTTGTTCTAACCAGTGTGACCGGTATACATCCATGCACGATCACTCATCTTGACTTTCAGAGCTACTGGACACACAACAATTATATATGTAATTCACCATGTATATATTCATCAGTTGATCTACTTTGTCAATTTTATTATGTCCATGCAACCTACACTCTAATAGGTAATGATAGGTCCTAATCCCACCCGTGTATGT
Organism: Triticum dicoccoides; assembly: GCF_002162155.2. Classification (NCBI taxonomy): domain Eukaryota; kingdom Viridiplantae; phylum Streptophyta; class Magnoliopsida; order Poales; family Poaceae; genus Triticum; species Triticum dicoccoides. Next base: position 181,599,478 of record NC_041388.1, on the reverse strand, counting down.
GTAGATTGGGTTCATTTTCCCATGTTATGCTCCAGATCCGACGCAAAATTTCGGCAGAACCTCCCCGCTGTTCTCCTGATACACGTCTCTGCAATAAACAGAGAGGATGTGTACCCGGAGAACAACAGGGGAGGCACTGACGAAATTTATGCGTCATATCCGGGGCAAAGCATATGGGAAAACAAACCCAATCTACACATACTCGGGTTGTCCATGGATAGCGTTGGACAATTCGAAAGAATCAAGGTTATAAATATGCAAATGCATCCATATTTATAACTATGACGCTTTCAAACGGGAGACACATATTGGTTATGCATACTGATGATTCGAGACACATATATAGCTAGCTATCAAGTTTCATCAGAATAGATCAAATAATTAATGGGGGAGGAGGACATGTCATTTGTGCTCACCGATGAACGAAGGGGCAGAGCTCGTCAAACGCACGGCGAGGTCGTCGAACACCGAACCTCGCAGCGATGAAACAACTGCACATTTGAAACTACCCGATCAACACAATTATATATGATGTTTTTCATAACAAAATTGAAAAATATATGACCTAACTAATAATTCACAAATATATGACCCCGTCGGCCTCTGGAAGGCCAAACAACACCTTTTCGGGAGGTGTCGGGGGTCGAGGTGTCGTGTCGGTGTCGGGGTGCCGTGTCGAGGTCGGGGTGCTGTTTCGGGGTCGGGGGGTCGGTGTGTCTTGTC
>NC_041388.1:181597921-181598544 GCF_002162155.2 Triticum dicoccoides | reverse complement strand
GTCGGGGTCGGGGTGCCGTGTCGGTGTCGGGGTCAGGGTGTCGGGTCAGGATCGGGGTCGGGGTGTCGGGACCGGGGTCGGGGTCGGGGTGTCGGTGTTGGGGTCTCGGGGTCTGGGTGTCGTGTCAGGGTGCCGGGTTGGGGTCGGGTTTTTTCCTCTTTTTTCCTTTTCTTCTTCTTCATCTTCTTCGTTTTCTTCCTTTTTTCCTTCTTCTTCTTCTTCTTCCTCCTTTCCTTTTCCCTCTTCTTCTTCTCCTCCTCTCCACTTTTTTCTTCTTCTTCTTCCTCTTCTTCTTTTTTCTTCTCCTCCTCCTCTTCTTCTTATTCCTTTCCTTTTTCCTCTTCTTCTTCTCCTCCTCTCCTCTTTTTTTCTTCTTCTTCTTTCCTAAAACTAAACTAATCCTAAACCTAAACCTAAATCTAAAACTAAAACTAAATCTAAATCTAAACTAAACATAAACCTAAAACTAAAAAAACAGGAAAAAAGGAAAAAACTAAATCTAGACCTAAAACTAAACTAAAACTAAAACTAAACCTAAAACTAAACCTAAAACTAAAACTAAATCTAAACTAAACATAAACCTAAAACTAAAAAAATAGAAAAAAAAGGGAAAAAGAGGAGGA
>NC_041388.1:181522867-181597616 GCF_002162155.2 Triticum dicoccoides | reverse complement strand
GGTGGGCCAACGGCGCCGGGCGGCAGTGGCGACGGGGTGGGGGGCTAGTGGGGCGGCGGGGTGGTGGCGCGATGGGGCGGCGGCGAGTGGTGGGGGCGGCGGCGCGCATGTGAAGAGCAGGGAGAGTAACAGAGAGAGAGAGGGGCGGGGTGGGGCGCGGCCGTTAATGTTAGATATGTTAAATCTTTGTCGTCCGCCCCCCTTTGCTGTCCGCTTATTTGCTCTTTGCCGCCTGCTAGCAGACGGCAAAGAGGGGGGCCGTTAAGTTTTTTTAAGCAGCTCATCAGTGGGGCCCCTCCCTCTTTGCCGTCTGCTAGCCGACGACAAAGAGTCTTTGCCGTTTGCTAGCCGACGACAAAGAATCTTTGCCGTCTTCTAGCGGACGGCAAAGAACTGTCTGATGGCAAAGAAGGTCTTTGCCATCAGCCAGTTCTTTGCCGTCTGCTTTTGGGTAGCTGAGGGCAAACAGCTTATTTGCCGTCTGCTAGCAGACGGCAAAGAGCTGGCAGATGGCAAAGTAGCTGATTCCAGTAGTGATTGTGAGCATGTGTGAAAGAGAAATGCCGATGCATATAAAGTGTGTGCACTTATGCGTTAGATAGAGAGATATATAACGCGTTTGTGAGAACGGGGCGAGGCATAGTGCATCTACATGTAAAAGGCGGTTCTACGCATTAAATTAAAATATAAATGGCATTATTATTTTTGGATGAGATCATGAATTTTGCAAATTGTGTATGGACGAAAATCGGTCTATCAGACACCCATACTCTATTCAATTCTAGCATGTGCATGTGTTTATTTCATATTATCGATCCATAGAGTGAGAGCGGTTTGAAATACAGGCAATGGATTCTTTTGCAATTCATATATAAACATTAATTAGTGCACTCCATGTTGTTAGTGTGAAGCACTTTATAGATTTGTCACTTGCATGGATACATTCCAAATTGCTAGCTACGAAATAGAATACATGTCGAATTCAACATAAACGGGGTTCAAAGATTCGAATTCATAGGAAGTGCATTCATCTATTTGAACCCGAGATAATGGCATTTGTAAATCAGATGTAAAAGGGGACATCAATCTTTGTTGTGAGTTTGAACATGCTATATATATTCATACGCATAACTATTTTTTTGCAACCAAGGAGATTATATCTGGAACCATGCATGAACTGAGGTAAGTTGCATATTTTTTAATATATACTCGTGTACAATGTTATTCAAATGTACCCCCTCTATTCCAAAATAATCGTAGCTTTAGGGTTTTCAAGAGTAAAGATTTGTGAAGTTTGACAAATCCTGAAAGTTCAATTCCAGAGAACCGAAAACGTTAATGCTTCTGCTCCCAAATATTGAACGAAGCGCTAAATAGGCCTCTGGTCACCCGAAACCGCACGAGACTAATGTTTTGGTGGTAGCAAATTGCTGTCCTGACTCCGGCTCGTGCAGCCTATCGGCCCGATGTCCAAAGGTCTAAACCGGGGTAGGTTTGTAACTTCTCCAAGACGCCAGTCTCAGCCGCCTCCGAGAAGCATTCATATGCCGTGGGCACCTACCCATGCGCTCGGCCGAAATCTATCCTGCCCACATTTGGGACATGTGACATGACTGTCCTACCCCCAACACGCAATATGTCTGAAATTTTAGATGGGGGCAAAGTTTGTAACTTTCCCCAAATTTCAAACAAGCGCGTCTCAAACCGAAACATTGTCCCCCCTTAGTTCCCCGCCTCCCTCCGTTTACCCATTCATACTCTATGGGCGTGAAAACGACCTCTCCACCAGCCACGAAACCCTAGCCTCCTCCGTCCTCCACCCCATAGCGGCCAATCCACCATCGCCTTCCTCCATCACGCCGGAGCCGGTACCCCCACATCGTCGTCGAACGCAACCGCAACCGCAACGTCCTCATGGACTTAGCAGCTGAAGCCGAGGCAGAGCTGCCTCCACGACGCCGACGCCGACGTGTGCCGTACCAGAACCACTCCGACCACGCTGTCCTGCGCCTCACTGCTGCGGCTCCACTGTCGCAACCGTCCACCGCACCGGAGCTGTTCCCGCTACGCCGTCGTTTGCCGCCTCGGATTTGCTTCCCCGCCGCCGACAGACGGCCACCGGACCACACTCAACAACTTGGCCATGGGTTCATCCAAGGCTGCACCATCCTCCACAACTTCTGGTTTCTGGTGAACAACAAGAAGATCGTCACAAAAACAGAAGGAGGACACAACACTGCCAGCAGAAAGAGGTACTCCTCTTCCCTTATTCGTGCAAATCTTACGTCTCTGCTTACACGTATTCATCCCATGAGAGAAACTAGTTGAGCGCTTCTTACTGCATCTTCTTTGTGATACTAAATGCACAAGGTTTCCTCCCTTTTACTATTTCACCTTTGCTAGAGGTCAGTAGCACGCCTGGATTTCAATTCAGGGTCAGTCGAACCGCAATTAAAAGAAGTAGCACCCGCTTAGGCGTGCGGAGCACCTAGTCCGCCTGTTCCCCGGGGAAGCGGCGCAAAGTTGTCTATCATCGGGGTGTGGGGTGAAGGAGCTGCTTGTGCCCAATCTGGAGGTCGGCGGGGCTTGAATGGATGGTCGGGGGGCGGTGCCAAGCACGGTGGTGCGGTGAGGTCGAGGGGAGGGCGCAGGCAGCGGAGGAATACTGGGTCGGTGGTCGCTGGCGTTTCGAGCAAGATCGTCAACACTGACTGGCTGGAGGTAGATGAAGGCGATCTGCCCATTCTTTGTACATCGGACGGTGCAGAAAAAATGGACTGACCTATTTGCTTTCAGTCGACTGTTATTTTCATAGAATCCTATAGTAATTTAGTGTGTCATGCATGTTGTAGAGCTATCATATGTCTCCCGTCATTTATTTCTCACCGACCTGCTATCTGCTACCTTTACATTGTACTAATTATGCACACACTTCACCCATACTCACAGTATTGTTTTTTTATGCATGGGTATTTCAAACTCTGACGCAGTGTTGATGAATGCAGAAAAGAAAAGACATAAGTCACTCCAGTGTAATTCGAAGATAAGCACTAAGAGTTTTAGCGCTCTAATGGGTGCAGTGTCAGCAGTTGGAGACAGTAAACGTAGCTCTACAGTTAATGATCTCAATTGCCACACACAACCATCCTAGGTGCTTGCTTTAACTTCGCGCGGTCAAATGTGGTTGCATGTTGCATATGGTGTCTAGCTTGTATTGCTTCCAATTTGGTTAAATTGCCTCTACTTACTTTACACATTATACCTTTGATAATGACATGCCTTCCTGTTTTTGATACATACTACATATGTCTATTAACCATGTTCGTACATCAAACTAATGCTCTTTTGTATCCCTCGTCAATCACTTATGATGAGACAGTCACCCGAGTGGGTTACTGTGAGACGCCCTACTCGTTTAAAGAGTGCAGTGTCATCCTCCCCACATGATTCTCAAGAAACAGCAAGGCTAAATGAAGATAGTCAATGTAGCTCTCTAGTTGATCACCGCAATTCCCCCACACCACCATCGCAGTTGCTTGCTCTTACTTGGCAGTGTGATATGTGGTTGCATGTTGCATATGGTGTCTACCTTGTAATGCTTCTAATTAGGGTAAATTGCATCTGCTTAGTTAACACATTATACCTGTGAATATGACATGCCTTCCTGTTTTTGGTACATACTACGTCTTTTTATTAACCATGTTCTTAGATCAAACTACTTTTCTTGTGTATCCCTCATCAATGCTCCTAATTTGTTAAATTGCATCTCCTTAGCTTACACATTATACATGTGAATATGACACGCCTTCCTGTTTTTGGTACATACTACATCTGCCTATCACACCATGTTCTTACATCAAACTACTGTTCTTGTGTATCCTGCGTCTATCGCTTATGATGAGGCAGTCACGCGCGTGGGTTAATATGAGATGCAATACTCTTATAAAGAATGCAATTTCATCCTCTCCACATGATTCTCAAGAAATAGCAAGCCTAAATGAAGATATTGAACGTAGCTCTATACCTGAAGACCGCACTTCCCCTACACCACCATCACAGGTGCTTGCTCTAACATTGCAGTGTGATATGTGGTTGCATGTTGTATACAGTGTCTAGCCTGTAATGCTTCTAATTAGGGTAAATTGCATCTTCTTAGTTTACACACTGTACCTATGAATATGACATGCCTTCCTATTTTTGGTACACACTACATCCATGTGTTAACCTTGTTCTTACATGAAACTACCTCTCTTCTGTATCCTGCATCAATCACTTACGATGAGTCACCTTTATTCATTGCGTATTGCATATTATTTCTAGCTTGTTGCCATGCATTGCTTCTAATTTGGTCAAATACATTTGTTAGGGCACCCTTTTAATTTGGCAGAGTGATATTGGTTTCATCTTTCATATGGTTTCTAGCTTGCATCAATTCTAACAAGTTCAAGCACCTTGTGCTTAGTTTACACTTTATACATCATACATGTCAATATGTCACGCCGTCCTATTTTTCATACATATTCCATCCTCCTATCATGTGGCTACCTTACATGAAAGTAGTGTTCGTCAGTATCATTCATCAATGAGTTCTGAACAGCAAATTTTATTCCTTTTTCTTGTGGGTTTTACTTGACAAGGCAAAATCAAGAAAGAGGACGGAAAAGAGTAAGGAAGGCGATGATGGTGGTCCTCTGCAGCAACGTAAATGGAGCATCTGTACCGATTCTCCTTATACAGATAGTGCATTACAACGTCCAAGTCTCCGCTCCCCTACTCCACCATCCAAGGTGCTTGCTCTAAGTTGGCAGTGTGATATCTGGTCTCATGTTGCATATGGTGTCTAGCTCGTATTGCTCCTAATTAGTGTAAACTGCATCTGCTTAGCTTACACATGATACATGTGAATATGACACACTTTCCTATTTTTGGTACATACTATATCTATCTATCACACCATGTTCTTACATGAAACTACTCTTCTTGTGTATCCTGCATCAGTCACTTATGATGGGACACCTTTAAGTTGGCAGTGTGATATTGGTTTGCGTCTTGAATATGATTTCTAGCATGTACTTGCTTCTAGTTTGATGAATGCCACCTATGATGAGACAGTTTTAACTTGGCAGAGTGATATTGATTGCACCTTCCATATGGTGTCTTGCAGTGTTTCTAATTTGTTGAAGTGCCTTCTGCTTAGTTACCACATCATAGGTGTGAATATTTCAAGCCGTCCATTTTTTCGTACATATTCCATCCTCGTATCATGACTTTGCCTTTCATCAGAGTAGTGTTCGTCAGTATCATGCATCAATGAGTTCTGAAGAGCGAATGATATTCCTTTTTCTTGTCGGTATTACATCACAATGAAAAATCAATAAAGCTGATGGAAATTGGCAAGGCATTGGATGATGGTTGTCCTTCCGAGCAACTGAAATGGAGGTTCTCTACAGATTCTACTCCGCCATCCTCCCAACAAGATCCGCAAGACAACGCAAGGCTAGACAGTCAACGTAGCTGTGTAGATGATGAGCACATATCCCCTACTCCACCATCACAGTTGCTTTCTCTAACTTTGCACTATTATATGTGGTTGCATGTTGCGTATGATGTCTAGCTTGTATTGCTTCTTACTTTGTTGAATTGCATCTTCTTACTTTACACATAATGCCTGGGAATATGACATGTGTTCCTGTTTCTACATCAGACTACTATTCTTGCATATCCCGCATCAGTCACTTATGATAAGGCACCTTTAAGTCGCCACTGTGATATTGGTTGTGTCTTGCATATGATTTCTAGCATGTACTGCTTCTAATTTGTTGAAACGCCATAAAGTTTGAACTTGACAGAGTGATATTGGTTGCATCTTTCATATGGTGTCTAGCTTGCAGTGCTTCTAATTTGTTGAAATGCCTTCTGCTTAGTTACCACATCATAGGTGTGAATATGTCACACCATCCTGTTTTTCATACATATTCCATCCTCGCATCATGTGTTTGCCTTTCATCCGAGTAGTGTTCATCAGTATCATGCATGAATGAGTTCTGAAGAGCGAACTTTATTCCTTTTCTTATCGGTTTGACTTCAAAATGCAAAATCATTACAGCTGAAGGAAATTAGTCTGGCAGTGGATGATGTTGGTCCTTCGGAGCAACTCAAACAGGGGGTCTCTACAGATTCTACTCCGCCATCCTCCTAACAAGATTCGCAAGACAACACAAGGCTGGACAGTCAACGTAGCTGTGTAGATGATGAGCACATCTCCCCTACTCCACCATCACAGGTGCTTGCTCTAACTTCACACTATTAAATGTGGTTGTATGTTGCCTATGATGTCTAGCTTGTATTGCTTCTAACTTGAATTGCATCTGCTTACTTTACACATAATGCTTGTGAATATGACACGTGTTCCTGTTTCTACAACATACGTGTACATGATGAGCACATCTCCCCTACTCCACCATCACATGTGCTTGCTCTTACTTGGAACTGTTATACGTGGTTGCGTTTTCCGTATGATGTCTAGTTTGTATTGCTTTTGATTATGTTGAATTTCATCTGCGTAGCTTACAACTTATACCTGCAACGATCACTTACGCATAAGACACATTTAACTTGGGACTGTGATGTAGGTTGCATCTTGCATTGTCTTCTAGCTTGTACTGCTTCTAATTTCTTGAAATGGTACTTACGACGAGACACTTTTTACCTGATAGAGTGATATTGGTTGCATGTTCATATGGTACCTAGCTTTCATTTCTTCTAATTTTGTTGAAATGCCTTCCACTTACTGTTTTTTCATACATATTCCATCCTCCTATCGTACGTGTGAATATGAAACGCTGTCTTTTTTGTATATATTCCATCCTCCTAACCTACGCTTGCCTTACATCAAAGTAGTGTTCGTCTGTATCATGCATCAACCAGTTATGCAAAGCTAATTTTATTCATCTTCTTGTGGTTTTGTCTTCATAAGGCAATATTAGAAAATAGGAAGGAAAAGGGTAAGTTAGGGGATGTTGGTGGTCCTCCGCACCGACGCAAACAGAGACTCTCTAGATTTGCCATTGCTACTGCTAATGAAGTTGAAGTCCCAAGTCTACATGATGAGTTCATCTCCCATACTCCACCATCGCAGGTGCTTGCTCTAAGTTGACAGTGTGATAATTGGTTTCATGTTGCATATGTTGTCTAGCCTGTATTTCTTCTATTTTGATTAAATTGCACCTGCTGAGTTTATATGTTATACATGTGCATATGACATGGCTTTCTGTGTCTAGAATACGCCGCATCTATCTATCATACCATGTTCTTACATCAAAGTACTGTTGTTGTGTATCCCTCATCAGTCACTCATGATTGGACACTTTTAACATGGCAGTTTGATAGTGGTTGCATCTCGCATTGATTTCTATGTTGTACTGCTTCTACTTTTTCGGATTGTCACTTATGACAAGACACTTTTAACTTGGCAGAGTAATATTGGTTGCATCTTTCATATGGTGTCTAGCTTGCATTACTTCTATTTTCTTGAAAATCCTTCTGCTTAGTTTGCACATCGTAGCTGTGAATATGTCATGCCGTCCTGTTTTTCTTACATATTCCATCCTCATATGGTTGTCTTACATCAAAGTATTTCTTGTCTGTATCATGCATCAATGAGTTCTGAAGAGTGATTTTATTCTTTTGTGTTGTGGGTACAGCTTGACATGGAAAAGTCAAAAAATAGCAAGGAAAATAATATAGTAGGGAGTGCTGTTACTCGTCGGGTGAAACGGAAAAGGTTCTGCCATCGAGATTCCGCTTATACTTATAGTGCAGTAGAAGGTCCAAGTCCACTAGCTAAATCTACAAACACAGTATCACCTGCTCCACCAGCTGCAACATCCGCTTCAACTGTCCCAGCATCTCAAACAGTTACTCGTTCGTTTGCTTCGGAACTGGCCAGTTCCCAAGCTGCCTTCACACCTAACACTACTTCCGAAGCACTGCTGACACAACAGGACTTGGCAAGATCAGATGAACCTCATGAGCATCAACACGAAGACGGTACCTGACCGAGTCAAGTTGCAGTTGCATGCTCCTTTATATGTACTCTCACAGTTTGATGTACACTAACACTTTCCATATTCGTTGTTGAACTAGCACTACGGCGCAAGCGGAAACAGACATCAGGGATAATGCTTGACAGATTAACAAAATCTAAAGGAGGAAGAATGGAGATCCATTTTGCGGCAGGTTTAAAAAGGCCACGTGATGCTACAGAGTCAGCCAAGTTAGTATCAGAGGCAACCGTTGCCGTTAGGTATCATGCATGTATCCTCCCAACGTGGATCCAGTACAGGAATGAGAAAGACAATACCCAGTTTAACACCTTCCTTGACCATTTATTCGTAAGTAATGTTATTCATCGCAATTAGTAATATTGTCTTGCTCTGTCCCATACTTTCTAGCTTCCTCCTAATAAGACTCACATTCTTTTTTCAACAGATGAGGTTCAAGTTGGATTCGAAAGATGATGCAACTAAAGAAGCATGCACTCATGTTTTTTAGTCTGCTCTACGACAGTATCAGTACCACCTTAGAAAATCTCACTTTGAAGGCAAGGCTAACAATGAAATCTCCCAAACATCTCCAGTGGAATATATTACAGATGAAGACTGGATAGCCCTCGTTAAACACTGGTCTGATCCAAAGTATCAGGTAGGCTATATGTATTTGATCAGACCACATATTGAACTTGTATTTATGTATGTGCCTTACAAGTGTATCTTCTTCTAGTCTAACTATTTGAAGAACAAAACCAGCCATTCTAAAGTGAAATTCCAACAGACAAAAGGATCTCGTAGATATATTGCACACTGCGAGGCTCTTGTAAATAGGTGCTACTTCCTTCTTTTTTGTGCCATATTATCGTATCTATATTGACTTGTTCCCAATATAGAGGAAAGCCCATGCGGACCAAAAGAACCTGAACCGAATGTAGTGCAAATCTTCAAGGATTGCCACACCAGCAAGATGAAGGGCATGAGCACACCAGTTCAAGCCGCTATTGTAAGTCCTTACTCCTCTTGGCTTGAACTGATTGGTACTGTGATGTGTTCATTTAACTACTTGGTTTGCAACCAATGTCAGTTACTCTGTTCACTTTTATTCACAGTTGTCTTGACGTATCATTTCACCTTACATGGTTTAATAGAGATGAAGGATATTCTTTTGGTCTTGATCTGTAATCTAGTTGTTATGTTCACGTGCGCACACAATGATAAAATAGCATGTTTGTTTTATATCTGTTTGCCCATGATATGAATGATGTCATACTATGTTCATCCTGCTTTAAACCATGCCTCTTTATCCTCAGATGTCAACGAATGTGAGGAAATAGACAATACAGTAGGCATGCTACATGGACATATGTTCCGAAAGTGATTTTATTATGTAGTTGGCACTACAATACATGCTAATGTATTACAGTAGTTCACCAAAATAAGTTATGTATAAACGTTTAACCTACTTTGTTTGTTTTTGTCTCATTAGTAACTTATCTGGTACACTAATCTACAAGTTCAAACTTTCAGGAAGCTACGGAACAAATGATTGAATATCCACAACCACCTGAAGGTGACGAGGCTACTGCAGGCACAATGCACCTCTTGCTGCAGTGCGTAAGTATCTCTCCACTAACAGTGCAAAAACCACCTTCCCGCGTAATTCTGGGTTGGTTGTCAAGGTAACCTCGTCCAACTCGCCTACTGAACAAAATCTTCCTGCTAGACAGAGTGGTATATCTGTGCTCCAGACACAAGTCCAATCCCTAATGGACGTTGTTTCGGAAACAAGAATAGTGGTTGAGAAATGTCGTCAAGATATGAATGGTTTTGAAACCATACTATTAGGCATTCGCTTCGTTGTTCAAGAGCAATGGCGGAAAAAAGATGGAGATCGTGCTGCTCCATCAGATTCTAGAGCCTGAAACATTAGCACTCGGGTCAAATGATCTATGCTTCTATACATCTGATGGTGCTTTTATCTGGAAGGATTGTAAACTTTATGCCAACAGGCCTTTTGTTGTATGGTTGGAATTTATTTTGTTGTGATACACCATTTATGATGCTGCCTCAGGCTGAAGTAATTACGATGTTATTTTTGTATAGTGTAGGTTTATCTTAGTAATGTATTCGGTCGAAAGCTTCATAGGAGCCCAACATGCCAACATTCGTCAGGCCCATTCCAATTGGGCTAAAAATGATTACGGGTCGAAATTGGCATGTAGCCCACTAAAAATATCTGGGCCTAAATCAGCATAAGCTTTCATATTTTTCTGGTAGGCCTATGCCCATAGTGGGCCTTTAACATGCCTAAACATAATTTGGGCCCTTAGTAAAAATAGGCCGTTTATAGGTGTAAATATCTCGAGCCCATAAAAAACATGGGCCTTAAATAGACCGAAAGTGAGATTGGGCCCTGATTGTGCCAAATAACGCACTGGACTTAGCAGGCCGAAATGGTGGCCCATTTACGATGCGGATCTTTGACAGGCCGAAATTCGGACGGGACGTAAATGCGCCGACCAAATACATAGGCCTTTAACAGGCCGGAACTTCGGTCAGGCTAGATTATCATCATTTTTATATGGGCCGTTAATGGGACCGATATGACGTTGGGCCACATATGGCCCATGGTTTACGTCCGGCGTTAACAGGCAGAAAATGACAACAGGCGGAAAGTGGCTGTCGGTGTCAAAACAGGCAGATCTTGGGTAGGGGGTCCCGAAATGTGCGTCTAGGCCAGATGGTAATAGGAGGCAAGGGACATGAATTTTTACCCAGGTTCAGGCCCTCTCGATGGAGGTAAAACCCTACGTCCTGCTTGATTAATATTGATGATATGGGTAGTACAAGAGTAGATCTACCACGAGATCGGAGAGGCTAAACCCTAGAAGCTAGCCTATGGTATGATTGTTGTGTATGAATATGTTGTCCTACGGACTAAAACCTCCGGTTTATATAGACACCGAATAGGGTTAGGGTTACATAGAGTCGGTTACAATGGTAGGAGATCTGCATATCCGTATTGCCAAGCTTGCCTTCCACGCCAAGGAAAGTCCCTTCCGGACACGGGACGAAGTCTTCAATCTTGTATCTTCATAGTCCAGGAGTCCCGCCGAAGGTATAGTCCGGCTATCCGAATACCCCCTAATCCAGGACTCCCTCAGTAGCCCCTGAACCAGGCTTCAATGACGACGAGTCCGGTGCGCAGATTGTCTTAGGCATTGCAAGGCGGGTTCCTCCTCCATGTACTTCATAGATGATTTTGAACAAAAAGATATTGCCTGGCTCTGCAAAATAAGTTTCCACATATTGCCATAGAGAGAATAATATTTATACAAATCTAATTTGCTGACGTATTCCGTAGTGTGACACACCACGGCCAAGCCTTTATCCGAGTCGTTTCATTATCCCACCTCAGCACATCATGCAAGGCGGTTTCCTTGGCACGTCTTGCTAAAGCAGAGACCGTGTCCCATTATTCCGAGGTTCTCATCAATACGGGCGTGGGTAACCCAGCCGCTTCTAAGACTCCTAGATTATAGGCAAGTCCAAACGGACACGGAGACGACGCTTGATATTCACCCTCTTTATAAAGGGACAAGGCTTTTATTCTTCCCTCCCATGCTCAATCGAATCCTTCCCCCACCTCAAGCTCAAATGCCTAAAGTTCAGGTCAGGTGCTCCGGACCTTCAGTCATGTCCGGATCTAGCCTTCAAGGCCAATGGGTGCCTTCCTCCGTCACAGAAGAAGACATCAAAAAGTTGAGGGAGGCCAGATATCTGACCGCCGATATTTTGCATCGGCTGCCTCCCCGGGGGCAGGCCGTCCCCTCCCCCGAACCCAACGAGAGTGTCGTGTTAGTCTCCCACTTCCTCCGAGGTCTATGCCTTGCTCTGGATCCTTTCGTCAGGGGCTTGATGTTTTATTACGGGCTAGATTTCCATGACCTAGCTCCGGACTCCTTTCTTCATATCACGACATTTATTGTTGTGTGCGAGGCCTTCCTCCGGGTTACCCCTCACTTTGGCCTATGGCTCAAGACCTTTGAAGTAAAGCCGAAGATTATCGAGGGGCAACATGCGGCGTGTGGAGGTGCCTCAATACGCAAGATGACGGGAGCTTCATGGCCCAAAGGTTCCACTCCAGAGGTGTCTGAATTGTGGCAACAGGAGTGGTTCTACACCACAGCTCCTAGAAGTGCCAAGTGGGCGGCCGCCCCCATTTTCCGCTCGGGCCCTCCACCGCAACTGATGTCATGGATTAGCAAAGGACTGAGTTGGGGTCCAGCCAAGGACGTGCCTATACTACAAAGCCGCATTCGAGATCTCCTTAATGGAGATTTCAGTTTGGTTGCGGTAATACAAGTTATGTTGGTCCGTCAAGTCCAGCCTTGCAAACGCCGGCCCCTTCGCTTATGGGAGTTCAATCCCGAGGGACCGCATGTCATTCAAAATTTCCTCGGCCTGACGCACGAGGAGATGTACAAGTCATTTTTTGGACCTCAGGTAGAGTGTCCGGAAATCACCGAGGACGTGGGCCTGAGCAGTAACCGCGCCGCCGAATAGGTAAGGAATCTTCCAGCTGAACATACTATCTCTCAATTGTTACGAAGTTATCTCTAAGAGTTCGCTTTTTGACCAGGACTGGCTAACAAAGGCGAAGTTGATTCGGTGTTCGGCCCCCCTCCCTGAGGGTTTGAAAAATCTGGTACTAGAGAAGATGCTCCAGGTCGCACCTTGCCCGGAGCCCTTGAAGGAAGATACCGGGAAGGATAATACGGGCGGACGCGGGCCCCCAACGCTGCCCATTCTAACCGAGGGAGCGAGCATCTTCATGAAGGAAGACGACTGGAGGAGGAAAAGGACTGCGCCCGGGGATTCGGAAGCCGAAGCTTCCAAACGGGAGAAGAAGTCTCCCACAGAGGGTCCTACCTCGGGGGGTGGTTTTGCCGCACCATGTCCGCGGGGGGATCAGTCCTCCAGCGAGTCGTAAGTGACCCGAAATACTTTAATAGTAGAGGTATGCCATCTTTTTCTTCTGAGAAAATAACCACCACGTATATCTTTGCAGTTCGGGCCTTAGCCCCTCTCAAATGAGTTCGTCTTCGGGGGATCTTCTTCCAGAGATGATGGAGAGCGAAATGCCTCCTCCGGACTCCTCCGCTCCAGAAGCGGGCGACCCCGAAGTGTCGTTGCGGACAGCCTCTCCGAATCTGATGAGGCCAGAAGATAATCCCATTTACCCCCGAAGCTCCCAGTGTCCGGCTCCCGAAGAGGACAGACAAAAGACTCCGGCACCGTCTGGTGCGCGATCGGATGTTCTGAGGGAGTTGGTGGGGCGAGCGGCCATCTTAGATGAACACCGTATGCTGATGAATATGGTGATGGAGAGAATCTTGTCTGCCGAAAGCGGATTGCATAAAGCTTTTATGAGTCTACTGACAGGCTTTGAGGTACGTAAAATAATGTATAATAGTCCTGCACATGCTAGGTGTGCCCTGTGTAGATAGTAGCCCCTGAGACTCTAGTGGTCATTGGAAACGACGATGAGCAGAGGATCATATTCCCAGGTAATAATCATACTTCCTCTATGTGCAGGTGATGGAAGCTCCGGTGGCTAGCCGGAATAGCGAGTTTGCCTATTTAAAACGGCACTTAGATGCGGCAGACGCCGACATCAAGCTTGTTAACAAAAGCCTTGACGAGGCACAGGGTAAGTGTCATTATCTAGTAAACGTCACATAGGAAGAGCGGCATGATGCCAGTATCTTTAATATCTTGTGACTGCAGATGGAGCTGCCACTGTTGAAGCCTTGTGAGCAGAACTTGCCCAAGCCAAGGAACAAGCGATGTTGGGTAATGCAGCTGCTTTGAAGGCGGCCGAAGAGTTGCAAGCCGAGCAGGCCGCGCATGGCGAGAGCCGAGCTAAGATGGCCAAGATGGCCATAGAATTAAAAGCCGCCGCCGACCATTGCGGGTTCTTGAAAAGGAAAACAAGGAGAAGGCATCGGACCTTGAGAAGGCTGCTGCAACGAGAAAAGACCTCTACTCTGCTATGAGGGCAAAGAAGGAGGAGCTACGGGAAGCCGGGGATATTGTAGCTGGGAAATCCTTTATGTTGCGGAGGAAGTTCGGAGATCCACGGTATGCCCCTCTGGATCGGCTGTGGAGTTCGGAGGATGTGTATATGGATTTGGCGGCGAGCGCTGCCGATGCGGTCAAGTACTTCCAGGGTCAAACGGACCGTCAAGTGGACCAGCTGTTTTGGACACAATTCCATTCTCCCGAGCATCCACTTTCATTGACTGACCAATTAGCTGAATGGGCCGAACTGAATAGGTTGTCCGGACACGCCATGAGGTCTGTTGTGGATCAGCTATGGCCGGAAAGGCCAAAACCGAACAGCTATTTCAGCTTGGTGCAGCAGTTCCTTGACGTGGTGCCGCGCATCAATGCGATGAAGAGGTCGGCATGCATAGAGGGCTCACGGATGGCCTTTGCCCGTGTTAAAGCATGCTGGGCGGAGATGGATGCCACCACTATTGCAGCGCGGGATCCGGCGATAGGTCGAAAGGCTGCTGAGCACTACTTTGAAGAAGTTCTTGAGGGTTCTCGTTTGATAGAGACCCAGTGCTCAAAAAATATTATGTTTGAATGATATGTAATCTTATTGTAAGCAAAAATGTTTTTATAAAGTTTTATAAGGCTATTTTTATACTTTTGCCTGAAAGTAATATGATGCCTCCTAGGCGGCCGTTTATGTATACATGTGTATAACCTGAAAGATTGCAGCCGTCGGCTTCAACCCCCACGCGTATAATGCGGAGGTGCTCGCAAAAACACGCATTCACACTTAACCCAACGTCTTCGTCCTATTAAGGAGGTGATAGCGGAGTGAGCGAGGCAACCAGACTATAATGCTTTAGCACTTTCACTTAGCCATAGGAGTTTGATAGTGGGGCTACTAGATAGCCCCTGGTGGCTCCGCACTCTTCCGATCCCAGGGTGCGTACATGCTTGGCCGGAAAACGGCCCTTCGTTAAGGCAGAGGAATTCTAACATTCCAACAGGTCATCGAGTGGTTGACCAGTCTCACGCTATATCATGACAGTCAGTTTTCGGCTTTCTCTACTGAGGTGCTCGTCCGGATGAACCAGGGCATAATCGCAGTAGTTCTCCTAGTGCTACCATAGCCGGTAAACCGGAACGTAAGGCACCAAAACACAGGAGCCGGGCAAACCCAACATTTAACCAAAGACAATGATTCGGAGCCGGTGCATATAGGGCCAAACTCGCGACGCCGAACACTCCCTAAGGTATTCGGTCTTTGTAGTATAAATCGGGCCTGAATAATGGCCTTTGTAAGAAGCCCCTTGTGTCCAGGTACGTGCATTTTTCTGGCGTGGCCACATGCCAAGACGTCAGCATCCTTCTCAACGGTGGATATGTATCAACAAGAGACAGTAAAAAAGGTTTACGCAGGGTCTTAATCTAAAAAGAATCCTTGGAGCGGGTCCCTGCTGCACGTCTGCGCCTGTGTCTCCGTTTTGCCGTATCCTGGACGGGTGTAGCATGATGATCGTTTGTAAAAGAGAGGAATTAGGTGAAAAAGTTGTCGTGCAAAAGATAGTTTTTAAAGAAACCATGTATAATTCAAGATGAGAAAAGATTACCACTTGTCTGCGCGCGTTGAGCCCCTTGCATTGATGAATAGGGGTGTGACCGTTTATTCAGTATAAATAGCAGCGCCGGATTTGGTTAGTTGTGTCTGAGGTCTTGACGACCTATTGGATGCTTTCAGTGGTCCGGGCGCCTTTAGTGTGCGGCTGCCAAGGCAGCCGCACTCTCTTCGGTGCGCAGAGATCGCTTGATATTTCCGTTCACTGAAATGATGACACGTGGACAGGGCATCTTGAGTGTGAGGGAGGCGTAGTGTGGTATTGCATTAAAGCGAGCGAAAGCTTCGCGTCCGAGCAGTGCTTGATAGCCACTTCGGAAGGGAGCGATGTGGAAGGTTAGATGCTCGCGACGGAAGTTATCGGGGGAGCCGAATATAACTTGTAGTAGGAGGGAGCCCGTACAGCGAGCCCCTGGGCCTGGTGTTACTCCTTTAAAGGTAGTATTGCTATGGCGAATTTTTGTTGGGTCTAACCCCATCCCGCCGATTGTATCCTGATATATTAGGTTTAGATCGCTGCCACCGTCCATCAATACTCATGTGAAGTGATATCTGCCAATTACTGAGTCTAATACCAGGGGAGCCCATCCTGCACGCCGGATACTTGCTGAGTAATCTCGATGGTCGAAAGTGATCGGTGGAGACGACCAGTGGCAGGACTTCGCGGTGACAGGCACTAGGGTGTATTTCCCTGGGAGTGCCGCATTGTTTCCCTTGATCACGGGTAACACGTTTACTGTTTTGACTTCTGGAGGAAATTTTTGTTCCCCAGTGTCTTGCTTGGGAGGCTCGTCCTCGTCTTCACTTGGTGTATCCTCCCCCTTGTGTACGGCGTTGAGCTTGCCGGACTGCTTGAAGACCCAACAATATCTGTGGGTATGATTAGCAGGTTTACTAGGGGTACTATGGATCTGACATACTTGGTCCAGAATTTTGTTGAGGCTGGACAGTTCATCCCTGGTGCCTTTAGAGGGCGGCTTTTGCTGACCTGGCCGAGAGCTTTTGATTCCGGCGTTTACTGCCGTGCCCTTTGTGCTGTCTTCTTTATTCCGGCGTTTGTTATTGCTGTTGCGCCGTGATTTCCCGTTTCCATCGCAAACTTCAGATGTACTGGGGTCGCTGGTGCTGCATCTGGCTAGCCATCTATCCTCACCCGCGTAAAAGCGGGTCATGAGGTTTGTTAATGTGTCCATCGTTCTCGGCTTATTTTGGCCGAGGTGTCCGGCAAGCCATTCGTCACGGACGCTATGCTTAAAAGCTGCCAAGGCTTCGGCATCCGGACAGTCGACAATCTGGTTCTTTTTAGTAAGATACATGTTCCAAAGCTTTCGGGCTGACTCTCCGGGCTGTTGAGTTATATTACTCAAATCGTCCGCATCCGGAGGTCAGACATAAGTCCCTTGAAAATTTGCCCAAAAGGCGTCTTTGAGCTCTTCCCAACCTCCAATGGAGCTTTCGGGGAGGCCTTTAAGCCAGTGACGAGCTGGCCCTGTGAGCTTGAGGGGTAAGTACTTGATGGCGTGGAGAACATCTCCTCGAGCCATATGGATATGGAGGATGTAGTCCTCAATCCAGACCCCAGGGTCTGTTGTTCCGTCGTATGCCTCTATGTTTACGGGTTTGAATCCCTCTGGGAATTCATGGTCCAGCACCTCATCGGTGAAACACAGGGGGTGTGCGGCACCCCTGTAGCTGGGTGTGCCGCATTGTTCGGATGTTTGTTGCATTGCATTGTATGCTGGGGCGCGCTTGCATGGTCCATAGATGGATCTTGTTGCGCCGTCCTTTGGGTGCGATCCCTCGCCTGGGTCGCGTGTTGTATTCTGAGTGGCGCTGTATGCCGCCGTGTGTTGGTAGAGGGGTCGTTTATCTGGCCAGGTGGCTGCTTTGATGTTTGGTTGTGGAGGGTCTGAGGCCTCCTCATCGAATTCGGGTAGCAGCTTCCGCTTTGGGTAGCTCTTGGAGGGGCGATTGTCGCCGTACCTCGCTGCTGTGTTGAGTATTTTACTCCATCTAATTTGGAGTGTGTCTTGCGCAGCCCTGAGCCTTTGCTTCAGCTTTTTGAGACTCCTCGCGGTGGCAACAAGCCTTTTACAGGCATTCTGCTGCTCCAGGTGCCTGTCCGGCGTTATATCGTCCGGACTATTATCCTTGATAGAATTTGTTTGTTCGGTCTGATTATCCGGATTGCCGTTGTCCGGTAGCGGTTCGCCATGCTCCAGCGCTGGGTCTGTGTGATCGTTATTTCTGTCGAGGCAGGATTTGGGGCGGCGCTTGCGTCGTCGCTTTGACTGCTTCTCAAGGTAACAAGCCTTCGGTGCGTCCTTCCACTCCTCGTCGTCATCTTTTGGTGCGTCCACCATGTATATGTCATATGACGTGGTGGCTTTCTAGGGCTCAATAGGCACTGGTTCTTCATCGTCTCCTCCGTCGGCGTCCATACCGTCGGTATCTTCGGAGTCGAAGTCGAGCATATCGGTTAAATCATCGAAAGTGGCTATAAGGTGGGTGGTGGGTGGGCTTTGAATTTCTTCATCGTCCGCATCCCAACCTTGCTGACCGTGGCTCGGCCAGGGCTCTCCTGATAGAGAGAGAGACTTTAGTGTCTTCAGAATATCACCGAAAGGCGAGTGCTGAAAGATATCCGCGACAGTAAACTCCATGATCGGCGCCCAATCGGATTCGATCGGCAGGGGCGCGGAGGGTTCGGAGTCCGGGGAGGAGTCCGGCTCCCTGGAGTCACGAGTCTCGCAGAGTGCGGGGCTGGTGTTCGGCTCAATCGCCGTTGGGTGGCGTCCAACCGCCCATCCACAATCGGCGCAGTTGCCTCCGAATGAAGGGTCGAAGCCGATGCGGGTGCGGCCTCCAGGGCATTGTTCGGCGGCAGAGCTAGATCATGATCGTCGTGACAGTGCGGCGCGCTCGGCAGTGGCTCGAATCCGTCGAAGATCAAGTCCCCGCGGATGTCAGCCGTGTAGTTTAAACTTCGAAATCTGACCTGACGGCCAGGGGCGTAGCTTTTGTTCTGCTCCAGATGGCCAAGTGAATTGGCCCGCAGTGCGAAGCCGCCGAAGACGAAGATCTGTCCGGGGAGGAAGGTCTCACCCTGGACTGCATCGCTATTGATGATCGTAGGAGCCATCGAGCCTGACGGCGATGACACAGAGGAACTCTCAATGAAAGCACCAATGTCGGTGTCAAAACCGGCGGATCTCGGGTAGGGGGTCCCGAACTTTGCGTCTAGACCGGATGGTAACAGGAGGCAAGGGACACGAAGTTTTACCCAGGTTCGGGCCCTCTCGATGGAGGTAAAACCCTATGTCCTGCTTGATTAATATTGATGATATGGGTAGTACAAGAGTAGATCTACCACGAGATCGGAGAGGCTAAACCCTAGAAGCTAGCCTATGGTATGATTGTTGTGTAAGAATATGTTGTCCTACGGACTAAAACCCTCTGGTTTATATAGACACCGGATAGGGTTAGGGTTACATAGAGTCGGTTACAATGGTAGGAGATCTGCATATCCGTATCGCCAAGCTTGCCTTCCACACCAAGGAAAGTCCCTTCCGGACACGGGACGAAGTCTTCAATCTTGTATCTTCATAGTCCAGGAGTCCGGCCGAAGGTATAGTCCGGCTATCCGAACACCCACTAATCCAGGAGTCTCTCAGTGGCCCTAAGCTATAGTGGGCCTCTAATAGGCCGAATGTCCAACATGTCCGAATATGACCCAAATCCTTCACGGTCGTTTATGGGCCGAAAGTTTTGATGGCCTGTAAATGGGCCCAAATGAAGCCGGACCTTTCACATGCTGGAAATACAACCGGACCATAATTCGGCCCAATTACTTAGCAGACTGTTAACGGGCCAGAAGTGACCATGGGCCGTGTTGATGACAAGTTTAGGACAGGTCGTTGATGGGCCGATTTGACAAAGAATGCTGGGCCTTTAGCTGGGCCGACCCATTATGGTCTGCAGAATCTTGTGGGCCTTTAGCTGGGCCAGCCCATTATGGTCCGCAAAATCTTGTGGGCCTTTAGCTGGGCCGGCCCATTATGGTCTGCAAAATCGTGTGGGCCTTTAGCTGGGCCGGCCCATTATGGTCCGCTAAATTTTGTGGGCCTTTAGCTGGTCCGACCCATTATGGTCCGCTAAATCTTATGGGCCTTCGGTTGGGCCGGCCCATTTAAACTTTGTGGGCCACTTTTGGGCCAGTCCACGTGTCAACATATCATAGGCCCATCTCGACCATTGGATAAGTGACACTTGTGCCAACGCGGAGCTGACGCGTGGATCCATCAGCCAATGAGAATTTTACACGTGGAAAATCGGCATTGGTCGTGGCTGTTAATGGGTTATCGGATCCAAAATCCGACCCGATAGCTTAACGGCGTTCCGTTACGGTGGATGCCACATGTCGGTAACCCTTGACGAAAGCACTTCTGTAACGCGTGATTTATCGTCATGGAAGTGGACACTTCCGTGATGATAATTTTGGCAATGTCATGGAACACTTCTACAACAGCACAGGTATGACTATCTTGATTCTGTCATAAATTTATCATGGATGTACATGCATGACAGAAAACGCGACCTACTATGACAAACAAATATTATCACGGAAGTGTATTTTTTGTAGTGGGTGGAGGTGGCCGGTGTGTGGCTTCGCGCACCGGGCACGCGCCCTTGCCTACTGGCGCGAGGAGGAAGCCGACAGAGGGAGCTGCGTTGGTGGGCTGGGCCAATTGGCTGGGCTGCCAGCTGGGCCGGCCAGGTGGTACACGCAGGTGAGGCCAGGTAAGTCTCTCTCACTCTCTTTTATTTCTTGTTTTCTATTTCTTCTGCAGCTTTTAGGGCTTTATTAAAAAATACTTAGACACACTCCAAAATCATGAAACTTGCTCAAGCCCATTGTTTGGAATATATCCAACAGTAAACATTTAAGTTTATGATTATTTGGACATTTAAAATATTACATAGCATTTTAATGCCCAAATGCAAATAGAGTATGATTTAATTCATTGACCCTATGATGTCCTAGAAAGGTGTGCACCATTTTTGCCATAGGTTCTAGACCAAGGCAAAGATGATGAACATTTTAGAAGGGCATTTCAGGTTCATTGAAAAAGATTTTGGTAAACCCTAGTTGGATAAGGGGGTGCTGGGGGTTTCTGTCATCCCCATTTCAACTTCCTGAGTAAAGTAGGCATGATGCAACACCAAATGCTAGCACTAGGCATTACGAGAACTAGGGATGTGACACTCTCCTACTTTGTAAGATCAAATTCGTGAGGCACAACTCCTGGATTCCATGGTGAAGAAGGTGAAACATGGGATTGCCAAGAGCCAACCCAAATACAAGTGCTATCACATTTATGACAAAGACACTCTATTCTTCGAGGACCAGATTGTGGTTCCTAAAGGTGATCTAAGGAAAATCATTATGAACGAGGCGCACAATTCCATTCTATCCATTAATCCTGGAAGTATGAAGATGTACCATGACCTCAAGTAGTCGTATTGGTGGACTCGAATGAAGCGAGAAATTGCTCAATTCGTGAATGAATGTGATGTCCGTAGAAGGGTGAAAGCAGAACACCAACACCAGCTGGTCTCCTCCAACCTCTTGCTATTCCGGAATGGAAGTTTGACCATATTGAAATGGACTTCGTGACTGGATTTCCCAAGTCCAAGCATGGAAATGATGCTATCTTCGTTGTCATCGACAAGCTTACTAAAGTGGCTCATTTCCTTCCAATCAAAGAATCTATCACAGCAGCTCCGCTGGCAAAGCTATACACCTCCAGGATTGTCTCCTTGCACGGCATTCCACAATTCATATCTTCAGATCGTGGAAGCATTTTCACCTCCAATTTATGGGACTCCTTCCAGAAGGCCATGGGCACCAACATTCGCTTCAACAGAACTTTCCATCCTCAAACTAGTGGCCAAGTTGAGTGAGTCAATCAAATCCTTAAAGATATGCTCAGGGCTTGTGTCATTTCCTTAGGTATGAAGTGGGAAGATTGTCTTCCATATGTCGAGTTCTCCTACAACAACAGCTTCCAAGCAGTTCGGGCAAGGCCCCATTCGAAATCCTCTATGGTAGAAAGTGACATACTCCTCTCAATTGGTCAAACACTGGTGAGCGACAACTTCTTGACAATGTCTACCTCCGCGTAAGCTGAAGAAATGTGTAAAGTCATCCATGGAAATCTCAAAGCCACGCAATCGCGCCAGAAGAGTTACTATGATAGCAAGCACCGTGACTTGGCTTTCGAGATAGGAGACCATGTCTACCTCTGCGTCTCTCCAATGGAAGGCACTTGTCGCTTCAGTATCAAAGGGAAGCTTGCCCCTAGATACGAGGGTCCTTTCAAGATCATTGGCAAAAGAGGTGACCTCGCCTATCAACTTGATCTTCCATCCAACTTCGCAAACGTGCATGATGTGTTTCACGTGTCACAGCTTCGTAAGTGCTTCAAGACTCCTGAGCGCACCATCAACTTCGAAGAGATTGATCTCCAAGAAGACTTGTCTTATCATGAGTATCCCACTGCTATTCTTGAAGAAAGCGAGCGCAAGACTCACAACAAGTCAATCAAATTCCTGAAAGTGAAGTGGTCACACCATTACGACCGAGAAGCCACCAGGGACCGCAAGGATCACCTCCTCCGTTCCGAATATTTGGAGTTCTTTCAGTCCTAGATCTTGATACGAGATCCTTTTGTAGTGGTGGAGTGTTGTAACACCCCAGATGTAACTTGCCATATTTGTAACTCTGACTCTTGCCATTTTCGGCTTTAAGTTATGACATTTCCTTCATGGTTGGGTTTTGTCTTTGTTTTGCATTTTGTTCATGTCATGCATTTCATATCATGTCATCATGTGCATCGCATTTGCATTCGTGTTCGTCTCATGCATCCAAACCATTTCCCCATTGTCCGTTTCGCAATCCGACACTACCACATGCACCGGCGCACCCCTCTTGTCTCTTTTCTTGAGCGGGAGAAAAAGGTTCTCGGAATGGGCCGAGCTTTGTCAAGTGGCCTCAGTACACCAGTGGTAAACAGCCTGTCAAATTTAGCAAAAGCCTCTTGTGTGTTGCATCCCAACACCCCTCCGAAACAGCCCAATAACCCATCTAAACCATCTCCATGTCCTCCGTCGTCTGATCACGATCATGTGGGCGAAAACCGCACCTCATTTGGACACTCCTATCACCACCTACCTATAAATATGTGCCCCTCCCCGAATTTTTCGCAGTCCAAACCATAGATCAAGCCCCTCCGCGCCGCCGGACACGTCCGCCGCCGGCCGGACGCGTCTGCTGACGCCCTCCGCCAACCATGAGCCGCCACGTGTCCCGCACGCCGCCAACCTCCGCCGCCGGCCCGCAGGCCCAGATCCGGCCCTCCCGACCCGCGCGCTGCCACCGCCTGGTCTCCGGCGCCGCCGCCACCGCTTCGCCGCCCACGCCCGTGCGCACCTCGCCTGTCGTCGCGTCGCCTCCGTCCGGGCGCCGCCACCGCCGCAAGATCACCTCGCCGGCTATCGCCCGGCAACTCCGCCACCCGACCGCGCCAGTGGCCCTTCCCTTCACCGGCGCTGCACCCCTCCGTCGCCGGGACGCACCCCGCCGACGCTGCCGCCTTGCCCATCGCCGGAGCATCCCGGGATCCGCCGCCCTCGGATCGGGACGAGATCCACCAAGAAACCATCCAAATAGCGTTCGCATCCGCTCCATCCCGCACCGTCCCTTCCACTTTCCCTCGTGGTCGAAATATTTTCTAAGTCCTTGAACCCTAACTTTATGATGCTCTGTTCAACATGCTATATCTCCATGACCGTGGATCCAAATCATGCATATGATATGTCAAATTGTTCGTCTCGTTGAGTTCTTCATGCTAGTAGCATTCCCATGCATGTTACTATACTTTAGTACACCCTTTACCAAGTATATATGTGCATTAATTAAAATAAGAGATATTGTGATATCCCAACATATCCATGTTCCAACATGGAACAAACATCAACTTCACCTGCAACTAGCAACGCTATAAGAGGGGCTGAGGAAAAGCGGTAACTTAGCCAAACAACGGTTTTGCTAGGAAGGTGGGTTAGAGGCTTGACATGGCAACATGGGAGGCATGATATAACAAGTGGTAGGTAGCACGACATAGAGATAGAATGAACAACTAGCAAGAAAAGATAGAAGTGATATCGAGGGTATGGTCATCTTACCTGCAATGTTCTCAGAGTTGTCGAAAGCTTGCTCCTCGTTAGCGTACTCAACAGGTTCCTCGTTCACGTACTCGTCTCCCGGCTCTACCCAAAGCTAGAACACAAGCAATAGAACAACAATCAATCACGGTGCAATGCACGAGCAACATGATGCAATACATGGCATGACACTACACCACAACTGTCAGAGTAATGGGCCACGGGTAGGCCAACCCGAGCCCCATGACCTTTCAAGACATCGGGGCAGGCTGCGCCCCTCAAGACCACAGGGCGAAGAGCCGCCTCCTGGGGAGCCTACGGCAAGGCGGCCGACTGCCCGCTCACGGCCGAGTCCCAGGGACCACTTCCAGAGAAGCCAGCTTTGGGGAGTCGGCCGGCGACTCCAACAAACCGTGAGCTCATCAAGGGGGACGGGGCAGGGGCGTGGCTACAATGAAGCCTACTCCCCGCCCCTTACCCAGGGCAGGCATGCTACAGCGCGCCGTACTTGGGAAGATCTCCCCGCGGCATGGTACTGTTGCCCAGCCGGCCCTGACATCAACACCACTGTACCTGGTCCTGCGCCCATGACGGCTTGTCTGTACGGCCTGGAGGCAGCAGGGCCCACCAGCCAGCGAGACCTTGGGAGACGGCGGGAGCACCGCCAGTCAGATCCAATGGGAGTCGGCCCGGGGGAGTCGGCCGAACCCTCCCCCGGGGCCCACGCGCCATTAATCGAGAAGAGATGGGGAGTGGCCGCAGTGATTGCCCGCCAGGCAGCGGGGCTGTTGCCATGACCCCATGACCAAGCTTGCATCATCAGGAGCACGACTACAGTAATCAGTAGCCAGCAAGACCCGCCTGCGGCGGACGCAGCCTGTCAGCTCCGTACCAGACCAGTCGATGGGGCCCACCAGCCGGCGGGCCCCAGCAGTCGGCGGAGAAGTCGGAGGTCGGAGACACTGACGGCTGGGCCCGCGCCCAGTCACATTACCATTGTACCCTTGGGGGTAGGCCTATATAAACCTCCAAGGGCACCCATGCAAAGGGTTGGATCCCAGTAGTTCTATACCTCACCAGATAGAGGGAGAGAGCTAGCCTTGCCCTCTCCCACCACCATACACAGCTCAGGGAGCAACCGTGTAAACCCTTGATTATAGTGATCATGCGGAGACCCCGCAGAGCAGCAGTAGGGGAATTATCTCCCCGGAGAGCCCCGAAGCTGGGTAAGATTTGCCGGCGTGCATGTCTTCGCCTCATCCCGTTTCCAGGCACCGGCGACGTTCTACTCGCCCCCACCATGATAAGCCATCCGTTGGCATATGTCGCACCAAACCCCCGACATTTGGTGCCCACCATGGGGCCTGGTGCACCGCCGTCCGGAGATCTATTCTGGACGGGAACCCTTTTCCTCCCTGGCGAGCGCAGCCAGCCAGGCACGCCAGACGAAGTTTGCGTCGACGTGCTGTGCGGCGTGGAGATCGCCTACGCAGCCAGCTCCTTGGCCGAACTTGTCGGTGAGGTCCGCCTCTCCGACGAACCTGCGTCCGACGCAGGCGTAGGCGGCCCCGAAAACCTCCTCGCAGGCCTCCTCGATCAACTCCATGTTTCCGGCGAGCCTGCCATAGACTTGGAGTCCGTAGGCTCCATCGACCCGATGCTGGTCGACTCCGACACCGCGTCAGTCGACGCGTTCCCCTCGAACATGGTGGTCTACGATGAACCTCTCCCCCATGCGGAGAGCGACGGGAGCACCGTCACTGAGGTGCTGGTCATCATTCATGACGAGTTCCCTGGTGGAAGTGCGCCCAACTCACTCGGCGCGGCGCTGCAAGACCTAGCTGCGCCCATTCCGGAAGATGCTGACGCAGAGACGTTAGAAGCGCGCCGCCTTCAGCTTGTTGAAGGCGCGAAGAAGCTAGCCAGCATGAGACGCTTGTCAGAAGCTTACCAGCGGGAGATGGATCGCGCTATTGGCGGCTCGCCGGCTCCGGCAGGGCCCAGCCGCCTTGGCGCGGTTCAGCAACGCGGCGTAGCCATCGCCAGCCTGTTTGGGGTTAGCCGCCCCGTGTATGCCACGCCAGCGGAGAACATCCGAGCCGTCCAGGCAGCGGCGGATGAGCTGGACAATTTCGAGGGCGAAGAGAGCCACCTCATGATGGAGCAAGTCCAGCGGCTCCTCGACGCGGCCGCCGCGTAGAACGAGGCCGGCTGCCGCACGGAGGCACCGCAGCGGCCAAACGACGACCCGCACCAAGATCAAGGCGCGACGTCTCGGACGCCGACTGGCGGTGCCCAAGGAAGGAAGGACAAGGAGCCGGCTGTCAGCCACAGTCGGACTCGGATTACCATAGAGCGCGACCGAGACGGCCGCCCGAGAGTAGTGGAACGACGGGACGACTGTCCGCCTCCCCCTCCCTGCAAGGAGAGGCGAGTCTCCCCACCGCCTGTTGACCATCCGACTCTCGGTGACCGCCTTGGCCGCTGAGAGGGAGTTGAGGAGAATGACGCCCGCCACCGGATCGGCCGACTTCACCGGTCCCTGGCGCTGGAAAAAGAAGACGAGCTGGGTCCGCCTTGTTTCAGGCCCCGCATTCGGGACGAGCCTTTTCCCAGAGGGTTCACGCTCCCAAGAGACACGCCCAAGTATACCGGCTCCGTGAAGCCGGAAGACTGGCTAGTCGACTACTCCACGGCTGTCAGCATAGCAAACGGCAACAAGCGTGTTGCCGTAAAGTACGTTCCGCTCATGCTCCAGGGCACGGCCCGGACATGGCTAAACAGCCTAAAGCCCCGCAGCATCAACAGCTGGGTCGACTTCACCGAAGCATTCGTTCGCAACTTCACCAGCACGTACAAGCGTCCTTCCAAGTCTCGTCAACTCTCCTTGTGCATGCAAAGTCCTGACGAGTCGACTCGCGACTACCTCACGCGTTGGGCCGAGCTCCGGAACTCCTGCGAGGGCGTGCACGAAGTGCAGGCCATCGAGTACTTCACAGCCGGTTGCCGAGAAGGCACCCTCCTCAAGCACAAGCTCCTCTGCGTCGAGCCAGAAACCCTCGACGAGCTACTGATCATAGCGGACAAGTACGCTACTGCTGACTCCTCCATGAAGACGGAAATTCAAATCAGCACGACTGGCAAAGTAGCTCCTCAGGCTCCAAGAACTCCGGTAGCAGACGCCGGCCGGCGACAATAGCAGGGCGACCACAAGTGCAAGGCCCCGCAGCCGGCTTCCAGCAGCCGGCAGGTCACGACCGTCGAAGCCCAGCAGCCAGAAGAGCAGCCTCCGCCCAAGCGACAAAAAGGCGGCAAGCCGAACTGGTTGCCGGCCTTCTCCTACGAGCAGACCTTAGATGGACCTTGCAAGTTCCACAGCGGCGCGAAGCCGTCGAATCACACCACCCGGAAGTGCCACTGGCTCACCAGGATTGCCAAGGGAGACGGCCTCCTGCCACCCCCGCCTGCTGGGCAGCCGCCTCCGCCTCCGCCCCAGCAGCCGGCAGTCAGGCCAGTCGGCGCCGTACAAGACGAGTACCCTGAAGAGCAGGGAGCCTACATGGTGTTCACCAGTGTGGCTGATGATCGATGCAGCAAGCGGCTGCAGCGAGAAGAGGTGAACGCAGTAGCCTCAGAGACGCCAGAGTTCATGCATTGGTCAGAGAGGCCCATCAGATGGAGCAGGGTTGACCACCCAGAAGTGATGCCGAGTCCGGGTTCCTATGCCTTGGTCCTGGTGCCACCTTTGCCACGGACAAATGGGACGCGCATTTCTCGCGAGTTCTGATAGATGGGGGCAGCAGCATCAACATCCTGTACAAGGACACCATGGAGAAGTTAGCAATTGTCGGGACCCCGATCCTAAGTCACACCGATCTAGCATGTAACACTTCATATCACTTTGTGGCCTCACGCACGGTATTCCCACGGGTGCCACCTTACCTGGCCCGGGACAGTTTGCGCCTTTTGGATCACGTATATGATAGTGTCGCTAGCATCCATATGACAGAGAACCCGGGCCGACATGACTAGTCACGAACCCAAAGTAGCACTAACTTACAGGGACAGGCATACATGAATCAACCTCGAGCATGTCGGTCAACAACGTATGAATCCGGGCTGTAGCACTGGGCTAAAGGGACTCCGGGAACCCGGGCTGTAGCAGGCTAGACAGGACTCTGGATGTCACCGCATGACATTTCCCGGAAGGGACAAACACAGGGACGAAGTGAATCACATGCCGGCCAGTCAAGTGTTCCGGAGCAGTAGTGCTGGGCTAGCAAGACTCCGGTGAACCGGGCTGTAGCAGACTACTATGGCACATGGAAGAACAAGACTACATTTCCACATAAGAGAGGCTATCAGAGGTAAACAACTAGGTAGTCGGATACCACACTTAGCAATACACGTTACACGTACGCATAACATGCAAGTATGTGTTGTACATCATGGCATCACAACATAACTCAAACTCATATAGATAAAGGCCTAGAAGAGCCACATAGCATTCAATACAAACAGGGGTCTCATGACCCATCATTCAGAGCATACAAGCAACGGAAGCATTACATGTCTGAGTACAGACAACTAAAAAAGGAAAATACTAAGAAGCCTGACTAAACACGACCCTCCCAAGGGTTTAAGATCATAGCTGGGATACAAGCTACTCGTCGAAGTCACTAGTGTAACCAACTTCAAAACATAAATAAGCAAACGTGAGTACAAAGGTACTCAGCAAGTCTTACATCAGAACTATCTACATATGCAATATTATCAACAAAGGGGGTGGTGGAGTTTAACAGCAGCAAGCCAGCTTTGTCTCAGTGGCTAACCTATACTACGAGTATCAGAAACTTCTTTGAGGTGAGAAGACGCACACGAGTCCACATATTCACCATATAAATACTCCACTATGAATCCGTTCCCGTCTCCCTACGAGAAGGCCATCCATAGCACTCACGCTTATCTTGCGGATTTTAGAGTATCCACTTCAAGTTATCTATGTACTACATAAGTCCTCCAAGTTTCCATATCTGAGGAAAACGGCTATTCGAATAGATAATATTGACCCTGCAGGGGTGTACTTCTTCACACACGCTCTCGCCACTTATAGCCCTGTACACGTCATGTACCTGGCAACCTTCAAGCAGAAGCCGGGCAAGGGTGTTGGCCACGACCTGACGATTCCAATCCGCAAGGTTTATCGCCTAGGTTTATCGCCTATTCGGGTTTATCGCCTATTCGGGTTCTATCCGCAAGGAGATCCGGCCGGGGTGTCGCTCGCGGCCCCAAACGATGTGTGCAGGGTTCCCAAGCCCACCATTCGGGTGCCACTTGGTACACCGTGCCATGGTGCCTAGTCTGTCCCAAGCCCGTCCCGTCGGACACCACCTGGTAGACAAGTAGCACTACCTACAAACGCCAGAAACTAGTTGCGACTCCTGGACAGAGATCAAATGGGTTAATAAGCCGAGTGGGGCCGGATGAACGGAACCCAATGTGTGGTAGTAACTGGACTTGGATAACATACACAGAACTCAGTGCTTAGGGACGGTTCCAATGAGACAACCCACCATGTACTCCTACATGGCCTCTCATCGCTACCTTTATCAAAACGTGTTCACTCTCTTAGCCTTTACCGGTAGAACATGTTCACCACTCTAATTCATTCCCAATGAATCAGACCTGACACAACTCTAAGCATAGCTGGCATAAAGAAAAACAAGCATGGATGAGCAGGCACATCAAGGCTCAAGCAACTCCTACTCATGCTAGTGGGTTTCAACTATTTACTGTGGCAATGACAGGTCCTGAAGAGGAATGGGTTCAGCTACCGCAGCAGAAAGTAGCAGTTTGAATCGTTGTTATCCTAATGCAGTAAAAGGAGCAGGAGCGAGAGAGTGGGATTTTATCGAGATGCTAAAGGGGGTTTGCTTGCCTGATAGATCCACGAAGAAGCACTGCTCCTCAGACAGGTACTCAGGACACCTTCCGAAGTAGAACCTATCGAGAAGGGACGGTGCCGGCAATTAATAAACAACCATATGCAGCAATATGATGCATGAAGATGACATTTCAAAGATGCTATGATTTTCCCTAATGCATCTAGCATCAATTTGGTTGAAGTCCATATGAACCAAGGGTTCATATGCAAACCCAAATTAAATATATAACATGCCATTATTACATTTTCACTTATACAGCAAGTATAAGTTGGTTTTTCATGCATGAAACTGGCATAAATGGATTCCTTGCATTTTTCTGATAATTTTTCATATGTAATTTATTTGATTTGGAGTTACGGTTGAATTACTATGAATTTTAGAAGTTTTAACTATTTTCTGGAATTCTCTGAATTATTTAAAATCCAGAAATGAATTACTGCGTTAGCATGACGTCACAAAGGCGTCAGTAGGGCTGACCAGGTCAAACCTGATGTGTGGGGACCACACGTCAGTGACACTGGGGTTAACCCCGGGTCAAACACGCCCTGACCAGGGTTTGACTTGATTCTGGGGCCCACTTTCAGCGGCTGGTGGGGTGGCTAATGATGGGGATTAGTTCTAATGATCGTGCCACGTCGGCAGTCGCGGGAGTTCGGCCGACGACGACCAAACCGCGCGGCGGTGCTTCATCGGAATGCGCTACAGGCGGCGGAAGAGCGCGCGGAGACCACCGGGGCATAGCCCATCGTCGTCCGCATCCAGTGGAGCATGTGGGATGAGGTGGGGAGGCTGGAGCTCGCCGGAGTGGAGCTCAGGGCGGCGGCCGGAGTTCGGCCTCGAGCGGGCGCAGTGCTGCGGTGCACGGGAAGGAAGGGGAGAAGGGGGAACCGACGCGAGGCTCACAGTGGACCGGAAGAGCAGCTCAACGGGCTCAGATACGCGCTGACGGCAGCGACAGAGATCCACGGCGGCCGAGAGGTCGAAGACGATGGAATTGATGGCGAAGCAGAGCTCCTGGCGATGCATGGCTCGACGATGAGGACGAAGGTGACGAGGCGAATCCCTGGGGCACGCCGGGGAGGCGAGAGGGAGGCGGTGGCTGCGGCTATGGCGAACGGCGGTGACGTGCTCCGTTCGGAAGCGAGCAGAGAAGGGGGAGGGAATCCAGAGCGAGAGGATGGGGACAAGAGAGAGCGAGAGAGAGTCGGGGGATCGCGTGGCGTCCTCAAGGCGACGGGGAGACATGTAGGGAGGCAGGAGGTGGCCGGCGCGTGGTCGGCGCGCGGAGAGCACGTGCCCCTGCCTTCTGGCGCAAGGAGGGAGATGACTGGCAAGAGCCAGTGGGCTGGGCCTCTGCTGGGCCGTGGTGGGGCGCCAGGTAAGCGTCAGGTAAGTGTTTTCTTATTTCCTGTTTTCTTTTTCTATTTCTGACATTTGTTCTCTATCTAAAAGAAATGTTAAAACACTTCCATAAATGCTAAAAATATTTGTGGCATCTAGATATAATATTCCAGAGGCCCTCACCAGTTCCCAACATTTTTGGAGCCATTAAAATATTTATATAATTTAAACAGCACCAAATCAAATATTTATGCATTGATTCAAAAATCCAAAATGTGTAGCAAAAATGTGCATCACCTCTGGTTGTTGTTCCCAACATTATCCAAAGAGCATGAACATTTTTGAAAAGCATTTTGGGTTCATTGAAAATCCATTTTAAAGTTGAACCTATTGGAAAAATTTTGGTGCTAGGGTTTGCAACTTCCCCTTTTCAAATTCATTTGAAATTTAAACATTATGCACAAAGCAAGCCTAGGATCATACCAGAACTAGGGATGTGACAACTCGCCCCCACTCGAAAAAATCTCGTCCCGAGATTCAAGAGTTGGCGGAAAGAAAGCGGGGTACTCAAATCGAAGACGATCTTCTCGCTCCCAAGTAGCTTCTCTCTCAGAATGATGAGACCATTGAACCTTGACAAACTTTATATTATGACGTCGAGTGACATGCTCTGCTTGATCCAGAATGCGAACGGGGTACTCTCGATAAGTAAGGTTATCTTGGAGATCAAGTGTTTTGTGGTCCACTTCGCGGATGGGATCCGAGAAGCAACGCCTGAGTTGAGAGACGTGGAAGACATCATGAACTCGAGAAAGATGTGGGGGTAGTTCCAACAAGTAGGCAACCTCTCCTCGTTTAGCGAGAATGCGAAAAGGACCGATGTAACGAGGAGCCAACTTGCCCTTGATACCGAAACAATGGGTACCCTTCAAAGGGGTAACCCGAAGGTAAGCCTTGTCGCCAACTTCATAAGCCACTTCCTTATGACGACGGTCATACTGGCTCTTTTGACGAGATTGGGCTGTTTTCAAATTCTCACGAATGATGCGAACTTGCTCTTCTGCCTCCTGGATCATATCCGGTCCAAAGAATTGTCTTTCACTGGTTTCTGACCAGTTCAAAGCTGTTCGACATCTTCGTCCATACAGAATCTCGAAGGGTGCTTTCTTAAGACTGGATTGGTAGCTATTGTTATAAGCAAACTCGGCAAAGGGAAGACATTTCTCCCAATCCATACCGAATGAGATAATGCAAGCTCTAAGCATGTCTTCGAGAATTTGGTTGACCCTTTCCACCTGACCACTTGATTGAGGGTGGAAAGCGGTACTGAATGAAAGATGGGTGCCCATGGCTGTTTGGAAACTTTCCCAGAAATGAGAGGTGAAAAGACTGCCACGGTCTGAATTGATCTCTAGTGGAACACCATGGAGTGATACTATTCGGGAGATATATAAGTCAGCGAGCTGACTAGCAGTGATACTCTCTCGAACAGGTAGGAAGTGAGCCACTTTGGAAAGACGGTCAATGACTACGAAGATAGAATTATTTCCTTTCTTGGTCCTGGGAAAGCCGGTGATGAAGTCCATACTAACTTTCTCCCATTTCCACTCAGGAATAGCTAAAGGTTGAAGGGTGCCAACAGGTCTTTGATGCTCTGCCTTAACGCGATGACAAACGTCACAGTTGGCAATATACTGAGCGATTTTTGTCTTCATCCTAGTCCACCAGAACGTCTGGCGTAGGTCCTAATACATCTTTGTACTACCGGGATGAATCGTGAGAGGGGATTCATGGGCCTCCTTAAGGATCAGTTGCTGGATCTATTGACATTTGGGAACCACCAAATGGTTACCAAAGTAAACAACACCTCGTTCATCCATAGAGAAACAGCCAGCAACTCCCTTGGAAATATTCTTCTTGATTCGGAAAATTCCCGTATCATGCTTCTGAGCCTCTATGATCTGATCCGTAAGGGTAGGTTTCGCCACCAAGGTAGAAAGGAAACCATGAGCAGCTATGTGAAGGTTAAGCTTACAGAATTCCTCATGGAGGGGTGGTTGACATTGTTGCAACATGAGGTTGTTGCAATAGGATTTACGACTTAAAGCATCAGCCATGACATTGTATGGAGACACAACCCAACAATCCTAAGACTTTACGGTTTAGTAACACGTCATCCTGAGAGATAGAGAAGAAGCCTAGGCCTTAACCCTCGTAGAAAAGAAGAGGCCGACTCAGAAAGAATGGCATGAGGTAAAGGAGTAAAAAGAGCCTTACGTTCCCTTCCACAATCAAGTCCCTTATATAACTAAAGCATTTCTAGACTCAACTTCGACCAGTTTGGCTTGGTAATCCTACAGTCGGTCAGGCTCTGATACCAACGCTGTCGGGACCCTGATCCTAAGTCACACCGAGCTAGCATGTAAAACTTCATATCACTTTGTGGCCTAACGCACGGTATTCCCACGGGTGCCACTTTATCTGGCCCGGGACCATTTGCGCCTTTTGGCTCACGTATATGATAGTGTCGCTAGCATCCATATGACAGAGAACCTGGGCCGACATGACTAGTCGTGAACCCAAAGTAGCAGTAACTTACAAGGACAGGCATACATGAATCAACCTCGAGCATGTCAGTCAACAGCGTATGAATTCGGGCTGTAGCACCGGGCTAACAGGACTCCGGGAGCCCGGGCTGTAGCAGGCTAGACAGGACTCTGGATGTCACAGCGTGACATTTCCCGGAAGGGACAGACACAGGGACGAAGTGAATCACATGACGGCCAATCAAGTGTTCCGGAGCAGTAGTGCTGGGCTAGCAGGACTCCGGTGAACTAGGCTGTAGCGGACTACTATGGCACATGGAAGCACAAGACTACATTTCCCCATAAGAGAGGCTATCAGAGGTAAACAACTAGGTTGTCGGATACCACACTTAGCAATACACGTTACACGTACGCATAACATGCAAGTATGTGATGTACATCATGGCATCACAACATAACTCAAACTCATATAGATAAAGGCCC
This sequence comes from Triticum dicoccoides, assembly GCF_002162155.2. Taxonomy (NCBI): domain Eukaryota; kingdom Viridiplantae; phylum Streptophyta; class Magnoliopsida; order Poales; family Poaceae; genus Triticum; species Triticum dicoccoides. The sequence goes on along the minus strand of NC_041388.1, from coordinate 181,563,346 downwards.
AGAAGAGCCACATAGCATTCAATACAAACAGGGGTCTCATGACCCATCATTCAGAGCATACAAGCAACGGAAGCATTACATGTCTGAGTACAGACAACTACAAAAGGAAAAGACTAAGAAGCCTGACTAAACACGACCCTCCCAAGGGTACAAGATCGTAGCTGGGATACAAGCTACTCGTCGAAGTCACTAGTGTAACCAACTGCAAAACATAACTAAGCAAACGTGAGTACAAAGGTACTCAGCAAGTCTTACATCAAAACTATCTACATTTGCAACATTATCAACAAAGGGGGTGGTGGAGTTTAACAGCAGCAAGCCAGCTTTGTCTCAGTGGCTAACCTATACTACGAGTATCAGAAACTTCTTTTAGGTGAGAAGACGCACACGAGTGCACATATTCACCATATCAATACTCCACTATGAATCCGTTCCCGTCTCCCTACGAGAAGGCCATCCATAGCACTCACGCTTATCTTGCGGATTTTAGAGTATCCACTTCAAGTTGTCTATGTACTACATAAGTCTTCCAAGTTTCCATATCCGTGGAAAACGGCTATTCGAATAAATAATATTGACCCTGCAGGGGTGTACTTCTTCACACACGCTCTCGCCACTTATAGCCCTGTACACGTCATGTACCTCGGCAACCTTCAAGCGGAAGCCGGCCAAGGGTGTTGTCCACGACCTGACTAACCTCACAAGTCTCTGACGATTCCAATCCGCAAGGTTTATCGCCTAGGTTTATCGCCTATTTGGGTTTATCGCCTATTCGGGTTCCATCCGCAAGGAGATCCGGCCGGGGTGTCGCTCACGGCCCCAAACGATGTGTGCAGGGTTCCCAAGCCCACCATTCGGGTGCCACTTGGTACACCGTGCCATGGTGCCTAGTCTGTCCCAAACCCGTCCCGTCGGACACCACCTGGTAGACAAGTAGCACTACCTACAAACGCCAGAAACTAGTTGCGACTCCTGGACAGAGATCAAATGGGTTAATAAGCCGAGTGGGGCCGGATGACCAGAACCCAATGTGTGGTAGTAACTGGACTTGGATAACATACACAGAACTCAGTGCTTAGGGACAGTTCCAATGAGACAACCCACCATGTACTCCTACATGGCCTCTCATCGCTACCTTTATCAAAACGTGTTCACACACTTAGCCTTTACCGGTAGAACATGTTCACCACTCTGATTCATTCCCGATGAATCAGACCTGACACAACTCTAAGCATAGCTGGCATAAAGAAAAACAAGCATGGATGAGCAGGCACATCAAGGCTCAAGCAACTCCTACTCATGCTAGTGGGTTTCAACTATTTACTGTGGCAATGACAGGTCATGAAGAGGAATGGGTTCAGCTACCGCAGCAGAAAGTAGCAGTTTGAATCGTTGTTGTCCTAATGCAGTAAAAGGAGCAGGAGCGAGAGAGTGGGATTTTATCGAGATGCTAAAGGGGGTTTGCTTGCCTGATAGATCCACGAAGAAGCACTGCTCCTCAGACAGGTACTCAGGACACATTCCGAAGTAGAACCTATTGAGAAGGGACGGTGCCGGCAATTAATAAACAACCATATGCAGCAATATGATGCATGAAGATGACATTTCAAAGATGCTATGATTTGCCCTAATGCATCTAGCATCAATTTGGTTGAAGTCCATATGAACCAAGGGTTCATATGCAAACCCAAATTAAATATATAACATGCCATTATTACATTTTCACTTATACAGCAAGTATAAGTTGGGTTTTCATGCATGAAACTGGCATAAATGGATTCCTTGCATTTTTCTGATAATTTTTCATATATAATTTATTTGATTTGGAGTTACGGTTGAATTACTATGAATTTTAGAAGTTTTAACTATTTTCTGGAATTCTCTGAATTATTTAAAATCCAGAAATGAATTACTGCTTCAGCATGACGTCACAAAGGCGTCAGCAGGGCTGGCCAGGTCAAACCTGATGCGTGGGGACCACACGTCGGTGACACTGGGGTTAACCCCGGGTCAAACACGCCCTGACCAGGGTTCGACTTGATTCTGGGGCCCACTTTCAGCGGCTGGTGGGGTGGCTAATGATGGGGATTAGTTCTAATGATCATGCCACATTGGCAGTCGCCGGAGTTCGGCCGACGACGACCAAACCGCGCGGCGGTGCTTCATCGGAATGCGCTACAGGCGGCGGAAGAGCGCGCGGAGACCACCGGGGCGTAGCCCATCGTCGTCCGCATCCAGTGGAGCATGTGGGATGAGCTGGGGAGGCCGGAGCTCGCAGGAGTGGAGCTCAGGGCGGCGGCCAGAGTTCGGCCTCGAGCGGGCGCAGTGCTGCGGTGCACGGGAAGGCAGGGGGAGAAGGGGGAACCGACGTGAGGCTCACAGTGGACCGGAAGAGCAGCTCAACGGGCTCGGGGACGCGCTGACGGCGGCGAGCGGCGACGGAGATCCACGGCGGCCGAGAGGTTGAAGACGACGGAATTGATGGCGAAGCAGAGCTCCTGGCGATGCGTGGCTCGACGATGAGGACGAAGGTGACGAGGCGAATCCCTGGGGCACGCAGGGGAGGCGAGAGGGAGGCGGTGGCTGCGGCTATGGCGAACGGCGGTGACGTGCTCCGTTCGGAAGCGAGCAGAGAAGGGGGAGGGAATCCAGAGCGAGAGGATGGGGACAAGAGAGAGCGAGAGAGAGTCGGGGGATCGCGTGGCACCCTCAGGGCGACGGGGAGACATGCAGGGAGGCAGGAGGTGGCCGACGCGTGGCCGGCGCGCGGCGAGCACGCGCCCCTGCCTTCTGGCGCGAGGAGGGAGATGACTGGCAAGAGACAGTGGGCTGGGCCTCTGCTGGGCCGTGGTGGGGCGCCAGGTAAGCGTCAGGTAAGTGTTTTCTTATTTCCTGTTTTCTTTTTCTATTTCTGACATTTGTTCTCTATCTAAAAGAAATGTTAAAACACTTCCATAAATGCTAAAAATATTTGTGGCATCTAGATATAATATTCCAGAGGCCCTCACCAGTTCCCAACATTTTTGGAGCCATTAAAATATTTATATAATTTAAACATCTCCAAATCAAATATTTATGCATTGATTCAAAAATCCAAAATGTGTAGCAAAAACGTGCATCACCTCTGGTTGTTGTTCCCAACATTATCCAAAGAGCATGAACATTTTTGAAAAGCATTTTGGGTTCATTGAAAATCCATTTTAAAGTTGAACCTATTGGAAAAATTTTGGTGCTAGGGTTTGCAACTTCCCCTTTTCAAATTCATTTGAAATTTAAACATGATGCACAAAGCAAGCCTAGGACCATACCAGAACTAGGGATGTGACAACTCGCCCCCACTCGGAAAAATCTTGTCCCGAGATTCAGGAGTTGGCGGAAAGAAAGCGGGGTACTCAAATCGAAGACGATCTTCTCGCTCCCAAGTAGCTTCTCTCTCAGAATGATGAGACCATTGAACCTTGAGAAACTTGATGTTATGACGTCGAGTGACATGCTCTGCTTGATCCAGAATGCGAACGGGGTACTCTCGATAAGTAAGGTTATCTTGGAGATCAAGTGTTTCGTGGTCCACTTCGCGGATGGGATCCGAGAAGCAACGCCTGAGTTGAGAGACGTGGAAGACATCATGAACTCGAGAAAGATGTGGGGGTAGTTCCAACTGGTAGGTAACCTCTCCTCGTTTAGCGAGAATGCGAAAAGGACCGATGTAACGAGGAGCCAACTTGCCCTTGATACCGAAACGATGGGTACCCTTCAAAGGGGTAACCCGAAGGTAAGCCTTGTCAACAACTTCATAAGCCACTTCCTTATGACGACGGTCATACTGGCTCTTTTGACGAGATTGGGTTGTTTTCAAATTCTCACGAATGATGCGAACTTGCTCTTCTGCCTCCTGGATCATATCCGGTCCAAAGAATTGTCTTTCACTGGTTTCTGACCAGTTCAAAGGTGTTCGACATCTTCGTCCATACAGAATCTCGAAGGGTGCTTTCTTAAGACTGGATTGGTAGCTATTGTTATAAGCAAACTCGGCAAAGGGAAGACATTTCTCCCAATCCATACCAAATGAGATAATGCAAGCTCTAAGCATGTCTTTGAGAATTTGGTTGACCCTTTCCACCTGACCACTTGATTGAGGGTGGAAAGCGGTACTGAATGAAAGATGGGTGCCCATGGAAGTTTGGAAACTTTCCCAGAAATGAGAGGTGAAAAGACTACCACGGTCTGAATTGATCTCTAGTGGAACACCATGGAGTGACACTATTCGGGAGATATATAAGTCAGCGAGCTGACTAGCAGTGATACTCTCTCGAACAGGTAGGAAGTGAGCCACTTTGGAAAGACGGTCAATGACTACGAAGATAGCATTATTTCCTTTCTTGGTCCTGGGAAAGCCGGTGATGAAGTCCATACCAACTTTGTCCCATTTCCACTCGGGAATAGCTAAAGGTTGAAGGGTGCCAGCAGGTCTTTGATGCTCTGCCTTAACGCGATGACAAATGTCACAGTTGGCAATATACTGAGCGATTTCTCTCTTCATCCTAGTCCACTAGAACCTCTGGCGTAGGTCCTGATACATCTTTGTACTACCGGGATGAATCGTGAGAGGGGATTCATGGGCCTCCTTAAGGATCAGTTGCTTCATCTGTTGACATTTGGGAACCACCAAACGGTTACCAAATTAAACAACACCTCGTTCATCCATAGAGAAACAGCCAGCAACTCCCTTGGAAATATTCTTCTTGATTCGGGAAATTCCCGTATCATGCTTCTAAGCCTCTATGATCTGATCCGTAAGGGTAGGTTTCGCCACCAAGGTAGAAAGGAAACCATGAGGAGCTATGTGAAGGTTAAGCTTACAGAATTCCTCATGGAGGGGTGGTTGACATTGTTGCAACATGAGGTTGTTGTAATAGGATTTACAACTTCAAGCATCAGCCATGACATTGGCTTTGCCTGGGGTGTAGGTGATTCCTAAGTCGTAATCCGAGATCAACTCCAACCAAAATCTCTGTCTGAGGTTCAGATCCGGTTGGGTGAAGATATACTTGAGACTCTGATGGTCAGTGTAGATTTCGCAACGGTTACCAAGAAGATAATGTCGCCAGGTCTTAAGTGCATAGACTACGGCTGCAAGCTCTAGATCATGTGTAGGATAATTCTCCTCATGTGGATGCAACTGTCGAGATGCATAGGCAATCACATGGCGATCCTGCATAAGAATGAAACCTAGTCCCTGTCGTGAGGCATCACAATAGATAACAAAGTCCTTAGTGAAATCCGGTGGCACAAGTATGGGAGCAGATGTCAGGCGTCTTTTCAGTTCCTGAAAACCGTGCTCACATTATGGGGACCACTCAAACTTTTTATCTTTCTTGAGAAGTTCCGTGAGAGATTTGGCCACTTAGGAGAAGTTTTCAACGAAGCAGCGACAATAACTGGCTAGATCAAGGAAACTCCTAACTTGTTTGACCGTTTCGGGTGGATTCCAATCAAGAACGGCTTTAACTCTCTCGGGATTGACAGCAATGCCCTTACCACAGATCACGTGGCCCAGATAGGTCACTTCTGGCAACCAAAATTCACACTTGGAGAACTTGGCATAAAGACGGTGCTCTCTGAGTTTTCCTAACACAAGCCTAAGATGTTCGGCATGCTCTTCCTCGTTCTTCGAGTAAATAAGAATATCATCGAGATAAACCACGACGAACTTATCTAATTACTCCATAAAGATCGAGTTCATCAAGCGGGAGAAAGTAGCTGGAGCATTGGTTAGGCCGAAAGACATCACGGTGTACTCATATTGACCATAACGAGTGACAAAGGCCGTTTTGGGGATGTCCTCGTTTCTGATTTTGATTTGGTGGTAGCCTAACCTCAAATCCATCTTGGAAAAGACTGAGGATCCAGCGAGCTGATCATACAGGTCGTTGATCCTGGGGAGCGGATACTTGTTCTTTATCGTGACCAAATTAACGGGACGATAATCTACAACCATCCGATCCGTACCATCCTTCTTCTTGACGAAGAGGACAGGACAAGCCCAAGGAGAAGAACTGGGACGGATGAAACCCTTTTGCAAGGACTTATCAAGTTGTTTCTTAAGCTCGGGTAACTCCAAAGGTGCCATCTTGTATGGTCTCCTAGAGATTGGAACAGTTCCTGGGATAAGTTCTATGACAAACTCTACATCTCTGTCAGGTGGGACACCTGGCAGTTCTTCTGGAAAAACATCTGGGAAGTCACGGACTACCGGAATATCTTCAAGGTCTGGAAGAGGGCTGGCATTAAGAGAATAGAGTTGACGCCTTGCAACTCTAGTGGAGACAGTGACTATTTTTCCAGATGGATGTGTAAGCTGAACAGATCTAGTGTAACAATCGATCTTGGCATGATGAGCTGTCATCCAGTCCATACCCAAGATGATGTTAATATCTGAAGACTTGAGAGATATCAAAGAAGCAAGGAATACCAGTCTGTCAACAAGGATTTCATTACCATGGCTTACCTTGGAGGTTTGCCATTTGGAACCAAGAGTCTGGATTATTAGTGGAGTGGGCATATCACAAAATGACATGTCGTGCAACCGAGTGTAACCTTCGGATATGAAGGAGTGGGATGCTCCAGTATCAAACAGAATTGAAGCTGGGTGACAATTGACAAGAAGCATACCCAGTACGACGTCGGGATCATCCTGAGCTTCTGTAGCTGAGACATGGTGCACACATGCTCGTTCAATGGAGGCTGGCTTGGTACTGATCATCTTGACTGATGTCTTTTCACGGCCAATAGACCTCTCAGATTGGGGTGGAGTATAACTGGACTGAGGCAGTCGCGTGCATAGTGCCCGGGTTCTCTGCAGGTGAAGCAAGTTCCTGAGGTAGGACATGGACCTACATTGGCAAGTGGTCCACTAACAGGCCTGGGTGGAGCACGTTGCTGAGTTGGGTGAGGCACCACATAGGATGGCCTCGGTGCATATCGAGGTGGAAGAGCTGAGTTCGGAATCCAAATCCGTCGCTTCTAGGAGCCAGAGCGGGAGGAAGAACCCAGATCACGGTTGTGCTTTCGAGACTCCTCGTAAGTGAGTTGAGCTTTCTCTGCATTAATGGCCTTGTTCACAAGAGCCTGGAAAGTATCACAATGATGCAGGTGGAGATCACGTCGCAACTTAGGGTTGAGACCCATTCGGAACCTAGCCTGCTTCTTAGCGTCCGTGGACACTTCTTCTGTAGCATAGCGGGCGAGGTTTCCAAACTCCCTACTGTAAGCATCAATAGGCCGCTTACCCTGGGTAAAACTACATAACTCTTCCCTCTTGCGGTCAATGAGAGCCTGAGGAATGTGGTGCTCACGAAAAGCCTCGGTGAAATCCTTCCACGTAGGAAACTGGCCAGCTGGAAGCATAGCCTCATAGCTCTGCCACCAAATACTAGTAGGACCTTCTAGGTGATAGGTAGCATAGGTGACCTTGTCACCTTCAGCTATGTTCGCAGAATGCAACTTGTGAGTGATGCTCCGGAGCCAGTCATCCGCATCGAATGGCTCAATGGGGTGATGGAAGGTGGGTGGTTTCAGACCAATGAAGTCGATGATGGAAACCAATTTCTTACGCTGATGTGCGGTGTTCTGCTCAATCTGTGCCAGCAAGCGGTTAGTCTCATGCTTGTTCCTCTCGGATGCTAACAAAAACTCTGCCATCAAAGGCTGGTCAGGAGGATCCTCGTCCTTACCATCTCCGTGGTTCTTGCTATGAGCAACTGAACCTCGGTTAGCAGACGACATCCTGGCACAGAAACCATGGAAACAAGGATGGAATTAGCATTGACATGAGGATGCGGAATGTAATGCAAAAGCATTGCAAATTCTTGAAATCCTAGGACAATTTCGGTAGCATAACGGCTGTAAATGATCAAAAGGATTTTGAGACATTCATCAAAGGAATAGCATAATCAATCAGCATCATAATATCAAGGTTCTGGGTCAAACTGAGGACACACGGAAGTAGTAGAACTGTACGGAGACACAACCCAACAATCCTAAGACTTTACGGTTTAGTAACACGTCATCCTGAGAGATAGAGAAGAAGCCTAGGCCTTAACCCTCATAGAAAACAAGAGGTTGACTCAGAAAGAATGACATGAGGTAAAGGAGTAAAAAGAGCCTTACGTTCCCTTCCACAATCAATTCCCTTATATAACTAAAGCATTTCTAGACTCAACTTCGACCGGTTTGGCTTGGTAATCCTACAGTCAGTCAGGCTCTGATACCAACGCTGTCGGGACCCCGATCCTAAGTCACACCGATCTAGCATGTAACACTTCATATCACTTTGTGGCCTAACTCACGGTATTCCCACGGGTGCCACTTTATCTGGCCCGGGACCGTTTGCGCCTTTTCGCTCACGTATATGATAGTGTCGCTAGCATCCAGATGACAGAGAACCTGGGCCGACATGACTAGTCGTGAACCCAAAGTAGCAGTAGCTTACAAGGACAGGCATACATGAATCAACCTCGAGCATGTCGCTCAACAGCGTATGAATCCGGGCTGTAGCACTGGGCTAACAGGACTCCGGGAACCCGGGCTGTAGCAGGCTAAACAGGACTCTGGATGTCACCGCGTGACATTTCCCGGAAGGGACAGACACAGGGACGAAGTGAATCACATGCCGGCCAGTCAAGTGTTCCGGAGCAGTAGTGCTAGGCTAGCAGGACTCCGGTGAACCGGGCTGTAGCGGAGTACAATGGCACATGGAAGCACAAGACTACATTTCCCCATAAGAGAGGCTATCAGAGGTAAACAACTAGGTTGTCGGATACCACACTTAGCAATACACGTTACACGTACGCATAACATGCAAGTATGTGATGTACATCATGGCATCACAACATAACTCAAACTCATATAGATAAAGGCCTAGAAGAGCCACATAGCATTCAATACAAACAGGGGTCTCATGACCCATCATTCAGAGCATACAAGCAACGGAAGCATTACATGTCTGAGTACAGACAACTACAAAAGGAAAAGACTAAGAAGCATGACTAAACACGACCCTCCCAAGGGTACAAGATCGTAGCTGGGATACAAGCTACTCGTCGAAGTCACTAGTGTAACCAACTGCAAAACATAAATAAGCAAACGTGAGTACAAAGGTACTCAGCAAGTCTTACATCAGAACTATCTACATATGCAACATTATCAACAAAGGGGGTGGTGGAGTTTAACAGCAGCAAGCCATCTTTGTCTCAGTGGCTAACCTATACTACGAGTATCAGAAACTTATTTGAGGTGAGAAGACGCACACGAGTCCACATATTCACCATATCAATACTCCACTATGAATCCGTTCCCGTCTCCCTACGAGAAGGCCATCCATAGCACTCACGCTTATCTTGCGGATTTTAGAGTATCCACTTCAAGTTATCTATGTACTACATAAGTCCTCCAAGTTTCCATATCCGAGGAAAATGGCTATTCGAATAGATAATATTGACCCTGCAGGGGTGTACTTCTTCACACACGCTCTCGCCACTTATAGCCCTGTACACGTCATGTACCTCGGCAACCTTCAAGCGGAAGCCGGGCAAGGGTGTCGGCCACGACCTGACTAACCTCACAAGTCTCTGACGATTCCAATCCGCAAGGTTTATCGCCTAGGTTTATCGCCTATTTGGGTTTATCGCCTATTCGGGTTCCATCCGCAAGGAGATCCGGCCAGGGTGTCGCTCACGGCCCCAAACGATGTGTGCAGGGTTCCCAAGCCCACCATCTGGGTGCCACTTGGTACACCGTGCCATGGTGCCTAGTCTGTCCCAAGCCCGTCCCGTCGGACACCACCTGGTAGACAAGTAGCACTACCTACAAACGCCAGAAACTAGTTGCGACTCCTGGACAGAGATCAAATGGGTTAATAAGCTGAAAGGGGCCGGATGACCGGAACCCAATGTGTGGTAGTAACTGGACTTGGATAACATACACAGAACTCAGTGCTTAGGAACAGTTCCAATGAGACAACCCACCATGTACTCCTACATGGCCTCTCATCGCTACCTTTATCAAAACGTGTTCACACACTTAGCCTTTACCGGTAGAACATGTTCACCACTCTGATTCATTCCCGATGAATCAGACCTGACACAACTCTAAGCATAGCTGGCATAAAGAAAAACAAGCATGGATGAGCAGGCACATCAAGGCTCAAGCAACTCCTACTCATGCTAGTGGGTTTCAACTATTTACTGTGGCAATGACAGGTCATGAAGAGGAATGGGTTCAGCTACCGCAGCAGAAAGTAGCAGTTTGAATCGTTGTTGTCCTAATGCAGTAAAAGGAGCAGGAGCGAGAGAGTGGGATTTTATCGAGATGCTAAAGGGGGTTTGCTTGCTTGATAGATCCACGAAGAAGCACTGCTCCTCAGATAGGTACTCAGGACAGCTTCCGAAGTAGAACCTATCGAGAAGGGACGGTGCTGGCAATCAATAAACAACCATATGCAGCAATATGATGCATGAAGATGACATTTCAAAGATGCTATGATTTGCCCTAATGCATCTAGCATCAATTTGGTTGAAGTCCATATGAACCAAGCGTTCATATGCAAACCCAAATTAAATATATAACATGCCATTATTACATTTTCACTTATACAGCAAGTATAAGTTGGTTTTTCATGCATGAAACTGGCATAAATGGATTCCTTGCATTTTTCTGATAATTTTTCATATATAATTTATTTGATTTGGAGTTACGGTTGAATTACTATGAATTTTAGAAGTTTTAACTATTTTCTGGAATTCTGTGAATTATTTAAAATCCAGAAATCAATTACTGCATCAGCATGACGTCACAAAGGCGTCAGCAGGGCTGACCAGGTCAAACCTGACGTGTGGGGACCACATGTCAGTGACACTGGGGTTAACCCCGGGTCAAACCCGCCCTGACCAGGGTTTGACTTGACTGTAGGGCCCACTGTCAGCGGCTGGTGGGGTGGCTAATGATGGGGATTAGTTCTAATGATCGTGCCATGTCGGCAGTCGCCGGAGTTCGGCTGGCGATGACCAAACTGCGCGGCGGTGCTTCACCGAAATGCGCTATAGGCGGCGGAAGAGCGCGCGGAGACCACCGGGGCATAGCCCGTCATCGTCCGCATCCAGTGGAGCATGTGGGATGAGCTGGGGAGGCCGGAGCTCGCCGGAGTGGAGCTCAGGGCGGAGGGCGGAGTTCGGCCTCGAGCGGGCGCAGTGCTGCGGTGCACAGGAAGGCAGGGGGAGAAGGGGGAAACGACGCGAGGCTCACAGTGGACCGGAAGAGCAGCTCAGCGGGCTCGGGGACGCGCTGTTGGCGGCGAGCGGCAACGGCGATCCACGGCGGCCGAGAGGTTGAAGACGGCGGAATTGATGGTGAAGCAGAGCTCCTGGCGATGTGTGGCTCGACAATTAGGACGAAGGTGACGAGGCGAATCCCTGGAGCACGTCAGGGAGGCGAGAGGGAGGCGGTGGCTGCGGCTATGGCAAACGGCGGTGACGGGCTCCGTTTAGAAGCGAGCAGAGAAGGGGGAGGGAATCCAGAGCGAGAGGATGGGGACGAGAGAGAGCGAGAGAGAGTCGGGGGATCGCGTGGCGTCCTCAGGGAGATGGGGAGACATGCAGGGAGGCAGGAGGTGGCCGGTGCATGGCCGGCACGTGGCGAGCACGCGCCCCTGCCTTCTGGCGCGAGGATGGAGATGACTCGCAAGAGCGAGTGGGCTGGGCCTCTGCTGGGCCGTGGTCGGGCGCCAGGTAAGCGTCAGGTAAGTGTTTTCTTATTTCCTGTTTTCTTTTTCTATTTCTGACATTTGTTCTCTATCCAAAAGAAATGTTAAAACACTTCCATAAATGCTAAAAATATTTGTGGCATCTAGATATAATATTCCATAGGCCCTCACCAGTTCCCAACATTATTGGAGCCATTAAAATATTTATATAATTTAAATAGCTCCAAATCAAATATTTATGCATTGATTCAAAAATCCAAAATGTGTAGCAAAAATGTGCATCACCTCTAGTTGTTGTTCCCAACATTATCCAAAGAGCATGAACATTTTTGAAAAGAATTTTGGGTTCATTGAAAATCCATTTTAAAGATGAACCTATTGGAAAAATTTTGGTGGTAGGGTTTGCAACTTCCCCTTTTCAAATTCATTTGAAATTTAAACATGATGCACAAAGCAAGCCTAGGACCATACCAGAACTAGGGATGTGACAACTCGCCCCAGCTCGAAAAAATCTCGTCCCAAGATTCAGGAGTTGGCGGAAAGAAAGCGGGGTACTCAAATCGAAGACGATCTTCTCACTCCTAAGTAGCTTCTCTCTCGGAATGATGAGACCACTGAACCTTGAGAAACTTGATGTTATGACGTGGAGTGACATGCTTTGCTTGATCCAGAATGTGAATGGGGTACTCTCGATAAGTAAGGTTATCTTGGAGATCAAGTGTTTCCTGGTCCACTTCGCGGATGGGATCCGAGAAGCAACGCCTGAGTTGAGAGACGTGGAAGACATCATGAACTCGAGAAAGATGTGGGGGTAGTTCCAACTGGTAGGCAACCTCTCCTTGTTTAGCGAGAATGCAAAAAGGACCGATGTAACGAGGAGCCAACTTGCCCTTGATACCGAAACAATGGGTACCCTTCAAAGGGGTAACCCGAAGGTAAGCCTTGTCACCTACTTCATAAGCCACTTCCTTATGACGACGGTCATACTGGCTCTTTTGACGAGATTGGGCTGTTTACAAATTCTCACGAATGATGCGAACTTGCTCTTCTGCCTCCTGGATCATATCCGGTCCAAAGAATTGTCTTTCACCGGTTTCTGACCAGTTCAAAGGTGTTCGACATCTTCGTCCATACAGAATCTCGAAGGGTGCTTTCTTAAGACTGGATTGGTAGCTATTGTTATAAGCAAACTCGGCAAAGGGAAGACATTTCTCCCAATCCATACCGAATGAGATAATGCAAGCTCTAAGCATGTCTTCGAGAATTTGGTTGACCCTTTCCACCTGACCACTTGATTGAGGGTGGAAAGCGGTACTGAATGAAAGATGGGTGCCCATGGCAGTTTGGAAACTTTCCCAGAAATGAGAGGTGAAAAGACTGCCACGGTCTGAATTGATCTCTAGTGGAACACCATGGAGTGACACTATTCGGGAGATATATAAGTCAGCGAGCTGACTAGCAGTGATACTCTCTTGAACAGGTAGGAAGTGAGCCACTTTGGAAAGACGGTCAATGACTACAAAGATAGCATTATTTCCTTTCTTGGTCCTGGGAAAGCCGGTGATGAACTCCATACCAACTTTGTCCCATTTCCACTCGGGAATAGCTAAAGGTTGAAGGGTTCCAGTAGGTCTTCGATGCACTGCCTTAACGCGATGACAAACATCACAGTTGGCAATATACTGAGCGATTTCTCTCTTCATCCTAGTCCACCAGAACTTCTGGCGTAGGTCCTGATACATCTTTGTACTACCGGGATGAATCGTGAGAGGGGATTCATGGGCCTCCTTAAGGATCAGTTGCTGCATCTGTTGACATTTGGGAACCACCAAATGGTTACCAAAGTAAACAACACCTCGTTCGTCCATAGAGAAACAACCAGCAACTCCCTTGGAAATATTCTTCTTGATTCGGGAAAATCCCGTATCATGCTTCTGAGCCTCTATGATCTGATCCGTAAGGGTAGGTTTCGCCACCAAGGTAGAAAGGAAACCATGAGGAGCTATGTGAAGGTTAAGCTTACAGAATTCCTCATGGAGGGGTGGTTGACATTGTTGCAACATGAGGTTGTTGCAATAGGATTTATGACTTAAAGCATCAGCCATGACATTGGCTTTCCCTGGGGTGTAGGTGATTCCTAAGTCGTAATCCGAGATCAACTCCAACCAACATCTCTGTCTGAGGTTCAAATCTGGTTGGGTGAAGATATACTTGAGACTCTGATGGTCAGTGTAGATTTCGCAACGGTTACCAAGAAGATAATGTTGCCAAGTCTTAAGTGCATAGACTACGGCTGGAAGCTCTAGATCATGTGTAGGATAATTCTCCTCATGTGGATGCAACTGTCGAGATGCATAGCTAATCACATGGCGATCCTACATAAGAATGCAACCTAGTCCCTGTCGTGAGGCATCACAATAGATAACAAAGTCCTTAGTGAAATCCGGTGGCACAAGTATGGGAGCAGATGTCAGGCGTCTTTTCAATTCCTGAAAACTGTGCTCACACTGTGGGGACCACTCAAACTTTTTATCTTTCTTGAGAAGTTCTGTGAGAGGTTTGGCCACTTAGGAGATGTTTTCAACGAAGCGGCGACAATAACTGGCTAGACCAAGGAAACTCCTAACTTGTTTGACCGTTTCGGGTGGAGTCCAATCGAGAACGGCTTTAACTCTCTCGGGATTGACAGCAATGCCCTTACCAGAGATCACGTGGCCCAGATAGGTCACTTCTGGCAACCAAAGTTCGCACTTGGAGAACTTGGCATAAAGACGGTGCTCTCTGAGTTTTCCTAACACAAGCCTAAGATGTTCGGCATGCTCTTCCTCGTTCTTTGAGTAAATAAGAATATCATCGAGATAAACCACGATGAACTTATCTAATTACTCCATAAAGATCGAGTTCATCAAGCGGGAGAAAGTAGCTGGAGCATTGGTTAGGCCGAAAGACATCACGGTGTACTCGTATTGAGCATAACGAGTGACAAAGGCCGTTTTGGGGATGTCCTCGTTTCTGATTTTGATTTGGTGGTAGCCTAACCTCAAATCCATCTTGGAAAAGACTGAGGATCCAGTGAGCTGATCATACAGGTCGTTGATCCTGGGGAGCGGATACTTGTTCTTTATCGTGACCAAATTAATGGGACGATAATCTACAACCATCCGATCCGTACCATCCTTCTTCTTGACGAAGAGGATAGGACAAGCCCAAGGAGAAGAATTGGGATGGATGAAACCCTTTTGCAAGGACTCATCAAGTTGTTTCTTAAGCTCGGCTAACTCCAAAGGTGCCATCTTGTATGGTGTCCTAGAGACTGGAACAGTTCTTGGGATAAGTTCTATGACAAACTCTACATCTCTGTCAGGTGGGACACCTGGCAGTTCTTCTGGAAAAACATCTAGGAAGTCACGGACTACCGGAATATCTTCAATTTCTGGAAGAGGGCTGGCATTAAGAGAATAGAGTTGACGCCTTGCAACTCTAGTGGAGACAGTGACTATTTTGCTAGATGGATGTGTAAGTTGAACAGATCTAGTGTAACAATCGATCTTGGCATGATGAGCTGTCATCCAGTCCATACCCAAGATGATGTTAATATCTGAAGACTTGAGAGATATCAAAGAAGCAAGGAATACCAGTCTGTCAACAAGGATTTCATTACCATGGCTTACCTTGGAGGTTTGCCATTTGGAACCAAGAGTCTGGATTATTAGTGGAGTCGGCATATCACAAAATGACATGTCGTGCAACCGAGCGTAACCTTCGGATATGAAGGAGTGGGATGCTCCACTATCGAACAGAACTGAAGCTGGGTGACAATTGACAAGAAGCGTACCCAGTACGACGTCGGGATCATCTTGAGCTTCTGTAGCTGAGACATGGTGCACACATGCTCGTTCAATGGAGGCTGGCTTGGTACTGATCATCTTGACTGATGTCTTTTCACGGCCAACAGACCTCTCAGATTGGGGTGGAGTATAACTGGACTGAGGGTAGTCGCGTGCATAGTGCCCTGGTTCTCTGCAGGTGAAGCAAGTTCCTGAGGTAGGATGTGGACCTACATTGGCAAGTGGTCCACTAATAGGCCTGGGTGGACCACGTTGCTGAGTTGGGTGAGGCACCACATAGGATGGCCTCAGTGCATATCGAGGTGGAAGAGCTGAGTTCGGAGTCCAAATCCGTCGCTTCTGAGAGCCAGAGCGGGAGGAAGAACCCAGATCATGGTTGTGCTTTCGAGACTCCTCGTAAGTGAGTTGAGCTATCTCTGCATTAATGGCCTTGTTCACAAGAGCCTGGAAAGTATCACAATGATGCAGGTGGAGATCACATCGCAACTTAGGGTTGAGACCCTTCCGGAACCTAGCCTGCTTCTTAGCGTCCGTGGACACTTCTTCTGTAGCATAGCGGGCGATGTTTCCAAACTCTCTACTGTAAGCATCAACAGGCAGCTTACCCTGGGTAAATCTACAGAACTCTTCCCTCTTACGGTCAATGAGAGCCTGAGGAATGTGGTGCTCACGAAAAGCCTCGGTGAAATCCTTCCACGTAGGAAACTGGCCAGCTGGAAGCATAGCCTCATAGCTCTGCCACCAAATACTAGCAGGACCTTCCAGGTGATAGGTAGCATAGGTGACCTTGTCACCTTCAGCTACGTTCACAAAATGCAACTTGTGAGTCATGCTCCGGAGCCAGTCATCCGCATCGAATGGCTCAATGGGGTGATGGAAGGTGGGTGGTTTCAGACGAATGAAGTCGGTGATGGAAACCAACTTCTTACGCTGATGTGCGGTGTTCTGCTCAATCTATGCCAGCAAGCGGTTAGTCTCACGCTTGTTCCTCTCGGATGCTAACAAAAACTCTGCCATCAAAGGATGATCAGGAGGATCCTCGTCCCTACCATCTCCGTGGTTCTTGCTACGAGCAACTGAACCTCGGTTAGCAGAGGACATCCTGGCACAGAAACCAAGGAAACAAGGATGGAATTAGCATCGACATGAGGATGCGGAATGTAATGCAAAAGCATTGGAAATTCTTGAAATCCTAGGACAATTTCGGCAGCATAACGGCTGTAAATGCTCAAAAGGATTTTGAGACATTCATCAAAGGAATAGCATAATCAATCAGCATCATAATATCAAGGTTCTGGGTCAAACTGAGGACACGCAGAAGTAGTAGAACTGTACGGAGACACAACCCAACAATTCTAAGACTTGACGGTTTAGTAACACATCATCCTGAGAGACAGAGAAGAAGCCTAGGCCTTAACCCTCGTAGAAAAGAAGAGGCTGACTCAGAAAGAATGACATGAGGTAAAGGAGTAAAAAGAGCCTTACGTTCCCTTCCACAATCAATTTCCTTATATAACTAAAGCATTTCTAGACTCAACTTCGACCAGTTTGGCTTGGTAATCCTACAGTCAGTCAGGCTCTGATACCAACGCTGTCGGGACCCCGATCCTAAGTCACACCGATCTAGCATGTAACACTTCATATCACTTTGTGGCCTAACGCACGGTATTCCCACGGGTGCCACTTTATCTGGCCCGGGACCGTTTGCGCCTTTTCGCTCACGTATATGATAGTGTCGCTAGCATCCATATGATAGAGAACCTGGGCCGACATTACTAGTCATGAACCCAAAGTAGCACTAACTTACAAGGACAGGCATACATGAATCAACCTCGAGCATGTCGGTCAACAGCGTATGAATCCGGGCTGTAGCACTGGGCTAACAGGACTCCAGGAACCCGGGCTGTAGCAGGCTAGACAGGACTCTGGATGTCACCGCGTGACATTTACCGGAAGGGACAGACACAGGGATGAAGTGAATCACATGCCGGCCAGTCAAGTGTTCCGGAGCAGTAGTGCTGGGCTAGCAGGACTCTGGTGAACCGGGCTGTAGCGGACTACTATGGCACATGGAAGCACAAGACTACATTTCCCCATAAGAGAGGCTATCAGAGGTAAACAACTAGGTTGTCGGATACCACACTTAGCAATACACGTTACACGTACGCATAACATGCAAGTATGTGATGTACATCATGGCATCACAACATAACTCAAACTCATATAGATAAAGGCCCAGAAGAGCCACATAGCATTCAATACAAACAGGGGTCTCATGACCCATCATTCAGAGCATACAAGCAACGGAAGCATTGCATGTCTGAGTACAGACAACTACAAAAGGAAAAGACTAAGAAGCCTGACTAAACACGACCCTCCCAAGGGTACAAGATCGTAGCTGGGATACAAGCTACTCGTCGAAGTCACTAGTGTAACCAACTGCAAAACATAACTAAGCAAACGTGAGTACAAAGGTACTCAGCAAGTCTTACATCAAAACTATCTACATATGCAACATTATCAACAAAGGGGGTGGTGGAGTTTAACAGCAGCAAGCCAGCTTTGTCTCAGTCGCTAACCTATACTACGAGTATTAGAAACTTCTTTTAGGTGAGAAGACACACACGAGTCCACATATTCACCATATCAATACTCCACTATGAATCCGTTCCCGTCTCCCTACGAGAAGGCCATCCATAGCAGTCACGCTTATCTTGCGGATTTTAGAGTATCCACTTCAAGTTATCTATGTACTACATAAGTCCTCCAAGTTTCCATATCCGAGGAAAACGGCTATTCGAATAGATAATATTGACCCTGCAGGGGTGTACTTCTTCACACACGCTCTCGCCACTTATAGCCCTGTACACGTCATGTACCTCGGCAACCTTCAAGCGGAAGCCGGGCAAGGGTGTCGGCCACGACCTGACTAACCTCACAAGTCTCTCGTCCAGGTTTATCGCCTATTCGGGTTCCATCCGCAAGGATATCCGGCCGGGGTGTCGCTCACGGCCCCAAACGATGTGTGCAGGGTTCCCAAGCCCACCATCCGGGTGCCACTTGGTACACCGTGCCATGGTGCCTAGTCTGTCCCAAGCCCGTCCTGTCAGACACCACCTGGTAGACAAGTATCACTACTACAAACGCCAGAAACTAGTTGCGACTCCTGGACAGAGATCAAGTGGGTTAATAAGCCGAGAGGGTCCGGATGACCGTAACCCAATGTGTGGTAGTAACTGGACTTGGATAACATACACAGAACTCAGTGCTTCGGGACGGTTCCAATGAGACAACCCACCATGTACTCCTACAAGTTCACACACTTAGCCTTTACCGGTAGAACATGTTTCACCACTCCGATTCATTCCCGATGAATCAGACCTGACACAACTCTAAGCATAGCTGGCATAAAGAAAAACAAGCATGGATGAGCAGGCACATCAAGGCTCAAGCAACTCCTACTCATGCTAGTGGGTTTCAACTATTTACTGTGGCAATGAAAAGTCATGCAGAGGAATGGGTTCAGCTACCGCAGCAGAAAGTAGCAGTTTGAATCGTTGTTGTCCTAATGAAGTAAAAGGAGCAGGAGCGAGAGAGTGGGATTTTATCGAGATGCTCAAGGGGGTTTGCTTGCCTGATAGATCCACGAAGAAGCACTGCTCCTCAGACAGGTACTCGGGACACCTTCCGAAGTAGAACCTATCGAGAAGGGACGGTGCCGGCAATCAATAAACAACCATATGCAGCAATATGATGCATGAAGATGACATTTCAAAGATGCTATGATTTGCCCTAAATGCATCTAGCATCAATTCGGTTGAATTCCATATGAACCAAGGGTTCATATGCAAACCCAAATTAAATATATAACATGCCATTATTACATTTTCACTTATACAGCAAGTATAAGTTGGTTTTTCATGAATGAAATTGGCATAAATGGATTCCTTGAATTTTTCTGATAATTCTTCATACATAATTTATTTGATTTGGAGTTACGGTTGAATTACTATGAATTTTGGAAGTTTTAACTATTTTCTGGAATTCTCTGAATTATTTAAAATCCAGAAATCAATTAATGTGTCAGCGTGACGTCACAGAGGCGTCAGCAGGGCTGACCAGGTCAAACCTTATGTGTGGGGACCACACGTCAGTGACACTGGGGTTAACCCCGGGTCAAACCCGCGCTGACCAGGGTTTGACTTGACTCTGGGCCCACTATCAGCGGCTGGTGGGGTGGCTAATGATGGGGATTAGTTCTAATGATCATGCCACGTCGGCAGTCACCGGAGTTCGGCCGGCGACGACCAAACCGCGCGGCGGTGCTTCGCCGGAATGCGCTACAGGCGGCGGAAGAGCGCGCGGAGACCATCGGGGCGTGGCCCGTCGTCGTCCGCATCCAGTGGAGCATGTGGGATGAGCTGGGGAGGCCGGAGCTCACCGGAGCGGAGCTCAGGGCGGCGGACGGAGTTCGGCCTCGAGCGGGCGCAGTGCTGCGGTGCACGGGAAGGCAGGGGGAGAAGGGGGAACCGACGCGAGGCTCACAGTGGACCGGAAGAGTAGCTCAGCGGGCTCGGGGACGCGCTGACGACGGCGAGCGGCGACGGAGATCCACGGCAGCCGAGAGGTTGAAGACGACGGAATTGATGGCGAAGCAGAGCTCCTGGCGATGTGTGGCTCGACGATGAGGACGAAGGTGCAGAGGCGAATCCCTGGGGCACGTCGGGGAGGCGAGAGGGAGGGGGTGGCTGCGGCTATGGCGAACCGCGGTGACGGGCTCCGTTCGGAAGCAAGCAGAGAAGGGGGAGGGAATCCAGAGCGAGAGGATGGGGACGAGAGAGAGCGAGAGAGAGTCGGGGGATCGCGTGGCATCCTAAGGGCGACGGGGAGACATGCAGGGAGGCAGGAGGTGGCCGGCGCGTGGCCGGCGCGCGGCGAGCATGCGCCCCTGCCTTCTGGCGCGAGGAGGGAGATGACTGGCAAGAGCCTGTGGGCTGGGCCTCTGCTGGGCCGTGGTGGGGCGCCAGGTAAGCGTCAGGTAAGTGTTTTCTTATTTCCTGTTTTCTTTTTCTATTTCTGACATTTGTTCTGTATCCAAAAGAAATGTTAAAACACTTCCATAAATGCTGAACATATTTGTGGCATCTAGATATAATATTCTAGAGGCCCTCACCAGTTCCCAACATTTTTGGAGCCATTAAAATATTTATATAATTTAAACAGCTCCAAATCAAATATTTATGCATTGATTCAAAAATCCAAAATGTGTAGAAAAAATGTGCATCACCTCTGGTTGTTGTTCCCAACATTATCCAAAGAGCATGAACATTTTTTAAAAGCATTTTGGGTTCATTGAAAATCCATTTTAAAGTTGAACCTATTGGAAAAATTTTGGTGCTAGGGTTTGCAACTTCCCCTTTTCAAATTCATTTGAAATTTAAACATGATGCACAAAGCAAGCCTAGGACCATACCAGAACTAGGGATGTGACAGGAATCAAGCAGAGACAGCTTCAGAACAGCCGGACTGTGTTCCACGTCATTGTTCCTGGGCTTTCCTGTTCACCAATCAGCAAGATCCTGATTGACGTCCTCTTTGGGGACAAAGATCACCTCCAAAGAGAGTCTGTTTGGTTTCAGGTGGTGGACCTTGAGAGCCCATACCATGCGCTACTTGGCCGGCCCGCCTTGGCCAAGTTTATGGCGGTCCCCCACTACGCCTACCTCAAGATGAAGATGCCCAGTTCCAGGGGAATTCTGACTGTGGCCAGCGACTACCGGAAGTCTTCCGCTTGCGCGGCCAAGAGCAGTCGGCTGGCCGAGTCCCTGGTGATTGCAGCCGAGAAGCGACTCCTTGAGCGAGCTGTGGAGATGGCTGGCAAGAAGCCGGAGATATCGCCCGACCCAAAGGAGTCAGAAGCCGAAGGTTCGTTCAAGCCGGCCAAAGAGACAAATAAGATACCCTTGGATCTGGAGCACCCAGAGAGGTACGCCGTCGTAGGTGCAAACCTCGACAGCAAATAGGAAGGCGAGCTCATCGATTTCCTCCGTGAGAATCAGGACATCTTCGCATGGTCTCCCAAAGACATGCCAGGTGTGCCGACGGAATTCGCCGAGCACAAGTTACACGTCCGATCTGATGCAAAGCCGATCAGGCAGCCCCTGCGCCGCTTATCAGAAGAGAAGAGAAGAGTTGTCAGAGAAGAGATAGCCCGACTCCTAGTAGTCGGCTTCATTATGGAAGTTTTCTTCCCGGAGTGGCTGGCAAATCCGGTCCTGGTGCTAAAGAAGAACAAGCAATGGCGAATGTGTATTGACTACACGAGCCTCAACAAGGCCTGCCCCAAGGACCCGTTTGCTCTGCCAAGGATTGATCAGGTGATAGACTCCATAGCCGGATGCGAGCTGTTGAGTTTCTTGGATGCGTACTCAGGATATCACCGGATCAAGCTGAACCTAGCTGACAGATTGAAGACCGCCTTCATCACGCCGTTTGGAGCATTCTGCTACCTCACCATGACGTTTGGCTTGAGGAATGCCGGCGCCACCTTTCAGCGTTGCATGCAGAAGTGCCTCCTCAAGCAGCTCGGCAGGAACGCCCATGTCTACGTGGATGATGTGGTGGTGAAGACGGAAAAGCATGGAAGACTGGTGGAAGACCTCAAGGAGACCTTTGAGAACCTGCGCCGGTTCCAGATCAAGCTCAACCCCGAGAAGTGCGTCTTCGGAGTACCAGCCGGCCAGCTGCTAGGTTTCCTGGTCTCTGAACACGGCATAGAATGCAACCCAGTAAAAATCAAGGCCATCGAGAGAATGGAGGTACCCAGCCGACTGCTGGATGTGCAGAAGTTCACCGGCTGCTTGGCGTCCATCAGCCGATTCATCAGTCGGTTGGGCGAGAAAGCTCTCCCCTTATACCAACTCATGAAGAAGACCACTTTTTTCGAGTGGAACCATAAGGCGGACGAAGATTTCCACCAGTTGAAGAAGATGCTGACTACTCCACCCGTCCTGGCGGCTCTGACTCCCAAGAAACCTATGCTCCTGTACATTGCCGCCACTAGCCGAGTAGTCAGCACAGCCATTGTAGTAGAGCGGAAGGAGGAAGGCAAGGCGCTACCTGTCCAGAGACCAGTATATTACCTGAGCGAGGTACTGTCGACCTCCAAGCAGAACTACCCCCACTACCAGAAGATGTGTTATGGCGTACACTTTGCCGCCAAGAAATTGAAGCCTTACTTCCAAGAGCATCCAATCACGGTGGTCTGCATGGCCCCGCTTGCCGAGATCATCGGTAGCCGAGATGCCTCTGGTCGAGTGGCCAAGTGGGCCATAGAGCTGGCTCCTTACACCATCTACTACCAGCCCTGCACCGCTATCAAGTCACAAGCACTGGCCAACTTCCTCGTCGACTGGGACGACTCCGGCAAGGAGACTGAGCGGCCATGGAATGCAAATCTTCTCCGGAGATTTTACAGTTGATGCAGTATGTACCATGCTACCCTTTTGTATTAAATTACCAAGACTTCAGGCCCCCTGAGACGAGCTCGGGGACTGCCCTCTTTTGTCTGTACGATAAAAATTATGCCTACAGGTATGTTACTCTTCGTCATGCCGCTTGGCACCGGGCTCGACAAGTCGGCCCGGGGACTTGCCGCCTTGCACTATGAAATGCTTCCTGCAGTCGGACAAGTAGTGTGTAAACGCCTAAGCCGTCTCCTGCCAGAAGACGCAGCTCGCAGAGCGACTGTACGGTGGGCAGCAGTAAGGTAGAATGGGCATTCGCATGAAAAATGGCTAAGGACCCAAAGCATAAAACATAACTCAAGACGGCTTCCAAACCTTTTTCGCAAAACTGACTCTCGAACAGTCGGATTGTCGTTTTTTATCCAACTTGCTCAAAGAATCTTGAAATCGGCTAAGTACTTGCTTTCCCAAAGTAGCCTAGCACTTGATCCAGCGACAGTCTGCAGAGCGGCTGTCCAATTGGCAAGGCAGGCAACTAGGGGAAAGCGGCAAAGGAAAACAGCCAAAAGAACAATGAGCAAGAAAAGATAGACATATATATATAACATAGGCCCTTGGCCGAATTGTCAAGCAGAGATTCAAAATACACCCGCGCGTGGAATTGTGCGAATTAACAAGTTCTTCAAAAGACTACTGAAGCAGATAAAACAAAAGACACAACGGCAGCTTAGGAGGCGGCAGACGGAGTCGGGGGGTCGGAGGAGGCGCTAGCGTCAGTCGTCGGGGCGGTCGGCCGGCTAGTCTCGGCTTGATCGCCTCCGGCAGCAGTTGGATCGATCGCACGCGGCCCATCTGCTCCGTCTTCTGGTGCCTCCGCCTCGCCCTCCTCCTCGACGCTGGAGCCGATCACCTCCGCCGAGTCTTTGCCGTACTCTGGGTTCATCCCAAACCACTCCGGCGGGACCTCCTCGCCGTCTTCAGACCACTCGGGGACGAAGATGCTCGTATCGGTGTACTCGGCGATCGCCACAGCACGCTTGACGAGGGCGTCTTCCGTAGCCGCCAGCTCCGGCTGGGCCTCTGACTGAAGTGTGGCCAACCGGTCTAGATCCAGACCCGGGTACCACGCCTTGACGAACCCCAAGGCCCGGCGCGCTCGAGCCCGGGCCGAAGAGCCCTTCTAGGCCTTGAGGCGACCAGCCGCGACCTCCAACCAGTTGGCCGTTAGGCTGGGGGTGCGTGGAGCCTGCATATCCGGCCAAAGGGCGGAGATCGCCTGGGCGCAGACGCGCTGAAGCCGGCGCAGCATCCGGTGAGCCGGCCGGAGGCGAGCCTCGATACTCAAGATGTGCTCATCAAGAGTTCGGGGGGCATCGGCGGCGATCTCTGCGCCCTCCACCCTCCGACTTGCATGATCGACCTCGATGGCTTGGATAGCGGCCTGAGACTGCCCAGGGAAGAAGTCTGCAAAAGACACGAAGAAACAAAAAAGCGAGTCAAAAACTAGGAGTCGGCACGACCTAGGTCGGCGGCTCAAAGAAAGAAAACAAAGAGACTCACCATCAACGATGTCTTCGATCTCGTGAAAGCTGGAGGACATCAGCGCCTCCTTGTCAGACCAGGAAGAGCGCTCGCTCACGAACTCGTCCAGGAGGGCGGCCTCCGTCTCCTCCGCCTCCCTCTACGACTTCGTGGGCAGCCCCTTCTGCTCTACCAACTGAGTGGTCAGCAGATCGCACTCCGCGGCAAGCTTGTTGCACTCCTCCCCTTTGGTGAGCAGGGCGGAGTTGGCTTCGCTCAGCTGTTGTTGAAGAGCAGCGTTGGCCCCTGAAGGAAAGAAAGAAAGATAGCAATCATCAATAAAGTAGGTCGCCGGGGAGATCCGGCCCGACTGCTCAGCAGTCGGCCCAAATCTCGGGGACTACAGCCCGCGGGTGCGCTAGCGCGCCCCCGCGGAAAATAGAAAAGGAGAAGGACTTACTCCGGCTCTCCGCCAAGTCGGTGGTCCGCTTGCCCAACTCTTCAACATTATGGTTGAAGGCGGTGACGCGAAGGTTGTGGTAGTCCTGCAACAAGCATTTCAGACAAAGTTAATACCCAGAAGTTCATCAAATTGGAGTTCCGGGCCGCCTACTCAGCAGCCGACCCGGAAACTCGGGGACTACACCCAGTGGGTGCGCTGGCGCGCCCCACAGAGAGGAACAAGAAAAATAAAGGCCCAAAGAAAAGACATACCCGGACGGATGCCCGCGACGCCAGGAACGCCTTGGTGCAGCTCTGGAGGGCGTCACCCTCAGCGCGGAGCTTCGCCTGGACGTCCAGGAGCGCCCGGTTCAGCGGCCCTGTGCCGCCTCCCTGCACCCACCCAACAGGTGCGGCGCTCGTCGCCTCGGCGTCTGGAGCCGCTGAGCTAGCGGTGCCGGCTTCCAGGGGGCGGGGTGCCGAAGTCGCCTTCTCCAGACGACGGCGCGCTGGTGAGCCGACCTGGAGGTGTAGCCTCGCCACGGCCTCTTCTTCGGTCGGCAGCACTGGAGGGTCTGCTGGCTGATCGCCTTGCACGCCTTCAGACGGCGGCGGAGGCGGCGGCCGAACTTTCATGCACGGAGTAGAGGACTCGCCGCCTTCCCTCTCCTCGACGAGGTTCTCCCCGCCGGCTCCTCCATTCTGCCCCGTGAACTCCGGCGGCGGCGGCGCAGAGTTCAGCGGGGTAACAAGCAAGGCCGCCTGGCGGCGTGCGGCTTCCTCAGCCTGCTGCTTTGCCGCGGCGGTGGCTTCGACCTCCGCTAGTTTTTTCTTGGCGGAGGCCTCCGCCCTATCGGCCTCCGCCTTCTCCAGGTGGAGGGCCTCTTCTTCATTGCGCTTCTCCTATGCATTCCGCTCCGTCGCCTCCCGAAGGTCGGCAGCGGGGTCTATCCGCCGAGTGGTGGCGGGCGTCTCCGCTGACCCCATGATGGAGGCGGCGGCAACCCGCTCAAGAGAAAGGGGAGCCCTGAAGAAAGAAGGGCGAGCAGAGACTCAGACAAAACACGAAGAAAGAATAAACTTTGAAGTCAGAATACTTACGCAGAGACCAACGGCGGCTTATTCACTTCCTTACGGAAGCGGATGGCCTTCGCGGCTGCCTCGTCCCGCCGGGTCACCGCAGCCGAGCCCTTGGGCTTCTTCGGCCGACTGCCAAACAAAGTCGGCGCAGCCCGACGCTTCTTCCCGCCGCCTGGAGCGCCCGACGTGGCAGAAGAGCCCGCTCCCGGCTGGCTGGCTCCTGGGCGATGGTGAGGGGCGACTCCTCCCTCGGCGTCGTCTTCAGCCCAGTCAGCAAAGGTAGCTGAGGGCCTGAAGTCTCCTGTCGTCCCTCCTCCTCCCTCGGCGTCGTCTTCCAGAACCGCCGCCCCCAGATCGGGGTCGTCGACGTCGCTCTCCGCCCGATCGATGGCGAACTCACGGGCCGGCCCCGAGGTGCCGGCTGGTGGGTGAAGAAGGGGATTCTAACCAAAAAGCAGACTGATTAGAACAAGACTCGGCAAGAAGAAGACAAACTAAAGAAAAGAAAGGCGACTCACCACGGGCGGGGGGTTGGCGCGGGAGTATGGCTCCTTGCCGAATCGCCAGTCCTTCGGGAGCCTACTGTCTGAGAGGTAGTTCACCATCAGGGCCACCTCTTCGTGAGGCATGTCCTTGGTGCACATCCGACTCGGGTCGCGGCCCCCGCTCATCTGGCATATCAGGTTAGGGCGGCCTTGGAGTGGGAGAACTCGGCGCGAGACGAAGGCGGCTAGCAGGTCCGGGCCAGTCAGACCCTCCGACTGCGTCAGCACTCGGAGTCGCGTGATGGCGCCGGCTCTCGCAGGCGTCAGCGACCTGGCCCGGTACGACCAGTTGGGCAGTCTGCCAGCCGGAAAGTTAATGTAGAAGTAGGACCACTGCCACATCTTCACCAACTTCATTACGAGATGGAGGGGAAGTGATTGTCGGCTCCTGTCCTTCGCACGGCGATGAAGGCGCCGCACTGAGCCGGCACGCCCGCGGCCTGGGTGCCGAGCTTGCAGAAGAAGAACTCCCCCTAGATCTCGAGGGTGGGGAGGACTCCCAGGAAGCCCTCGCACAGAGCCACGAAGGCGGACAGCAGCACCACTATGTTGGGGGTGAGGTGGTGCGGCTGGAGTCCGTAAAATTCCATGAACGACCGGAAGAAGCTGCTCGCCGGCAGCCCCTGCCCGCGCAGGCAGTGCAAGCGGAAGATGACCCGCTCGCCCTCCCGCGGGGCGGGGGAAATCTCCCCCTCCGGCGTGAGACGCACCTGCACGCGATCCTCGCCGGGAAGCCGACGGGTCCGGCGGAGGACCTCGGAGCCGTCCCAGGTGCCGGAGCGCACTGGGGGAGGCGCGGCACTGGAGGAAGAGCTCATCGCGAAGTTGTCGCCGTGGTGTTCGCCGGAGCTTGGGCGTGCAGCGAGGCGAAGAAGAGAAGAGGAAGCAGGAGAGCGAGGAGCTGCGAGGAGGAAGAAGCGAGGGGTAGTGGGAAGGAGGGGCGCGCGTGCCCCCCTCTTCCCCCTACTTATAGTCCTATGGGCTGCGAAGCCGAGGGGGCAGACGTGGGGATTTACTGCGCCCGCAGCCCCACGAGCCCCACGATCCACGTAAAGTTACTGCGCGCAGTAACTTCACAGGAATCCCAACCGCCCGTCAGGGCCACAGCGGATCCGCTCGGGCGCCGAGGCGCAGTAGTGGCGGGCCCTGCCTATGGGCCTGTCCCGTCACGCGCGTGGGATGGCAGAACGGCCTGGCCACGTGCCCTCGTGTGACAGGCCCGGAACGGGCGGCGGCCTGGAAGCTTAGCTAGCACGCCACTTGAAATCCCGGCGCGACGTTCGAACCACTGAGCAAGTCAGAATTGAGTGAGTCCGAGTTGGGCGAGTCCGACTCCTTCTAGTCAGCCCAGCGGAAGTCAATCAAGACCATGTGTTGCACCCGGAAAGAGAAACTGTTGAGGCTTCTCGGCCGATCGTCCGTGGCGCCTCACCAGCTTCGGGGACTACTGTCGGAGTAATGGGCCATGGGTAGGCCAACCCGAGCCCCATGACCTTTCAAGACATCGGGGCAGGCTGCGCCCCTAAAGACCACAGGGCGAAGAGCCGCCTCCTGGGGAGTCTACAGCAAGGCGGCCGACTGCCCGCTCATGGCCGAGTCCTAGGGACGACTTCCAGAGAAGCCGGCTTTGGGGAGTCGGCCGGCGACTCCAACAAACCGTGACCTCATCGAGGGGGACGGGCAGGGGCGTAGCTACAATGAAGCCCACTCCCCGCCCATTACCCAGGGCAGGCATGGCTACAGCGCGCCGTACTTGGGAAGATCTCCCTGCGGCGTGGCACTGTTGCCCAGCCGGCCCTGACATCAGCACCACTGTACCTAGTCCTGCGCCCATGACGGCTTGTCTATACGGCCTGGAGGCAGCAGGGCCCACCAGCCAGCGAGACCTCGGGAGACGGTGGGAGCACCGCCAGTCGGACCCAACGGGAGTCGGCCCGAGGCAGTCGGCCGAGCCCTCCCCCGGGGCCCACGCGCCATTAATCGAGAAGAGATCGGGAGTGGCCAAAGTGATCGCCCGCCAGGCGGCAGGGCTGTTGCCATGACCCCATGACCAAGCTTGCATCATCAGGAGCACGGCTACAGTAATCAGCAGCAGGCAAGACCCGCCCGCGGCGGACGCGGCCTGTCGGCTCCATACCAGACCAGTCGGCGGGGCCCACAAGCCGGTGGGCCCCAGCAGTCGGCGGAGAAGTCGGAGGTCAGAGACACTAACGACTGGGCCCGTGCCCAGTCACATTACCATTGTACCCCTGGGGGGTAGGCCTATATAAACCCCCCAGGGCACCCATGCAAAGGGTTGGATCCCAATAGTTCTATACCTCACCAGATAGAGGGAGAGAGCTAGCCTTGCCCTCTCCTACCACCATACACAGCTCAAGGAGCAACCGTGTAAACCCTTGACTATAGTGATCATGCGGAGACCCCGCAGAGCAGCAGTAGGGGTATTATCTCCCCGGAGAGCCCCGAAGCTGGGTAAGATTCGCCGGCGTGCATGTCTTCGCCTCATCTCGTTTCCAGGCACCGGCGACGTTCTACTCGCCCCCACCATGATAAGCCATCTGTTGGCATATGTCGCACCAAACCCCCGACAACAACACTTGATTGGGGGCAATTAACTGTCGGGAGAAATGTCAGAACAGGGGCAAACCATCTGTCTTGGATCGTGTCACTGCCGGCAGAAGTACTTAAAGGAGGACAAAATGTCGGGAGAAATACATACAAGAAGGAATGCACACTTCCAGGACTAATTAAGGTCACCCTATATGCCGACACAACTAAACCCAGGCCAATAGTCTGCCGGGAGGCCCATGGTGTAACGCCCCGGACACATCCGCCGGTGGTCGTTACTCCTGGCAGGATCTAGACTGGCCCACAGATCAACACTAGTCTTTTCTACGCACTTTGTCCTCAATCGTGCGCACCCGGGACCAACTTCCCGGTCGGTCACCCATCCTAAAATTACTCCAAGCTAAGCACACTTAACTTTGGAGTTTTTTCTGAATGGGCTCCCGAAAAAGAAGGAATTCCTTATTGATATGAGTAGTCTATCATCCCTAATAAGCCAGGCTATCACATACACCCCCACTCAGAGGAACCGACGTCCTCGTTGGGCCACAGGAACATTTCCTCTTGGCACATACGTCTATATATCCAGTCCGGTACATGTGCCATGCAATCTGCCATGACGGGTCACAAACATCATGAACAACATGACCGTGCACATGTCCGCAAACATCCGTGTAACCACAAGGGTTGGCTCTGATACCAACCTGTAATGCCCCGAACACATCCGCCAGTGGTCATTACTCCTGGCGGGATCTAGACTGGCCCCACAGGTCAATACTAGTCTTTTCTGCGCACTTTGTCCTCACTCGTGCGCACCCGGGACCAACTTCTTGGTCGGTCACCGATCCTGAAATTACTCCAAGCTAAGCACGCTTAGCTTTGGAGTTCTTTCCGAATGGGCTCCCGGAAAAGAAGGAATTTCTTATTGATATGAGTAGTCTATCATCTCTAATAAGCCAGGCTATCATCCATGGCGGGAGACCTAAAGTTATTGGGCCAAGCGCGCGAAGAAGCCCAAACTGTTCGCACCAAAAGAAATATAGTTGTCGGCCCGACCAGTTTCCCCCTAACCAAATCCTCGTCCCCAACACTCCTCCCCAACCAACGCCTCCTATGCCGCCTGCCGCCGCCACTACCGAGCCCCTCCGCCCACGACGGAGACTTCCACCACTGACTCCCTCCGCCGCAGTTTGCTACCATCCTTGTCCTCGCCAAGATCGACACTGAGCGCCACCGGTTCCCCGCACCTACTGTCGCTCCTCTGCTCCTTGGTCCCTGCATGAGCTCACACGCAGCAAGCACGCGCCGCTCCCCCATGGCATCGTTGTCACGGCCTATCCCCAGCGCCGACCCTGCTGCTGGTCCTCGCCGGCCGAGCGCATCACAGCTGGTCCGCTGGCGGACCTCCGTCCGCCTCTGCGCCCATGGACGGTCTCCAGCACCCAACTCTGGTCATCGACGCCTCGCCTAGCCTGTGCCACGCCCGTGGCCGCTGCACCGCCACCGCATCGGAGATTCGTCGTCATTGCCCTTGGTCGCTCCAGGAGCTTGAGGCTAGCATTGCCCCAGATCGGCCAGCTCCCAAGCCTCATCCATCGCCTGTTGCTGCTTTGCTCCTCCGCCTCTCATGATGCATTCCTTTTTTGGCAGCATGATGTATGTATGGATTGTATGAAGTATGAACCAGAAAAAACATTTCAATTGGATTGATGTATGTCCAGGAGCTTGGGGTCATCTCTCATGCAATTCCCTCTATTTGGTTTGGTTTTGATGTATGATTGTATAACAGATTGACCCTCTCAAGTCCCACTTATGCATTTTCTAATTTTATATCAAATTAACGAATACATTCAGTTTCTTTTGGATAATGCACCTAAATACAGTCAAGTGTGTAGTCATTCAAAATTTTGGATACTTATCCATTGCAGCAAATGCCTGAATTTTGTGTTAGTCATGCATGGGAGTGTGAATCTGTAACGGGAATTTTCAATGCACAACATACAGGTGAGGCTAGAACTAATGGGAATAATAGCTAAAAATGCAACAAACGTATCTGGACATGTAGCAGGGAAGATATCAAGAGAAGTCATTGAAGTAGAGAAGCGGCATACCGTGAAGGGCACAAGCTGTTGCGCGAAGAGTTCATAGACCCACTGCATGGTTTTTCTTCTGAGGTGTATATGTTGTAAGCATGCTGTTTCTAAGAAATGGGCCTTCTCATTGGCTTTACTTTGTGTTGCTTCTATAGATACTATTAGATATGTCGTATGTCGGAGGAAGGCTCATGCTAGTGGGCATGGCTGGCTCTGAGAACAGTTGCAGGACAAATTGGACATGAAGCCAAATCTGAGCTCTGCATTGTTACAAAACATTATAGTTGAATGTTTTTTGAGTTTTTCTTTGAAAAAATGATTGACATTTGTTGCGGCTAAGCTAACTAATGAGAAGCAAATTGCAAATTCAGTTAATATTTCTTTTGCACATCTGCTTCATAACACTGGTTAGTCTTGCGCAGACGTGAAGAATTAATCAGGGGAACATGACACTGATGTAGGTGGTTGAGTTGATTGCCAACAGTGAACCACATGTTCCATTCTCGGACAGCAAGCTCACAATGTTATTTCGGGTACGTGATAACCACAATACCACATGTCGTTTCTATACATCTTCCTCTTATTAGTACTTAGCTAAAAGATTATGTCTCTTCAATGGAATTTCAGCAATGTGCTACTCTATTAATGAATACTTCCTCCATCCGGAAATACTTGTCGTAGAAATCGATGAAATGGATGTATCTATAACTAAAAGAAGTCTAGGACAAGTATTTCCGGACGGAGGGAGTATTTATTTTTTCTGAGACATGTTGACATTTTTATTCCTTAGGAGCCATATATAAAAAACCATTTGTACTCAGATGTATTGTAGGATTAAAAATTAAAAGTTAGTAAAGCATGAACACTAATAGTCAGTGTAGTTTATGTTTCTTCGCAGATTGTACATACCTTATTTTTACTTACACTACAGAATAACAATGTATAACTAAAGTGTTAACTTGGATTTACTATGTCCTTTAAATTTCATTTAAGTTCTTGAAACATATGTCCAGAGCTATCATATTTACTTCATTTACTCTCTTTTTTAACACTTATGTGAATGATGATTGGAGCCTTATGCATGGAAATTTCTATTCTTTTCTTTTGTAAATGACATTAGTACTTGCATTAATACGTAATGATCTCATCAGATATAATGCTTCAGGCTTGATTTTGCTGCAGATTTACTATAGAGGAAATTATCTCATTGCTTTCATATTCCATCCAGTATCCTAATTGTTTTGTATGTTCATTCTGATCTTCTACAGGTTACTGGAATACTCACAAGTTGCTGGAGCTTTGGAAGACCTACAAGTTGCTGGAGTGTTAAACAATATGTAATATGGCCTTGTTTGTTTGTTGGTCTTGGGATATTGGCAGCTTACTCTACTAATTTTGGTCGTTCTTTTTTTGGCACATAAGTCAATGTATGCCTTTTTTGTATGTGAGGCACAATTTCTCCATAACATATGTAAATTTTCTTGTGTGGTACAATGTACTTATATATGTGTCTCATGTATAAATCTAGAAAAAAATGAATTTTTTCTGTTCAAGTTATTGAATAAAGTTTAGGTTTTGTATAAAGGTAGGAACATATTGTGATTGAATATTAAATATGGCAGAAGTTGCCCGGAATAGCCTGAAACAAAACATGATGGCATATTATCTGCCAGGTAAACTTGTTCGTGCCGGCAGTTTAACTGCTGGCAAGTTCATCCATCGGGGTAGGGAAACTGCCAGGAATAGTTATCTGCCAGGAGAATTTATTGCCATCAGCCGTTCTTGTGGCAGTTCTATCTGTCGGGAGAAATCCTCTCCCGGCAGTTTACCTGCCCCTCAAGTGCTTTCTCTTGGCAGTTTTGTTGCCCCCGCGTTGGTGTTGTGGTGTAGTGTGATATGCAAGATATGATATGCAATGCATATGCGTGCTCCGGAAGGGAAAGAATGATCATGGCATCAACTTGGCAAACCAAGTATGCCACTGGAGACATGAGGTGATTTCGGTCGAAATCGATATAAGGATCACCGGAAACAGATGCACGGTTTGCAAATGACAAGCAAAACAAGAATGACGCAAAACTGCGATTAACAGCATGATAGCACTTAGAATGCAACAAGAAACTAAGCTACTGCACTCCAACATAGCAACAAAGCATATAACAGTGATGTACAAGAGATGCTTGACAAAACATGAACACTGAGCTACATCTAAATCACAATAGAACAGGTTCAAACAAACAGGGCAAAAGTGCAAAAGATATCAGCAGCACAGACTTAGTGAAAATACTAACATGTCAAAAACAACATCAGGAAGCAATGTTTAGAGCAAGCAAACAACATGCTACGGAAACATATCATGGCAAACAAAGGCATGGCATGCTTCTACTAAATGCATAGAATAAAACTCAGTTACTGAACATGAGCCGAAAGGTCACAGAACGTATGATAACACCCATGTAAACGTAGCATGTTTTATAAACAGATTCAGACTTGGTGGAATTCAGGACATGTCAGAAACAGATTCATGATAGCAACTTTGCAAGCTCATGCCACTCACCGCAATGCATTACATGACAACACAAGCATAACAACAGTAAGAAGACATGCTCAAGATGCTAAGAATGGCAAGAGCAAGTTCATAGGATGCATGGATCACTAGCAAAACACATGGCAATATTGATTATCATGTTAACAATCTGCCAGGAACATTATTTAGCAAAAGTAGAGCGGGTAGGGCGATGTGGGCGCGGGGGACGGACAAATCCCCGACTAACACGTGGCGGCGGCGGAGGTGGCGGACACGTCCTTCGGTGGAGGAGGTGTGTCCGGCGGTGGAGAGGGAAAATTGCTAGGGTTCATCTGCGAAGAGTGGCCGCGGGGTGGAGCGTACAATACTCGGACTACAGGAGCAGATTCGAGCGATTAGATACATATAAAGGAAACGACCAGGTTGCCCAAGCCGTCTTTTGCCGGACGTTTTTCACGTGGGGTCACCATGAGCTCTTTCTCTCGCTTAGCCGAACAGCCGCATGGTGGTCTGTGGCTGAGAGTGAGCCTTCGGTACTGTATGCACTACTAAGCCATCTCCTGGAATGAATGTATTGGGCCAAGCTGCCTGCCTCCGGGACGAGACTAGCTGGCGCCGGGGCGAACTGTAGTGCAACTGTAATAAAGGCGGAAGTGGTCCCTGAGCATCGCTTGGTGTTATCCGTGTTTGCACGTGATGAGAAGGTATACGGGTGAGGAACACACTTTAATTTTCGTGTAGTCACGGCGGAGGTCGTCGTCGACAGCCGGGTGCAGGCTTGAGGCCGGCGAAGCACCCCGGCGCACCCACTGGGGTAGCCATCGAGCCTCCGGGTGCTAGAAGATGGGCCAGGCGATGCGGATGGGCAGTCGGGCGAAGCTTTCTAGCCAGCCCGGTGTTGAAGTAGACGATCGGGCTATGACGCGGGCCGCTGGCCAGCCGGCCGAGCGGCAACGTGCGCTGGCGGGCGCAGACGGTGCGGTCTTTTTTTACCACCTTTTTTTACAGCCGGCATCTATTTTTCTTATCTCCAGCCGGGTTCTTTTCTTTCTTCTCTGTTTCTTTCTTTTTTCGCTCTAGCCAGCAGGGGAGCCCGTGGGACACAGCCGGCTCGGGCGCGGCGAGCCGGCCATCCAGCATGCGGGAGGCCGGGACACGGGCGGAGCCGGCCAGCCAGGATGTCGACGGAGCCGGCAAGTGGCCGGGTCGCCGGGTTGGCGGGCGGAGCCGGCAAGCGGCTAGGTCGCCAGGTGTCGGGAAGGAGCCGGCGGCCAGGGCGGCGGTAGGAGTCGTGGTCGGGTCGGAGGACTCCAGCGAACGGGGCCGAACCCGGTGCTGCAGGTGGAGGCAGTGAGAGGCAAGCCGGGCGTGGGGCGGGAGGAGCCTGCCTGGAGGCGAAGACGCGCGGGAGAAGGAGAGGTGAGGCGACCGCGAGGGACTCGGCAGGCATGGAGAGCCGGCGTGGGTGAAGCCGGTAGGCAGGGTAGCCGGGAAACCGGCAAGCCGGGCGGCTGGAGCCGCCTGTCGAGAAGCGGCGGAATCCGGTATGCGCGGGGCGACGCATGAGGCGGCCGTGGTTCGTGGAGATGGTAACGGGGCGCAGGGCGGGGCGAGCCGGGGTGGAGAACCCGGTCGGCCGTGTCCAGCACGGACAGGCGGCGCGGTGGCCGAGCCTGGCGGAGGCGGCCCAGCGAGGCGGAGCCGGGGAGTCGGACGACGCCAGTGGAGGAGCGGCGCCGTGCGAGGGCGCGCACGGGGGCCGGGCGCGTGGACACCAGGTAGCGGGCAGAGCCGGCTTGTGGGACACCAGACACCGGCAAGCTGGCTCGGCGTGCGGGCAGGAGGCGGATCCGGGGCCGACATGGGCGGAGGGCGATAGCGTCATGAGCAGGCGGAGGCCGGCCGCGTCGCGGGCGGGACAGGCCGTCAGCAAGGCCGGGAGGGGGACCCGGGGCACGCGGATGGGGCTACAGCGACAACTCGGCCGGTGCAGGACGCAGAGCTGGCAAGCGGAGCTGGCGCACGGGAGGCGACCGGGGCGACCCAGCGGATAGGCGCAGGCGAAACCGGATGAGGAGCAGCTGCTGGGCAGGAGCCACGGGCGTCGCAGCGTGGTGTGGGCAAAGCCGGCTGGTGATGGGTGTAACGCCCTCGATGCGGCTATATCTCCCACGTGTCGAAGCGCGACTTAGAGGCATAACCACATTGAAAGCAATGTCGCAAGTGAGGTAATCTTCACACAACCCATGTAATACATAAAGGGAAAGAGATACATAGTTGGCTTACAATCGCCACTTCACACAATTACATGAATAAAGCATTACATCAACCAGATACAATCAAGGTCCGGCTATAGAACCAAAATAAAAGAAGACTACCCCAAATGATACACAGATCCCCGATCGACCCCAACTGGGCTGCACTACTGATCAACTGGAAAGAAACAATACAAAGGACAAGGTCTTCATCGAGCTCCTCCTTGAGCTTGGTTGCGTCACCTGCTCGGTAACATCGGCACCTGCAAACTGGTTTTGGAAGTATCTGTGAGTCACGGGGACTCAGCAATCTCGCACCCTTGCGATCAAGACTATTTAAGCTTATGGGTAAGGTAAAGGTATGAGGTGGAGCTGCAGCAAGCGACTAGCATATATGGTGGCTAAACATACGCATATGAGAGCGAGAAGAGAAGGCAAAGCACGAACGAAGAACTATGATCAAGAAGTGATCCTATAGCAACCTACGTCAAGCAAAACTCCAACACCGTGTTCACTTCGCGGACTCCGCCGGAAGGAGACCATCACGGTTACACACGTGGTTGATGTGTTTTAATTAAGGTCAACTTCAGGTTTTCTACAACCGGACGTTAACAAATTCCCATCTGCCCATAACCGCGGGCATGGCTTTCGAAAGTTCAAATCCCTGCAGGGGTGTCCCAACTTAGCCCATGACAAGCTCTCACGGTCAACGAAGGATAAACCTTCTCTCGAGACATTTTGATCAGACTCGGTATCCCGGTTCTACAAGACAACTTCGACAAGTTAAAACAAGTCCAGCAACACCGCCCGAATGTGCCGACAAATCCCGATAGGAGCTGCACATATCTCGTTCTCAGGGCACACTCAGATGAGACATCCTACGAGTAAAACCAAACCTCAAGTTGCCCCGAGGTGGCCCC
Source organism: Triticum dicoccoides (assembly GCF_002162155.2). NCBI lineage: Eukaryota > Viridiplantae > Streptophyta > Magnoliopsida > Poales > Poaceae > Triticum > Triticum dicoccoides. The sequence continues at coordinate 181,526,327 of NC_041388.1, read as the reverse complement.
ACAGTCTGCTCGGTCGGACCAACACTCAGAGGAGCACTGGCCAGGGGGGTTTAAATAAATATGACCCTTGGGCGCGGGACCCCCAAGGGAAAAGAAAAGGCTAGGTGGCGAATGGTAAAACCAATGTTGGGCATTGCTGGAAGAGTTTTATTCAAGGCGAACTGTCAAGGGGTTCCCATAATAGCCCAACCGCGTAAGGAACGCAAAATCCGGGAACATAACACCGATATGACGGAAACTAGGGCGGCAAGAGTGGAACAAAACACCAGGCATAAGGCCGAGCCTTCCACCCTTTACCAAGTATATAGACGCATTAATTAAATAAGAGATATTGTGATATCCCAACAAGTAAACATGTTCCAAAAAGGAACAACATCTCCATGTTCCAACAAGGAACAAACTTCAATCTTCACCTGCAACTAACAACGCTATAAGAGGGGCTGAGCAAAGCGGTAACATAGCCAATCAACGGTTTGCTAGGACAAGGTGGGTTAGAGGCTTGGTTCAACAATATGGGAGGCATGATAAGCAAGTGGTAGGTATCGTAGCATAGGCAAAGCAAAAGAGCGAGCAACTAGCAAGCAAAGATATAAGTGATTTCGAGGATATGATCATCTTGGCTGAGATCCCCCAAGAAAGAAGAATGAGTCCATGAAGAAGACCAATGGACGTAGTCAAACGGGTCCTCACAAACGCGACATTATCGGAACCACCCGAAGAAGCAACACTAGAAAGAAGCAAACAGCATAGTAAACAACCAACACATCAACATGGCATGATGCACAATCGAGTATGATGCATGTCCGGTTTAATGAAGCATGGCATGGCAAAGTGCACAAACAATACTACAAATTAAGTGGAGCTCGTTATGCAATGGAGTTACATATTGAAGAAAACACCCCATGACTTATTTAGTTCTCTCTCGTTTATGTACAAAACAAGATTAAATGTTGTTAGCAAGGCAAGGGTGAAGCAAAGTAAACTACCTATCTAGTCATGTTTAAATGAGGCCAAGCAACGAACAACAATTCTGGAAACTCCTCATGAGCATATTATAGATTTGGTATTGTTCTGCCCTAAACATTATTTTAGAGTTGTTAAACATGCAAAGTAAGGCCACCATGTTAAACTAGGCAAAATTCTACCCCATTTACATATAAAGTTTATTAAATTCCGAGTTACGGTTATTTAGTTAAGAAATAAAGCATTTTAGCATGAATAGGAGCAAATTTAATCAAACATCATTTCAAACATAGTTGAAAATGGCAGATTATGAAAGTAGATAAAACTCTGAGCATTTTACATATATAACATGTTTTATTTGGATACATGGACATTTAGTTATGAGCATTTTAAAATGATGGCATTTACTATAAATATGCATGCACTGGAAATTTAGGGAAAAAACAGAATAGGAAAAATCTAAACGGGCTGAATCTGGAGCTGCACGAGCTACACAGGCCAGCGGTAGATAGATATAGAGCGCTCTATGCGCAAGGCAACAGCAGCAGCAGAATCGGACCAAGCCCAAGCGGCTGGCTGTGTGGTGTGCAAAAAATGTAAATAAGAGGCAGAAATAGGGGCGCTTGGGACTCGAACCCAGGACCTCCTGGATAGAACAGAGGGGCACTAAGCGCTATGCTAGAGGGAGGACTTTGCATTGAGAGGGGCGCCTGGCTCTTTTCAACCAGCCCCGGAAGGCCGAGCCCTGTGCTCTACCGCACACAGGAAGATGACGACAGTGCCTGCAGCCAACAGCGGCGACCACCGGAGCAGTGAAGAACCAGCGGGGGTGCGGGATAGCGAGGTGGTACTGCTACGGGATGAGCGTGTGCATGTGCGCATGAGTGCGTGCGCGCGGACAGGCTCTCGCGGCCATGGCAAAGCGGCGCGGCGAGGATGGAGGCTATGGCCGAAGGCCGAGCCAGGCAAGGTGTGCGCGCATGGGGCTGCAGCGATGCGGGAGCCAGGGCGGGAGCTGTCAAGGTGAGGTCCAAGCAAGGCGCTAGCATCCAAAGGACATGTAGACATGGCCGGGGCGGCGATCTGCAGGTGCGGGCGCAGGAGTTCAGGCCGGAGGCGGCCATGGCGTTCCCTGATTCAGCAACGACAACAGCTTGCAGGAGGGCTCGCGGGGCAAAGCGGCGACTTGGAGATGGGTGCCAACATTGGGGCTTGCTGCCGGCGCGAGAAGGCAGCGGCGCGTGGCTTCCGCTGGCGAGGCTCCTGCCCAACAGAGAAGAGAGGGAGAGCTGAGAGACCCAGGGAAGAAGAAATAGGAAGAGAAGGAAAAGAAAGAGGCGGAGGATGGCGTGACCTATTTGTCGTCGGCAGCTAGGTGGCATCGGGGTCCCGAAGTAGCGCGGACGAAGAGGAACGACAAGGCAGCGGCCTGGTGGTGATGGTCAACGCCGGTGGGCGCGCTTGCTGGAAAGAGGCGGGGCTAGGTGCGTCTTCGTTCAGTCGCTCGAAGCAGAGGCGGGGTTAGCTGACGACGGCACGATGCGAGGTGAGGAAGAAGCGGTCATGCTGCCTCGGTGTTGCAGGAGGAGGAGTTTGGGCCAGCTGGTGCCTCGGGTGTGAGCGTTCCCGCTCAGGAGGAGCTCCTGCGATCATAGGCGAAGGACGACTGTAACACCCTGGATGTAACTTTCCCAATTTGTACTCCAACTCTTGCCGTTTCCGGCGTTAAGTTATATTTATTTCCTCGGGTTCGGGTTCTTTGTCTCCTGTGTTGTTGTCGTTGTCATGCATCTCATATCATGTCATCATGTGCATTGCATTTGCATACGTGTTCGTCTCATGCATTCGAGCATTTTCCCCGTTGTCCGTTTTGCATTCCAGCGCTTCGTTCTCCTTCGGTGGTCATTTCTAGCTTTCTTTCGTGTGTGGGGATTAAACATTTCCGGATTGTACCGAGACTTGCCAAGCGGCCTTGGTTTACTACCGGTAGACCGCCTGTCAAGTTTCGTATCATTTGGACTTCGTTTGATACTCCAACGGTTAACCGAGGGACCGAAAATGCCTCGTGTGTGTTGCAGCCCAACACCCCTCCAATTTGGCCCAAAACCCACCTAACTCTGCTCCATCATCTAGAGCGTTCGATCAGGATCACGTGGCCGAAAACCGCACCTCATTTGGACTCTCCTAGCTCCTCCTATGCCTATTTATACCCCCTCCCCGAAAAATCCGGATCCCCTCGTCCTCAAACGTCCGCCTGTCACCGCCGCCAACCGCCGGCCGCCACCTGTCCGCGCCCCGCGCCCACTTCCTCGCCGGCCCACCGGGCCCGCCTCCGGCCCCCGCGGCCGAAAGGCCTCCGCCGCCCGCGCCCGATCTCCGCCTCCCGCGCCCGTCTCCGCCCCGGCGACCGGACCCCGCCGGCTGCCGCGCGCCGCCGCCTCGCCGGTCGAGCTCGCCGCGCCACCCCCAGGCCGAGCTCCGGCCGCCGCCACCGCTG